>NC_081410.1:672132742-672446076 GCF_030272615.1 Cryptomeria japonica | reverse complement strand
GCCCTTACTTTCTCCTCATATTTCCCTGCATATAAGGCCTGAGCCTGCTTCAAGTTTTCTAGTTCTTGGGGAGTAATCTCAATCATTTGAGAACTGGAGGGTGCTGGAGATGGTGGAAATTCAATAATAGGGCTAGTAGGTGGAGGTCTTGCAGGAGAAAAGGAAATCGTCAATGTTGAAGACTCACCTTGTTGGTGTTGTACCATCAGTTGGCTCTGCAACTTGGAAATGATGCTATCTTTGCCTCTTACCTCCTCCTTAGCACTGTTATAGGCCTTTAAAATTGTTTCCAACTTAATTTGGAGGACCTCTTTTTCTTTGGCTTCCTTTTCTATCACTGCAACACTGAATTTTACAGTTTCTAACACAGTACTTGCAACCTCTACTACCCCTGTACTCTGCACTCTTTTTACCATCATTCCACCAAGATAACTTGACCCTGGGGTGTCCTTGCCTTTCTTGCTCTCATTTCTCTTGAGAGACCACATAACTAGTGCAGCATTATCCTTATTGAATGTAACCCCTTCCATGGGTTTAGTTTCTTTTCTTACTGCATCTAGCACCAGAGCATCAGCAATATCCCACTCTGGTAAAATAAGCACTCTAGCTTGTGCTATTAGATTTCTTCCCTGCTCAGGAGTGATGGTTTTGAATTCTTCCGTCATCTCCTATTTTATTTCTTCCTCCACTAAGGCTAGATCTTTATTAGGCTTCTCAACCTTTCTTGTCTCACATCTAGCATTATATCTATCTATATGCTGTTTCCAAATGAATTGCATGAATGCTTCTGATGTGACAAAGTTGTCATCAGCTAAAAAGACACTACTTGCCTTCTTTATCTCAGGATCCCATTCCTGGCCTTTAAGTTCAGTGGAGGTAATACCCATTTCAGCATCAATGGGCTCTTCTAGCATCCCTTCCTCCATTTCATCATAGGTGTATGCAATTTCCCCTAAGCTACCCAACTGCAAGAGGTGTTCAGTTGCTGCTTGCTCATCTCCTATATGGATAGGGGATTGGGATGGGAAATACAAGGGTGTATCTGAGTGCACTTCCTTCCCCACCCTTTGCTTCTTTGGGCTGTCTTGGATGTCAATGACATCTCGTATCTTCCTCTTTCCTTTGGATGTAGAAGGCTCCCCTGTTGTAGGCACCAGCACACTATAACTTGATTTCTTTCGCAGTGTGTAGTCACCAAGAGGAATCGCTTTGGTGGAAGATGACCTGCTCAGGATCACTCTGGCCTTTTCAGGGTTGCTTTCAATCATAGCTTCCCTCTTCTCTTTTAGTGTTTGCATTACATCTTCAAAGCAAACAATCAAAAACTTTTTTTTTTCTTCCAATGGGAAGAAGCTAGACAATGGGTCATAGCTAGCATCAAATTGATGCACAAAATTCAAGGCTTTCTTGTAAGCCACCCACTTTTCTTTCCTTAATTCCTGCTCATCTAAATCAAATTCATTTCTGATGAGGTCTACCTCTGCATGCTACCTTCCTCCTGAACACACCGTTGAAGAAGTCCTCTAGATCAGCACACCTAGACACTGCAGTAGATAAATGGTAAGGTTTGAGGAAATCCTAAAAACAATTCCAACCTCCCTTTGTTATTATGAATTGGTGGGCTATGGTAACTGTAGGGAAAATAGTCCCTTTACCTCTGCCTGTCAACTCTGCCTCTTGTAGGCCACCAATTTGCCTAAGGATCTCTGCTATTCCCACTTTGAGAGGGACCTGGTAGGGTAACAAAAATGGAGTACCCCTGAAACCAAAAACTCTGAAAAACTATGGAGACTGGATATAAATAAATGTCACCCCAATTATGAACAATCTTGATGTTCTCTGCGAATTCTTTTGGCCTTATGAATTCTAGAAGAACCTTGGGGACTCTTGGGTTATCAGAGCATAAGATAGTTCTTATTTTGGATGCAAAATATTTGTCAAACTTCAAAAAACTAGCATGCTCTCTGTCCCATGACAACACAGTACTCCATAATGGTACTGGCATTTTTTCTCCTTCCTTTTCCTTAACCAGGTCTAGTCCACTGGCAAAATAATCACCACCTTTGAAGAGAAAAAGGTGCATTAAGAGTGAATACCATCTGAAAGATCTGTCCACCTTTCCATTCTTTATTCCTATCAACCCTCCATGGATAGCATTGGCAATGAAAGAGGCATAATCAAAAGTGATAGAAAGAGAAGGATTCAAAATCTGGGCAATCATTAGCAAGTAATGATTTGGCATATTTGCTTCAACATCCTCTCCTAGAACTTGACAAAGTGCCCAATACATTCCTTTAGCCCTCAAGGTAAACATACTTAATGAAAAAGGCTCTTGTGTGTTGGGTCCTACAACTGCTAACCCTCCTATTTTCACAAAAAGTTCTTTAAGAGGCCCGTCCCTGAGATGACTTCTCTGTGCACTGTAAACTTGGGCTAATGATGTGAAATTTATGGGTTCTAGGAAGTTTGTGAACTCATTAAGCCCAAATGTTGTCCTTAATTCTTCAGCATTAATTTCCACAAGGGTTTTCCCATTTACATCCTGGATGCATCTTGTGACTGGATCATAATTCAATGCCATTTGGGTTAGCAGGTCTGTATCCATGAATACCCCTAGGACTACTAATTTCCCAACATCTAGTTCCCAACTACTGTTTTGAGGAGCAGGAGAATTTCTCATTCCAAATTCGACTTTAAACAACCCCAACCCAGACAGTCCAACCTATGGGTCTCTCAGCCAATTACCTTTGTCATACAATCCTTCTCCTATCTTCAGACGGGGAGCCCTGGGCACTAACTCTTTGGCCTTTGATGCCTGGTTAGTTGACAACGTCAACTGTTCTAAAAAATCATCACATACACTTCTTTCTAAATAATCAACCTTGCCGAAAAATTCCCTTTTAGGAGCCATTTGAAAATGCAAGAAAATGAATATCACCCTTAAACAATCCTACAACAAGAGAATTATCTTACTTAGAACACCACACAAGAATTGCTACAAAATATGAGAGAACCTGATGCTTTCTTGAAGGAATTTGCTCTGCGACTGAATCAACTTGCTCTGTATCTGAAAAAGATAACTCTGCGTCTCCTCTTCCGCAAAATCTTTTAAAAGATATCTTCACTTGGTAGTTAGGAAATCAAATATTTGTACTCAGGGCCTTAACTATAACATTGATTCTACATGCTTCGGCCATCCCTTCAAAATCAAATTCATACGAGAATTCGTATTTTTTTGCTCCAACGGGTCACAACATTCCTGCAAGTGTTTCACTTTTACCGTTTCGTTACTGACGGCTTTGGCTTTACTCTGTGTCCCGCTTTTCTATTGGCTACATAATACCACGTGGCACCCAACCATTGGCCTTGAAAATCCCTTCGCATTCCACTTGATACTAGCTGCGTGTCTTTCTTTATACTGCGGTGGGCCCACACCTTCTTCTTAGACCATGTCATCATCATGACACGTGGACGGCTCTCGTTAACTCTCGCTATTTTGTAGGCCTAAAGAGTGAGCATTTTACCCTTGCGAAATAGCATCGACCATCGGATCATCTCTGAAGTTGATCGGCATCTAATCCTTTGGAAAAGCTCTCAGGATGGGTGGGCCCGCTGACTCGTCATGAACACATGGCATCCTTGTCACTTTCGGAGCTGATTTGTCACTCTGTCATTTGCCAGAAGGAAACCATGGGGGCCCCACTTTTGTCTCAACAGGTCTATCTCCCACGTCATCATCATGACACGTGGACGGCTCTCATTAACTCTCGCTATTTCGCGGGCCTAAAGAGTGAGCATTTTACCCTTGCGAAATAGCGTCGACTATCGGATCATCTCTAAATTTGATTGGCATTTAATCCTTTGAAAAGGCTCTCAAGAATGGTGGGCCCATTGACTCATCATGAACACATGGCATCCTTGTCACTTTCGGAGTTGATTTGTCACTCTGTCATTTGCCAGAAGGAAACCACAGGGCTTCAATAAATTGTTAACAGATGTACCTGCCAGGTCATCTCCACCTGCGACCTGACTCATCTTTGGGGCCCACTTTGAACCTTTAATCCTGACCCACTGACTGTGGTGACTTGTGCCACGTGCTACCTTTTAATATGCCAGAAGAAAGCCATGGGGCTCCAACCACTCTTGACAGCTACACCCTTTACTTCCTCCATCATGACACATGGATGGTTCTCGTTCACTCTCGCTATTTCGCGGGCATAAAGATTGAGCATTTTACCCTTGCGAAATAGCACAAGCCATTGGATCATTCGCGAGATTTGCACTAGTTACTGGGTCTGACAACTTTAGAAGAAAAGCATACAAGGCATAAAATTTTCAAATAATCAACATAACTACCTAGGCAAATAACAAGGGGGGACACTTCCTATGACCCCATGACCCATAACTTAAGTGAATAAAGTAACAGAAGATTAGAAACCAGAGGGTTTAACACAAAAAAGATAGGATCTAAAAATCAAAAACCCTTAAACCCCTAGGTCTAGAACAAAGCTGAAGCACTTGGGAATACACCCTATTCGAAAAAATTCAATACACCATAGCCAATCATGGGAAAAGAAAAACCCAATTTTAAACAGTGATAACACACTCCTCTACACCTCCTTCAAAGGGTGCACCCTCCTCTGACCAACTTTTCTCTTCACGACCTCTGCAACTTGACCCTTCCTAGCTGGGCACTGTCCAGTCTCACCTAGGAGTGGGTCTTTGTATGGCCTCCTTGCATTATCAAGGGCCCTGCTTGCATTGAACTATAGTATAGGGTCTTTACTCTCATTTCCCATGGTTTCATCATGATTCCACAATGGGGAATGGAGTTATGATTCCATTTGCACAAACCAATCCAAAACTAGATAGTGAGAAGGCAATTTACAAACTATTTACAAACACACACAACCTGCAAATAAAAACCTAATATAATTGCTCACAATGAAAGTATTTACACCATAGAAGACACTCCACATAGTTTTACATGCAAATCAATCGATTAACTTGCTCAGTTGCTTCATGCAAACTGACTGGTAACCAACAAACAGTCACAATCAAGCTTTTCTTACTTGGGTCATACAATGTTTGACATCCAACCCATTAACTTAGGATTTGCAAATACTTATACTACCCTCTCCTCGATCTATGTGCCCATATTAGGGTTGTCCATGCCAAACCAATAATTTTGACCTCATGGTGGAAAAGTTGCTTGACAACTTTTAAAAGTTGTCATGCAACTTTTGAGTAACTTTCCCAATGTTGCTTTTCTAGACTCCTAGACCCATATTAGGCCAACCTAAGGACACCACCATGCTATGAAGGACCCCTAAACACCACCAACGCACACATACCCTCTATTTTCAAGAAAATCTCAATTTTGACTCATGACCCTAAGATCTCAACTAGGACCCTAACTAGGACCTATGAGCACATGGCTCTTTATTTTATATACAATGGCTTCAAAAGAAGCATAACACCAACAAAACAAAGGAGGAAGAGCTTGGAAGGGTTCTCTTGCACCAAAATACATTGCAGCAAAGATTAATTTCTTATAGATATATCTATTTATAGAGGTATTGTCACTTCCCTTATATTGATGACTTTGCTATTTCCAGACTTAGTTGTATCTTGGTTAAAAAGGCAACTAACCAAGGCCACAAACATTAGTTTGCGGGGACATGCATTCTCTGCCTCCTTAGGTTTGGGCATTTATTCCTCCGGTGAGATCTTATCGGTACTTATCTAATATCTATAATCAATAAAGAACCACTATATGAAAGATCATGGATAATCTGACAATCTCCGTTAGTGGCCTTGGGAAGGGTTTTCAAATCCATATTGGCAAAGTTTGGATTTTACAATTTATATGTCCCTTAGGCATATTATATGACGTCACCTTGCACCGGCTTTTTCCTTTCGAATGCTTGGGTGTTTAAGGCACTCTATTTTATGATGTCAGATCATTATGAATATGACAACCTTTCTCTTGAAGGTTTCTATAAGTGACCTATGAGGCGTTCACCTCATTCAGTTCTTGTCATTATCACAGCTATTCTCAGAATTAGCAAGAGCTTGAATTCAAATGGACACTTTAATAAAATTGTCTTGTAGTAAGAGGTAGATGGTAATTTCAAATTTGATCACACAGGACAGTCTAGTAGGGATTGTTAAATTCCCTCATGATCTGGTAATTGGTGTCATTTTAAAAAAATATTTAGTGATGATTATGTCAGGAATGAGGATAGAACTAGGGCTAACTCTGATATAGCATCCATGTTTTTAGCATTAGCCATATACTAGGAGAAAGATAGGGAGGTGGTTCAAGGTATCTACAAGAGCATTTTCAAATATTGCATTCTAGGTAATCTTGATAGAGTTTTGATTAATATATATGAAGACCTCACTATCCCCAAACCCAAGCATTATGATAGGCTAGTCTAGTGAGGTAAACCAGTTCCAAAATATTCTATACTAGATATTGAGGACTGGGATGGGTTTGAATTGAGGATGCCTATAATTAACAGGAATCTAAATTTCCTACTATGGTTGTTTCGCATCAAGAGACCAAATTGCCACTATTGGTTTGCTTAATACCTCACGGCGGAAGCAATTTATAAGTATGATGAAGTTCGTAACATAACCAATGCTTCCTTCTTAAATGATGAGGAGGATAATGCAAAGGCAGCTGGAAAAGGTAGGAGCACTTCCATGCGTGAGTGCAGGGCCGGCCGTAAAAGAAGGGCAGTAATTGTTCAACCTAGATTAAGAACATACATGTACATGGTCTAGAGATAAACATACATGTACATGGTATATATGTATGTACTCATTTAATAAACCCTTAGGACCACATATGACCCCTTATAAACCTAGAATTATGTTAAGATCCATGTATGGAGATTTGTAGACAGCCACTAACCCTATTCATCATGAGACACATGTATAACTCAAAAATTATTTTTTTTAATTTATTTAAGTTCAATTTAAAGGAAAAGATATTGATTTTAATTAATTAAATTTTTTTTTAAATTTCCAAGTTCAAGTTATTTATCTAAAAAAAATTGTACATTGTAGGTTGAGACACGATCACGACTGAGCTCTTCATCTCATAGATGTTCTAGAGTACATGTATATGGTGGAGATGTTAGAGATCAGGTACATGTTTATATCTAGACCATGTAAATGTATGTTCTTAATCTAGGTTTAATTATTAAATGCCTAAGGGGTATGTTGTATAAACCTAGATTAAGAACATACATGTACATGGTATATATGTATGTGGTCATTGATTAAAAGAAGGGTAGTAATTGGGTCCTAAGGGGTATGTTGTACACACTAGTATGTTATAAGGGGTCATATGTGGTCTTAAGAGGTCACCCATGTGTAACAACACATACGTGACCCCTTACGACCCCATATGAACCCTTAGGACACTATGTGATTCCATGTGGTCATATTGGGACCTAAGGGGTATGTTGTACATATTAGGATGTTATAAGGGGTCATAACTAATACATTTGGCCTCAAATTCTGATGAAGGTTTCTTTCCATCAGAATTCCAACGAACTCGAGCATTTTTCTAAAAAAAAATCAAATTTGATCACAATATGCCTTGTCCGTCAAAAACCTTCGTCAGAACCTTTTGAAGCTATTCGTATGCATAGAATTCTGTGATCGAGGTAGCACATGCCAATGAAATCCATCAGTAGAACTTACACTAGTGGTGAAGGGAACATTTGGTCTTGCCGATAGCCTCATCAGCTATTAGTAAGACATACACCAATACAGACCTGTTTTTCATCAGAATTCTGATGAACTTGGGTATTTTTGTTTAAAAAAAATCAAATTTGATCACAATATTCCTTGTCCATCAGAAACCTTTATCAAAACCATTTGAAGCTATTCATATGCATAGAAGCCTATGATCAGGGTAGCACATGCTGATGAAATCTATCAACGGGAATTACACTAGCGGCAAAGGGAACATTTGGTCTTGTCAATAGCTTGCCGATAGTTGATGAGGCTATCGGTAAGACATACATTGATATAGACTTAATGTATTAGAGGGAGTTACACCAATGAGAAAGTCATCGAGGAAGATCATTCACCTCGCCAAAACAACTTTCTAGTTATCTCGAGCTGAGTTTGTCTTGCCCGATCTTTTTTTGTCTGACAAACTCGGGCATTATTATTAAAAGAAAAAAAAAAAGGTGGGTTCACTTTAAAAGAAACCAAGCACAGATTGGGAGCATCGTCTGCCAAAGTTGAAGCTACTCTTGCCTCCCTCCCCCCCGGAGCGATCTCCATAACTGCACGCTCCTCAAGTAAGTTTTTTTTTGCAATCAAGGGCATGCACTTCTTTTCTTAAAGAATATTTATTTCATGCATAGTAGATTACATTTTCCAATTTATTTTTTATTTGTGTAAATGTGTCTTAGTTGTTTTTCATAATTTTGGTCCGTGTCCTAGAGATTGTCTTTGGATTCTTACAATATCCAATAGTCATTCATCCCCAACTGAAGACACTGGTGGAACTTGCAAAAATATTACAAAACCATGTAATTTATTGCTTGAAAACCCTAAACTCTAAGTCAATGTTAGTTGTAATTCACTTTGTCATAGATTTTGGTCATAGTCGCAAGCTGAATTTTTTGTGTTTTTAATAACAACCAGGTCCTGAAATTATCACATTAATAATCTCCTATTTATTTTATGTGTGTTCTCTTGTCAAAACATTACAAGGTTGTTGTCCACTACTCTCAAATGATTGAGTTTGGTGTTTTTCTCTTTATTCATTTTATTTATTGCATTCAAAATGATATGAAACTTGCTCTCTATCATGGTGATTATCAACTCATACTATTTATTTCACTAATGATGATAAAGCTTCTTTGACCTTTATGACGGTGAGGTCCTATCTATTTATTTTCAACTATTATTCACTATAAACTATCTTCTTTCTTGTATAATGACCTTTTATCACTATAGTCTTCTCATTGAATGAAAGGTGAATGGCTTTAAATATGTCATCTTTGATTATCTTCTATTATCATCCCTTTGAAAAATAGACTATCATTGTGAACCTTGCACCAATATTGAATGTCCTGTATTTGAGTGTCCATGGCTTCTCCTATGATTATATAATTGTTGTTGTTGATCTTCAATGAACATCATGTCATCTCTCAAGATCATGGGTTTATCAAACTGAACTTTGTTGATTACATGATCATGATGTTTGTCATGTATGTCAACTATCTATCTTCTTGTCTTTTTTTCATTTTTTATTGCCTCTAACTCTCTATTCTTTGTAACTCTTATTCTTATAGATATTGGTAAGATATCAGTATGTGTGATCTCTCTCAATACCCTCTTTTCCTTCATGATTGAACATCATTTTGGATTTCTTAAGTTCTTACTCTCTGCTATAACTATCATTTTTGCACGTGTATTCAATATTTGTTCACCATGTTCTCATACAATGATTATCCTTTCTTGAGAGCAAACTGTCCTTATCTTGAAAACACAAATGATGACTATCCTCTTTCATCAATGGTCATTCTTGAATATCTTGTTATAGCCCTTCAAGGTTGTGATTGCTAACTATTTTTTGCGATGGTAAAAATCATATCAACAAGCAAAGAGGGCATAAAATAGTTAGATCTAAGAATTTCCATCCCACCATACATTGTCCAAGTGGTTGTACAATGTAGTTGACCAAGACCATATAGTTTACACAAGGATAGAATCTAAAACCTAAAATTTCTAAGGCAAGACCTTTGAGCACAAAGAAAGGGGACATGCATATGCCATCCATTGACTCCTACAACACCAAAATGTAGCAAACTATTTTCTTGTTTATTTTTTTTGCCCTTTTACTATATAGGCTTCTTGTTTTCTTTAAACTTACAGGCTATGAATAGTCTCTAAAAATCCAAAAGCCAATCAATTTCTCAAACAACTCAATAATGTTAAAGCGTTTGATAAAAAAATTACATTTCAAGGAGTACATTGTATGTAATGAAGGAAAAATGCATAAGAACATACCATGTTGCAGGCACAATTGAAGGCATGATTCACCATGAATAGGCATGTACATATAAAAAAACATTTAAGCTCCTTTAGATATTAGTGTGTAGAGTTATTTGACGTTCCACAACTTATGTGTGTTATAGGACTTGAATCAACTATTATGTGTCAGAGGACACTTGTTTCAAATTTTCTACAACCATTTCAATGGGACCATTTCTTTCATCAGTTGAGGAGAAATAGTTAATGGGCTTGTCCATGTTTTTGTTGCAATTTGCATAGTAACTGGTAGAAAGAAAAGTATCACAAAAGAGTAGAGCAACAACAAATAGAGAAAAGATATACACAATCACCATAGATTTGATCTACTTCTTGGTTATTCTAAAACTATTTTAGACCTTTATTTTTCCTTCGCACAAATAAAATATAATGTCATCTGCTTTAAAGAAAAATTTTCTAAGGCAATAAAGTCATCTTCTTTCTATTCATCCATGCAATTCCTTTGTTTAGAATCAATTATAATATAAAAGAAAATTGCATGTGGATTGATGTTAATGTTGCTTCAAGATACATTTTCCTTAGTTTGCAAATATGAAATTAGTAACTAAAGTATGAATGATTGGAACTAAAACCTTTTGAAAAAATTTGCTCATTAAATGTTTGTGGATGTGAAAATTTTGTGAGAGAGATTCACCCTCTAGTTCATTAGTATTTGTCTTCCATTACCTAATTTCTACTTGTTTTCATTACTTTGATTATGAAAAGATTGATAACATAGAAGGATAACTTGCAGACTAAAACTTAATGCATCCCTGCATAAAAATTAAACCTTATGATTACCAATCGAGGGTAGGCACTAGTATAGGTATTGTACATACAGTACACGAGTAGAAGAGATCTACGCAACCAATCCTCTTAAAATGTCAGCCATTCATAAGCTCTTGTAAATCAGCATACACAATAACTATATGCTTTCTTTATAGCCATTAATATAAGGGTAGTTTGAATGATGTGCATAATTACACCCACAATACTAGGGCACTAGGAAGGCCCTTTTCTACATCGTGGTATTCTAACTACTTGTTACTTATTGAATTAAATGTAAAATGTTCCTTTTGCAAGCTAGGATGTTGTACAAAAAAGAAAATTCTAATTTATTAAATATAAAATCCAATTGATATCTATCCCATGCATTCATTGCATTAGAATTTGATATCATTGGGACAACATGGGATTTTCCATGGCCACTTGAAATCTCCAAAATAATTGTTTGGCTCAATAGTTTACTTGAGAAGAAAAAGAGCAAGTTGCTACCCAAACTAAGCACAACAAACTCTTCCAATGTCTCTTAATACTACTAATCCGAGATAACAAAGGTGAGCAAATTCTTAAAGATCAAAAGTGCAAAGGTCATTTCCATAGTAAAAGATCGGAACAACATATCAAGATCAAAATTACAAGTATGAGGATCACTTTCATAGCTATGAGATTTAATACAACTATTTGTAGGTCATCGATGCTATTACAATGTATACTTAACCCAGGAAGACAACAAAATAGTGAGCACAATCATGTCACTACTCATTAGTAATTGTTCTTGTGTTTATCTTCAACTATTAGAGAGGTATTTGGACATTCAAAATGTCATATCAATCACAAGATGGAAAATGAAAAGAGTTAAAGGTGCAAATACAGTAAGGTTGTAGTCACTTAGGAATCACATAAGATAGTCATATTAATATTGCATGGGCACTATCATGGAAAAGAATAGAAAGCTATAGCAAAGGACAAAGAAAAATGATTGTCCTAATAGTCAAGGAGTTCACAAGTCAATTGTAAAAGCATGCCACAGTCCAAAAGGGAATAAATGATTGTCCTAACAGTAAAAAAGATTCTTAGATGACCAAAAGACATGAGAGTGGACCAATGGTTGGATTATTTCATAGCATTCTCATAGTCAATTGGTGCAGGAGCACTTAGTTGGCCTTCAAGCCTCTATGAGGAAAAATATGAAAGTTTTATTTTTTAAAGTTTCAAATATGTAAATAAGGTCAAATATGACCATTTGTGTAGTAGGTGTAGCAAAGCATAACCTAGACTACTACATGGAAAGGGAAGCATATAGAAAACAATGCATCCAACGAACATGCAATTGCAGAAGAGAGTGACTAGAATGAACAATTAAAGAAGGTAGAGGGATGCCTACAACAATTTCCTTCTTCAACAAGAGTATGTGGTCCATTGTATAGTTCTTGATCCTCAACATATTCCTCAACTGCTCATTATGATCTACCCATGCAATTGAAGTGTATCATATCACTCCAACTATTTGCCTCCTTAAGTATTTTTTTAGATACCATGATGAGGGCAGTTTTGTTGATGCCATTTAGCATCTTCACTCAACATCTTTTGCTGGGAGGGAGGAAGAGTTGGTGGGAGAGGAAAAAAAATTTATGTTGAACATCTAATGATTGATAATCTATCTCAAAAGAACTTGTGAACACTATTACTCTACTTTAGACTTGCTTTGGGTGGGAATACTGGCTGCTACAAGGTTATTTTGCTTATCCTTCATCATACTATGACTTATTTTCTCATTGTGCTTCCTCATCATTAAAGCTTTCTCTATTTATTTTGCTTCTCTTGTTGATTTTCGTCATGGCCTTTGTCCTAACAAGATTTCAGACAAATCTTGAGCTACTATTATCATTCTACTATGACTTCTATAATAGTCCAAGAAAAGCCTGTAACTACTCCTTGGTCACTATGTATGAATGTAAATGCTCTGTCTTCATTAGGCACAAATATCATTGTTTTGTCCTCATGCAACCTTATTTCCAGATCACTTCTTTTTTTTAAATCTTTCATTGCACTTTTCTGAGATTTCAAATGACTGTATTTATTGGGTTTATGGTATCTTTTGCCTGACCTTTCACTTCCTATCATTGAACTACCCTATTAACAACCCCCATGTTCATTTGTTTCTCTAAGAATTCTCATTATACAGTGATTGTCTTTGCGATATGGATTAATGTTGTAGCATTTGATCTCTTTTGGTAATAGTATTGTTACTATTCTGACATAGTCTTTCATTTTTAGTGTTTTGTCTTCAGTAGAGACTATTCTTTTCTCCTATTTGATTGCTTGTATAGTATTTTGTGACTGATTCTCGATTGTGTTTGTGCCTTGAAACTGAAACCTTGAAGATGTTTGTTGAAGGTGTTGTACTTAAGTCTATCAACTCACTATAATAGAAGTCTCAAAATATGCAAGGTTGTTCCTTACTATTCCTTGGGTTCTTATAAATGCAACCTTTCCATTTCTTTGTGTGTGATCTTCAATAGGTGTTCTTGAGGTCTGAAATCATACTTCAAGATTCTCTTTTAATGGTGCATGCATAGTGTTTCTCTATCTTTATTGTTGTTTGATAGTGATTTTGTTCTTATCCTCTAACCAATCCTTCAATCTAGACATGTTATCTCTCTTGTTGCACTTTTGCCATCTGGATCATATACATGTAGCTTCTTTATTATTCAACAAATCATTTTGTAAAATCAAATCTTGTTGAAAGATGATCATATTTTATATTTATATTGAAGAGTTTTCCAAATAGTAAATTCATTATAACTTATAATCACCGATCTTCTTGGCAATGGTAGTCAAAAATATGAAATAAAACTTTAATTGTTTCACATGTAATTATGACCTAGACGTGCTTGTTTCTTCTGTTGCTTGTCAATATGAAATATATTCATTTTCAGCTAAATTAGTTACATTTTATTTCTTTTTACTTGTTTTCTACCATGTTTGTTTAAACTTAAAATATATATTTAGAACTTGCACCATTTATGAATAATTTTGCATCTCAGTAGATAATGACATGTACCATATATTTAATTGGATCATGAAAGTTTAATTGTTTTGTGCAAAATTATGACCTGGACCTACTCATTTCCCCTCTTTCTCAGCAATTACAAATTTTTCAGCTCAATTAGTTACGTCATTTTCCTTATTACTCACTATTTATTGAAAGTAAATACTTAGAATATGCTTCTTGTATCAACTAGCAGGTAATGACATATATGAAATATTATTATTCCATGTAGGATTTGTTTAAATTTAAGATCAAAAATTGGTTGATTGTTGTTAATCAAAAGTGTAATCAAAGGCTTGGGTTTACTTGTTTCCCTTTCCACTAGTTGAACAGGGAATCTACTTAAGCATCTTTCTTCAAAGCTAAAATAGGTGAAACAAAGAAGCTTATGTCACAGGATTAAACCATGACTACCCCCAGTACCAATGTTGCAAGCAATGGGACTAAGGATTCACACTCTCCTCATCCACCTTTGAATGAAACAATTCTTTCATCCATGTCTCGGAGGTCTGTTGTTGCACATCCTTGGCATGATCTTGAGATTGGTAAGGTTCGTCTACTTTTTGCTCATTTATATTTACATGAACATCTAATTAATACTCTAGCTAAGATATTTGTACATTAAGATGTTTGCATATACAGTCTTATTTTAGTAGCATTCAATTATAGGGTGAAGTTGGATGGTCTGGATAATGCCACAGTTGTGTATGCTAATGATAAATCAATGTTTGCCTGCTATAATTCGTATGTATGAATAAGTTGAAGGTTGGGAGTATTTACACTACATGTGTACCATTATTTTCTAATGGTAAACACTTTGGTTGCCAATAAACAAATTTATTGCAAATCTATATGGGATTCCTAGAATCTAACTCCCTTTTGTTATCCCTTGATTTCCAATAATTGTCTGGTTTAAAAAATATATGGGTGTTCTTTATCTTGTGGTATCTTCATGTATTCTTTTCAGACCAGGAAGGAAGTGCATTTTAATGTTGTTTCTCATGTACCTGTAAGACAGGAATTATTGGTAATTCATAGTTTTGCTTTGTTTTTATATTTGGATACATCATTTTAACCCCTTTATGTTGAACATCTAGATGTAGGACCTGGAGCTCTTGCAATTTTTAATTGTGTAAGTACATATTGCATTGTGTAACTTCATTCTTTCTTTCTTTACTCTTTGGAGTTGTATGTCTTTCCTATTAAAATTCTTTGGTAGATGTTATTCTTGAATAAATGATTGTCTAACTAAATCTACTTGAAAATATGCTCCACAAACATGTTGTTTTTGGTTGGAGAACCTTCCCACCATTCAATGTTTAAGTTGTTACTTGATCTTGGTGGTAGCCACAGTTATTTGCATACTTCTTGACCTATGAAATGATTCTTAGGATTAAATTAAACAACTAAACTTTAGCACCATACTTTCATTACAAATATTTATTAAGAAATTGATATTGATATTGATATTCAAAGGTTGATGTTTGGTCACTAGCTAAATGTTTTATGTTCTTTGATATTTAGGAGACTAAAATGTTTTCTTTGATATTCTAGGTTGTGAAAATTAGTAAGGGAAGTAAAGTGAAGTATGAACTCAACAAAAAGAATGGTCTGATCAAGGTAAGCTTGTGTGCTTTGTGAGTTGAAAAGTTAGGTTCTTCTAGTTGCTCCTTTCATTACATTATTGTTCCTCTATTTGATCAAATTGCTTGTGGTAAGAGCATTTTCAAATTGGTTTGAATCGACTGAAGATAAAAATGGGAAAGATATTTACATCGAAAAAATTCCAGAATTTAATTCTTTGGCAGCTTTTACCAAGCTCCGTAAAAATGAAATCGATGGAGAGGATTTGCAGACTGTGGTTGTTAGTTATCACAAGAAATTACCATGGTCGATTCTTTAGCCCGGATTCTAGGTTAAAGAATTATCAATCTTGTGTTTAAAAGAAAATTAGTTTGATTTTCATATTTGAAAATATAATTCCTCATTTTAGCTCATAGTGAAAATATAATTTATTTTTTATTTTTATATATCTAAAAAATTTATAATTAAAATTTTCTAGCAGCCCTAATATGGTTTTCATTTATCTGTAGGTTGATTTGGTAGCCGCTATTCACATTGTTGATAAAGAGTAATTCTTGAACTTGATTTTATATCTAGTCATTTTTTTATGAAACGGAATAGTTATTTTATTTTTGTGTTTATTCCCAATTTTAATTTAATTGTTTGGGAGGATTTTAAGTCCATGTGGGGTACGCACAATGAATGAAATGTTTTTAATGATGTCTACCAGATATTTAAGGGAGAAAGAGACACAAAATTAATAAATTTTTAAATTCTTTTTGGATGTCAGCTTTTTCATTATGAATTTTGATCAAGAAATAAATTATTTTGTGAAGTATTATCTTATCAAATAGCTAGTTCAAACTGTCCACCTTCAAATTGTTTTTGAATTGAATAAGAATATCCTCTTAAGTAGCACACTCAATGATGAAGTGCCATTTGATTTCAACCAACCCTTTGTTACAAAAGGTGCAAGTTCTTTTTCCCAATCTTCCATGGGGACTGTCCATCTACCTATTTCACATCTAAGATGATGAGAACTGGTACTCAACTACATGATTAAAATTTTAACCTTTTCTTTAGTTGCTGCCATCAAATAGGCTTTTTCCTTATGCTTCCACCTAGGGTTGAATTCTTGACATAGTGTACCTTTTTGTCCAATATGCTTTGTCCACATGACATCACTGAATTTTTTAACACCAACTTTTTTGTCTCATCATTAGTATTAGGACATTCTTGAAAATTAATGTTGCATTTGTCCATCCATTTGTTTTTTTACTTCTTCCAACTCTTCTTCCTATAGTTTGATTCCTCCTCCACAACCATTTTGGGCCAGCGACGCTTAGCCATATTTTCTACCTTTCTTAAGTAGCTTAACAAATGAATTATTACTTATGGTGATGGTCTATATGCTCTATTGAAACCATGTTGCTTGTTACATAAGTATTTATCCTGTTAGATTTGGTGGTAGCTTGTGGGTTCAATTTGGCTTTTGACTACTTCAAATCCATAGGGAACGATGTTGTCACGAGGTTTGATGGGTGGACTTCAAGGTAATAGTAGTATTTGTATGAAGTCGATCCTACTTTTGTAGAGGCACGGAAGGAATGTAAGCAATCAATAAGCATTGATAGAAGTAAATAGTTAGATTACTTGATTCAAAATAAGATGTTTAATTCAAATGTGCATACCAAGAAGTTCAATGAGATAAAGTCTAATTAAGGAAAAGCATGGCAGTTTAGCAAGGCACTTTGGAGTAGAAAAGGTAATTGCATTGGTGAGAAAAAATTGTTTTTTGCTGCAAATATATGAGGATGTCAAGAAATTTGATCAAATTTGTAGGACTTGAAAGTTCAAAAAAGGAAGTATTTGAAATGTTGGTTTATAATATGTATTAGCCATTACCAATACTGAAGAAACTTTGGGAAGAGTTAATATGGACTTTGCATTAGAATAATTAAGAATATAGTGAGGGTACAATCCAAACATAGGAATTTCAATGTCCATCTAACAAACATCCAACGAGGATGTTGTATGCTCGACAACATTCTCTCATCGGATGAGCGGTCATGGCCACTATCAGAAGGTACCTGGGTGACGTTGGAATTCCGACTCCAATCAACGAAACATCCTATATGATCCTATATGGTCAAATTGGGTCCTAAGGGGTATATTGTACATACTAGGATGTTATAAGGGGTCATATGAGGTCCTAAGGGGTCATGCATGTGTTAGAACACATGTGTGACCCCTTAGGACCCCATATGACCCCTTAGGACACTATGTGATCCCATATGGTCATATTGGGTCCTAAGGGGTATGTTGTACACACTAGGATGTTATAAGGGGTCATATGTGGTCCTAAGGGGCCACCCATGTGTTACAACACATGTGTGACCCCATATGACGCCTTAGGAAACTATGTGATCCTATATTGTCATATTGGGTCCTAAGGGGTATGTTGTACATACTAGGATGTTAAAAGGGTCATATGTGGTCCTAAGGGGTCACACATGTGTTAAAATGCATGTGTGACCCCTTAGGACAATATGTGATCCTATATGGTCAAATTGTGTCCTAAGGGGTATGTTGTACACACTAGGATGTTATAAGGGGTCATATGTGGTCCTAAGGACCCCATATGGCCCTTAAGACACTATGTGATCCCATGTGGTCATATTGGGTACTAAGGGGTATGTTGTACACACTATGATGTTATGAGGCGTGATATGTGGTCCTAAGTGGTCACCTATGTGTTACAACACATGTGTGACCCCTTAGGACCCTATATGACCCCTTAGGACACTATGTGATCCCATGTGGTCATATTGGGTCCTAAGGGACATGTTCTACATACTAGGATGATATAAGGGGTCATATGGGTTCCTAAGGGATCACACATGTGTTAGAACACATGTGTGACCCCTTAGGACCCAATATGACCCCTTAGGACACTATGTGATCCCTTATGGTCATATTGGGTCCTAAGGGGTATGTTGTACATACTCTAATGTTTAAGGGGTCATATGGGTTCCTAAGAGGTCACACATGTGTTAGAACACATGCATGGCCCCTTAGGATACCATATGACCCCTTAGGACACTATGTGATCCTATGGGGTCATATGGGGTCCTAAGGGGCCACACATGTCTTAGAATGTATGGGTGACCCCTTAGGACCTCATATGACCCCTAACGACTCCATATGACCCCTTGTGATAGTATATGATCTGATGGGGTTATATGGGGTCAGTAGGGGTCATTATGGGTCATAATATATTATTATCTTAAGGTATTATGATGGATCATTACAGTCATAAGGGGTCACTAAAGTCAGAAGGGGTCTTAAGGGGTGTTATTGTGTCGTATGGGGTCTTATGTGTTATACATGTGAGGATGATAAAATGGGTCAAAATATGTCTTCAGATTTATTAAGGGGTCGTTCATTTCTTAATAGTATCTTAAGATGTCCCAGTATGTGTTCAGGTTTCCTACTATGTATTCAGGTGTCCTAGTAAAGATGTATATATGTATATGTCACATTTATAAATAATTAACCATTAAAATGTTTAACACTGATATATTATTAAACATTAAAAAAATTTAAAGGTAAAATAATTATTAGAATTAAAAAACTAAAAAATAATACAAAATTATTATGAAAAAAACTAAAAAATTAATATATTACTACTATTGCATTTTGAAAAACACTAAAAAAAAATTAAAAAAAAAACTACCTCTAAAACGCTTTCGATCGAAATTGTTTCCCCTTTCTCCTCCTCACCCGTTGAACTCTAAGTCGGTCAATGCAAAATGAGGGGAAAAGGATTTTGCACAGTTTATATAGGGGAAGGCATTCCAGATAGAACCCTTCTGGCTGGAACCTCTTTGCCATGTCAGCGCCACATGATTGCCACATTGGTCTGGTTGGAACCCTTTCTGCTGAATCGCACATATTATCTCTAGGTGCGACATAGATCCATACTTTTACCTTATTGTAGTCATAGTGATCTAGTGATTCCTTACTAGACTTGTTGTAGGTAGTTGTGAACAGTGATACAATGATCCCTTATCAAATCTGTTGTAAGTTTTGTGAGTAGTTATTTGAGCTTAATCTGGAACTGACCTCATGCATTACAAGATGCAATTTTCCTTAGTTCATTTACTTTCTATTGTAATGAGCATTCCAGCAATGAGTCACTTTGTATTCTGGTAGTGAGACACCCATTTTGTAAACACCATAAACTAGTTATATTAGCTTGAGAGTTAACAATCTCCATGGTTTTTCCCATTTGCTTTTTCCATGTATAAAATCCGGTGTTCTATTTGTGGTTGTGTTATTTGTTTATTCTGCATTTGCTATTTCATGTTGATGAGATTAATTACTAAGGTTAATGTATTAGTAAAAGTTTTATAAGTGTGGGAATATTGATTCACCCCCCTTCTTAGTATTCTGATCCATTCAACCAATTCAACAATTGGTATCAGAGCTTAGTCCCTTATTTGATAGCTTAACCACTTCAGGGAGGTCCTTTTTTGTTGTATAATGACACAGATGAGTATGATTGAATAATATCATTTGGATGAAGAATTTCAAACAGATCTTGAAGATCTGGAAAGTGTGAAATCAGAGAATGAAGAATTGAAAGAAAATATCAAAGAAGCAAATGAGTGTGTAATGAAGCTGGGAGGATAAATCTAGAAGTTCAATATGAGACATAAGGAAGTTAATAATCAGTTGAAGCAAACGAATGAAATTGTTAAAGATTTGATGTTGAAGATTGAGGAGAAAGACAAGAGAGAAGAAGCCTTGAAAGAATCAATCAAGCTAAAGACAAAAGAGTATGAGAAGTTGGAACAAGAAGTGAAGAAATTGAAGGCAGAAAGTAAGGCTCTTGAAAGAACCAAACTTTTGGAGGATTTCATTAATATGCA
The DNA here is from genome assembly GCF_030272615.1 of Cryptomeria japonica. Lineage (NCBI taxonomy): Eukaryota > Viridiplantae > Streptophyta > Pinopsida > Cupressales > Cupressaceae > Cryptomeria > Cryptomeria japonica. Next base: position 672,425,676 of record NC_081410.1, on the reverse strand, counting down.
AAAAGCTCATTTAGACAAGGATGTACTAGGGTTTCAAACTGATGAATTTTCAAATCAGAATGATAAAGAAAAAAGAAAAGGTAAGGTAGTAACAGAGAAGAAACCTGAAGATGTAAGCAAAACCTAGAATGAGAGATCTACTGCAAGGAGACTACCAGTTCAACAACCAAATGCACAAAGGTACCCATCATTTAGTGGTTATTGTTTTCAATGCAATAAATTTGGTCATAAGGCTATAGACTGTAGAAGCATTCAATGTTACAGTTGCAAGAGGTTTGGTCATAAATCAAATTACTGTAGAAAGTGTGCTATGAGTCAGAATCTTAATTCAGTTGGAGTGAATAAGGTGAATAATAAATTTCATGAATATTTTCATATATGCAATGGCTATGGTCACAAAGCTAATTAGTGTAGATATAGAACACATTCAGTAAATTTAACACAAATAAACCTGAATTGTTACAAGTGCAAGCAATTTGGACATTATGCTAATCAGTATAGAAATGAAGGTGCTATGGAGAAGTCTACTAAGAAGAATATGATGAAGGCTAATGAATCAAATAAAAAGGAATTCATGGTTTGGAGAAAGGAGGTGAATAATGAGAGTAAACCTGGTGTACCAGAATCTGATGCAAGCACCTCTTCCTCTGATAACTGAGCTTATTTCTTTTGCTCAAGGGGAGTTTTTAAAAAAAAAAAATTTCGTCCCCTCTTTCTAAGTTAGTTCATGTTGTTGGTCTGCAATGACTGTGTTTGAGATGTAATCCAATAATTCAATGTTTGTGCTTACATCATCGACAAAACATCTTTTGGCAGAAAAACCCTAGAATGAATTGGTACTTAGATAAATTTGGGAATTTGAGATCATTTTCATCATTATGTGAAAAATAATTGTTTGAAGTGAAGAAGTAGCAGCTAAAATAGTGTAGAGAAAAGAAGCAAAGAAAGCAAGGAATCGAAGATGATTGTTGGAGAATCAAGCAGCGGAAGTTTTCAATCTCTGGGAAGGGTACAGCTAGATGAGTTTGACACAGACAAGATCAGAAAAATGGAAAGAAGTCTAAGTGAAGAAAATTTGCGGAAGGTTAAAGAGATAAGTCACAAAGGAATGGATTTACGGATTGAGTTTTTGTGGTTCAACAATGAGGATGTGATCAAGTTAATTTTGAGTCATTTGCAGAATGAATGTATCATGTTGGATAAACCCTATCCGAACATAAAGGATATTATTTTGGTTGTTACTATCTTGTGAGACAGTCAGAGTGTACTGGTTAATCTAATATAGTAAAGAACAAGGAAGTTGAAACCCTAACTAGTGTGATAGGTGATCAGAGAGTGTTGTTGATCGACAAAATTATTGATCTCATTGTGAGGTATGTTGCATATGGTATATCCTATAAGATTTATTTTAGAAATAGGGAAGGTTCTACATCGACCATTGTTGTATATGTTGTGAATAAGATTTCTATGGAAGATGTTGTGTTCGATTTGTGTGAATTGTTAAAGAATCATCTTTTAGAAAATATCAGAATGACAAAATATCAAAAATAGCAACTTTCTGAAAATAGAAAGTTTCCAAAAATAGTAAGTTTCCAAAATAGAAACTTTCATAAAATAAAAAGTTTTCAAAAATAGAAGTTTTTTGGAAATAGAAAATTTTTTAAAACAAAAATTGTCAAAAACGAAAAAGTTTCCAAAATTGGAAACTTTCTGAAATTTTTTGCAAAGAATTCTTCGATCTCTGATTTTGACGATATGACAAGTGATATTAAGATTTTAGGGCCTTCTGAACACAATGGTGACGTCTATTTCACTCTAGGGTGCCTAGATTTTTTAGCTACCCCCAGATTTTGCCTTTATTTTTTTGCCCTCAACCAATTTGAGTCAATTTTTTAACTGCCTCAATCTTGATGAGAATTCACCTTAGATTGGATCCTTCAAGCATGTGGAAATGAACTTGGTAGAAAAGCTCTGATACCATGTATAAATTGATGATCAGCCACAGGAGCCAAGAATCATCTACAAGCAAAACACCTATCACACAAAAGAGATAAAGAAAAGATTGTATTCTCTAGATCAACTAGAGAATTTTGTATTATACTCAAAGAATGATTGAAAATACAACAATATTGGAGGTATAATTACAATGAGGGAATGAATCCTTATAAAGGATGACTAAACCCTAGGTCCAAACCCTAATACTAAAATTAGGAGAACTAAAGAAACGTATAGTAGGAGTTAAATTAAGGACAACTACATCTAGAAGTAAAACTAAAAAAAAAAACCCTAGAAAATAAAAAGCACATAAGTTTAACTTAAGTAAAAAAGTAATTAAAGGACCTAATTAATAAATAATTTGATAATTATCCTAAAATTATTCTACTTCCATCAAAAGTAAAGTACCTCATAATGACCTTTGTAGTTTTGGCCTAGAAGGGTTTGATGGAACTTCTATCATAGCCTCCATACTTAGTCCTCACAAGCTTGTATTTCTCCCTCTCTTTGAAGAATTTATTCATGGTTGCTTCAGATGGATTTCAAGATGTTAAGCAAGCCTTCTAATATGTTTTATGCAGATTTACTGCTCCACTTAAAACCCATATTGAAATGTGTAGATTTTAGTTGGTCCTTTAATGTGGTAAAATGAGGGAGATCATGTGTATTTAAATGTGTTCAAATGAATACATTTAATAGTTTTAAATACATCACGTAAAGAATTTACTTGTGGAAAACATATATTTAGGATATATATAGCTATTCTACGTATAAGGATAAGGTAGGTATTTGATGGCAAGCCTCACTAGTCACTTAACCAATCAAACACAAATCAATCAACTTTTCTTATCATAGAAAATGGTTTGAACAAGAAACAAAAAGAGATTTATTTTCCTAAAATTAGGAACAAACAAATAATTGCAATTTCTTTCACTGTTGGAGGGATGGGAACAATTTCAAATCAAAACTCCAATATAGATTTGTATCATGAAACTAAATAATTATTTGTTGTTATTCCTCGACAATTACAAAGGTTCCTCGGTCAATACATTGGTAGCACTTAACAATTGGCTTCAACTATCATCTGACACTTCAAGACATTCATCTCTTCGACCAATGTCTCCTTTGCAAATAGTTTATGTGTTTTTCATTCTCTATCCAATTGTTCCTCTAACTATTGTCCTCCTTCATATAGTTTACCAGTCACTTCCATTTTCCAACGGTAAACCAACTCATGCCCTTTTGAATCCTCCCTAGAACGTTTGATTCCCATCCAATCAATGATCTAACTATCAATGCAAACCAACAAGTATGATTGCTAGGTTTGAAGAGCATAACGCCCAAGTCGTTAAATCCCCCTTTTAAAATAAATTCTTGTCACTGAGGCGATAGGAGGCAAAAAGTTCCCTTGCTTTCTATTTGCCAATGCAACAAGAGTAACTGGAGAATTGATGAATGTTGCAACTGAAAAAAAAATAACACCCAAAACCAAACAACCCAACAAAACCAAACAAAAACCAAAATATCAACAATAGGAAATAAAACCAAAAATTGCAAGAGCAAGATGCCCCTACATCAGACTCCCTGGGAGGAATGAATTCATGAGATCCTACTCATAAGATTAGCCACTGAATGGCCTATTTTATTGATCTCATCCTCTGTGAGCCAAGAAGCATCTTTAATAGGATGATTTCTCCATTTGACAAGATAGTGAAAATACTCATGCTTATGGGTCTTCTTCAACAACTTATTATCTAGAATGCATTCTATTTGTGGTGGAGCAGAGATTGTTGCAGGTTGATTTCCTAAAGATGAAATTATTGTCTCAAACCCATCCTCTTCTACATCCCCCTTATAAGGATATAAATCTGTTACATTGAAAATGGGAGATATATTTAGATCTGTAGGCAAGGAAATCTCATAAGCATTGGCAAAAAATTTCCTAAGGATGTGGCAAGGACCAATTTTCTTCATTTTTAGTTTATCGTACATCCCTGTAGGAAACCTCTCCTTAAGATGAGACAACACAAGATCTCCAACCTCAAATTGTAACTTCCTCCTCTTTTGATTAGCATATTGTATGTATCATCGATTGTTGTCTTCTATGTTCTGTTTCACCTTCTCTTAAGTATCATGAATGGCTTGGGCAAAGTCCTCCCCATCTGCACTCCTCTTCTCCATACCATCAAGATCATGAAGCTCAAAGATACCCCTTGGGTGCATACCATACACCACATAGAAAGGATTGAAACCTATACTTTTATTTGGTGAATCTTTATATGCGAATTTTTCTTGTACCAACATGAGATCCCAACTTCTAGGTGAAGTACCAACAAGACATCTTAACAAATTTACAAGGCTTCTATTGAAAACCTCGATCTGACCATCCATTTGTGGATCATATGTAGAACTAAAATTTAGATTAGTGCCCAATTTCTTCCATAGGGTCCTCCAAAAATGACCTACAAACTTTGTATCCCTATCAAAAATTATACTCCTTAGAGTTCCATGTATCCTTACAACTTCTTTAAAGAATAAATTAGAAATATTAGTGGCATCGCTAGTCTTCTTACATGGTATGAAATGAACCATTTTCAACAATCTATCTACCACCACAAATATTGAATCATTTCCTCTTTGTGTATGAGGCAAACCCAACATGAAATCCACACTTATTGAATCCCAAGGTCTGGTTGGAACCGATAATTATTGGTAAAGCCCAACATTTTGGCTTCTTCCCTTAGCAAGTTGACAAATCCTAAACTCCTCTACATATTTTCTCACGTCTGCATGCATCCTAGGTCAAAAATAATGAGTACTTATTTGCAAATAAGTCTCATCCTGTCCAAAGTGATTTTCTTCATCAATCTCTCCTCAAAAGTTTCCTACTCATCTTGCCCTTCTCTATTTCCCTCCTGTTCTTGTTCTTCCTTTTCTATCTCATCATCACTCACATCTACATCAAGGCTCCCTCTTCTATGTTCCCTTTCCAAGGCATCCATCCTCTCTATCAATTTCTACAACAATCCTTCATCATTACCTCTTCTGCCTCTTCCACGGGCTCCACCTCTGCCCATTCTCCTTGGAGGCATATTGTTCACACTCTCGAATTCCCAAACTCTATAGTCTTTAATACCAAAATGATGGAAAGCCTCACTAGTCACCTAACCAATCAAACACAAATCAACCAACTTAAATCGCAGCAAATGGTTTGAACAAGAAACAAAAAGAGATTTATTTTCTCAAAATTAAGAACAACCAAATACTTGTAATTTCTTTCACAAACAGAGAGATGGGAAGAATTTCAAATCAAAACTCCAATACTAATTTGTGATAGAAAACTAAATAATTGTTTGCTATTATTTCTCAACAATTACAAAGGTTCCTCAGTCAATACATTGGCACCACTTAACAATCGGCTTCAACTGTCATCTGACACTTCAAGACATTCATCTCTTTGGCCAATGTCTCCTCTATAGATAGTTTCTATGCTTTTCATTCTCTATCCAACTGTTCCTTTCACTATCAACCTCCTTCATATAGTTTACTAGTCACTTTCATTTTCCAATGGTCAACCAGCTCGTGCTCTTTCGAATCCTCCCTGGAACCTTTGACTCCCATCCAATCAACCGTCTAACTATCGATGAAAACCAACAAGTAGGATTGTTGGGTTTGAAGAGCATAATGCCCAAGGAGTTAAAGCCCCCTTCAAAATAAATTCTTGTCACTCAGGTGACAGGAGGCACAAAGTTCCCTTGCTTTCTGTTTGCCAAGGCGACAACAGGAAAGAAGAACATCCAACACCGAACAACCCAACAAAACCAAACAAAAACCAAAATATCAACAACAAAAAATTACAAGAGCGAGATTGTCCCTGCATCAGTATTGAGTTTATAGAAATATATACATATATATGGATTACAAGTATAGAATGATGAACCTACCTTTAAATAAAACTGTGTTTTTTATCATTATATAGATCATTTTCTCAAACTAGACCCGAAAAAAATGTAAATAGAAATTTAATACGAATAATATATTTCTCATGAAATTATAAATTTTACGTAATCTAAAACTGAAGATTTAGAGAATAAATAAATGAAAAGATCTCATTAAAGAATTCTAATATTTTTGCATTCAGTAAAGCACAACTGATTTAAACATCACAAATTTGTTTCTTAAGAAGAATTCAAGGCTGTCAAACTTATTATTACTAGGCAAAAGTGTGTTCTGGAAGTAGAAGCATAAACCAAAAGATCAAATATTACAGCACAAATTAATTGCAAAGAAATAAGTAAGAGAATAAAATGGAATAACAAAACAACACATAAGAAGCCAATTTACGTGGTAAAACCTTCACAACATCAATGAAATATCAACGAGGTAAGGGTATCGATATGTTGGGAACACGGTTGTCGTTGCACCAAAAGATCAACCTATCAATGCTTGCTACAACCACTAGACACATAGAATACACAGGAGGCGGTTAAGCCATGTTGCAAACCCATAGTTTGTGTTGCACATAGACCAAGGGTGCACACCTTTGCAACAATCTCTCCCTCAACACAAGCGGGGTTCGAACCTGTGACTCAGGTTTTGATAGCAATTGTTGGAAACACGGTTGCCGTTGCACCAAAACATCGAACTGTCAATGCTCGCTACAACCACCAGACACATAGAATACATGGGAGGTGGTTAAGCCATGTCACAAACCCATCACTTGTGTTGCACAGAGACCAAGGGCACACACCTTGCAACATGATATTCTTATTACTTGGAGATAACAATTACAAACTCCATAGGTAACTACCACTATCGGGTGGTGCTATAACTTTTACAAATTGAATTTACGATCTTATCAATTTTTCTTGCAACCTGCAATCCACACCAATTTCTCTTGCGATCTACAGTTCATATTTTTCTCAACATTGCCTTCATGACAACAAAGATATATAGAACATCTCTAAATTAGAATCAACATCCAACATAGAAATAACCTACTTAATTCTTAATTGCATTAATGAAATCAGATAACTTTGTCATAAGAAAAAATAGATATTTTAAAGATAAGACTAAATTAGAAACTTCTAATGTCTTCTTTTGTTGTCATTAACCTATAATTGTTAGGAACTCGAAAAACGGTGACCTGATATTTATCATCTTGGTAAAGCATGACAGAAAGCCCTGAAAGTTAAGTTTTGCTAAAGTCGTGTTGACACAGCCGTGAAAGTCACGTATACCAAAATTATGTGGACACAAAGCCTTCAAAGGAACGCACTTTTAGCCAAAATTGTGTTGAGACAAAGCCGTCGAAGTCATGTAAGGACTTGAAAGCCAGATTGCACATGCACAAAATCTATAGCGTAAATGCCGGCTTACGATCTTCTCAGACATGCAATTGAGATGATTTTCAAACGCAATACTTATCAACTCACGACTATTCCCTTTCGACCCTTCAAGTCGACAAACTTCATTCAAACCAAGATTAGTCGACTTGAAAGATTTTTTCTATGGAGGATAAATATTTTTCATTATAGATTTTTCTTTTTTTGGGTTTGGTTAAAAAAATATTATTTGATTAGTTATAAATGATAGGGAATCGAAAAAAATAACATTTGTTTCTTATAAATTCATTTTGATTCAGTTTGTTGACATGGTTAATCCAAAACAATATTAGTTAACTTCAAAAACAAATTATGAAAGATTTTATATCATCCACAAAAAACATTATTTAACTAGTTATAAATGATAGTTAATGTAATATCTATCATTTCACGACTATTTTTCTATTTTGATTTTTCTTTCTTAGAAGAACATTTTTTGAATAGTCATAAATGATAGAGAAACTAAAAAAATTTAACATTTGTTTCTCTCAAATACACTTTGGTGAATAGTTTGTTGTTCTTTAGCAATGTCTCAAGGTGATTCCTTTATAGATTTTCCAATTCCTAATGCATTTTTATGAATAAATTTTCACCAAAGATGAATTTTGGGAAGCTAATTTTGTTAGAGAATATAATTCATAACTAAATTATATTTGTGCTCTATACATGTCATAGATATTATAGATGTATTCATCTAGTTGTCTGTTAGATTGAGTTCATTTTTTAGTCTTTTGTAAATGTTGTCAAACAACTCAAATTAGTTGTCAATCGATTACAGTTGTTGTCGATATAGATATTAGTTTTATAGGAAGTTATTGAGTTATCTTCATACATAGAAATTTGTAATTCGCTGATGAATAAATCAATCAAATAATTTATTGTTATCGGTTCTCTAATTTAATTTGGTGTTATAGCAAGGTGATACTAAAGAGCCATCATCTAGTGTTAGTGCATAATGTTCCATTTTGTCACTTGTTGTTGCTACTATTAATCTTTTTTGATAGAGGATTAATTGATGGATCGAGTGATTGAGGAGACCCTCTAAATTTGTTGGTGTGTGGACCGACAATGGCAGATGATAACTAACTTATGCTTTGAGATTTCAACTATTATTATTAAGGGGGGGCATTAGAGAATATAATTAATAACAGAATTATAGTTGTGCTTTTACATGTCATAGATAATGTGGATGTATTCATCTATTTGTCTACCATTCTGAGTTATTATTATTAGTATTTTGTTTGTTTCAAACAACTAATGTTAGTTGATGATCAACTATAATTTCTTTCAATATAGTTAGTAATTTTATAGTAATTTGTTGAGTTATCTTGTACATATAAATTTGTAAATTGTTAATGAACAAATCAATCAAATATTTATTTTTTATTAGTTCTCTATTTAATTATTTTCACCATGGTCAATCAGAAGGAATCTTATATTGATAGTTCTCCTACGAAATTTATATTTTAGAATGTTGTGTATTTTGAAACCTTTCAATCCATGTCTTTAGTAAATCTAATAAACAAGGGAAACATAAATGTTCATATCCAACATGAATACTTATAAGACATCTACAATTGGAGGATCATCAACATTTTAAATTAATCCTACAAAATTATTTCCAAAGTATTGGCTCTCAAGCTTTATCATATGTGTTTGTGATTGATCCAACCTAAGAAAAATGGGTTCATAGAGTCTATGTTTATCTTGAATAATAATATTGTTATTTGAGAAGTTATAAAATTAGCTCTATGTTTATAGTATTTTTATCAATATTGACATTCGTAAAGCTTATGATCATGATGCATACCCATTTATCCTTACCATTCTCTAAGATCTTGGATTTGGGCCTAGATGCATTCAATGTATGCAATTGTTACCTATAAATGTATTGGATTATACTAGCATGAATCTCAATACTTTCAACCTTTTGGTATCTTCCTCTCTATTAATCTTATATGTCCCCTTACTTCATCTATATATGTGCTTACTAGTTAAAGGGTTTGTATGTCTTCTTACCTTGCATGTGATTTCTCCCTCCCTAGTCAAACCTTGGATTTCTCTTCCCACTTCTCAAATCCTTTGGTTAATGGTTAATTTTCCAACAAATTTTTTCTTACTCTCACTCAAGATGAGAATAATATCAAGCAAGTGCTTCATTGTTTGGATTTTTTTCTCTATTTCAAGCATTTAATGACAAAAGGTGTTAGAACCAATATTTTCTTCTCAATCTTAGTTAGCTTGACATCTTTGGTTGCAAATGGATTGAACATGAGGAATTTTTTCACTTTCTAGGCATACCCTTTTATTTTAAAGCTTCCCCTTCTACTCTTTGGTAGGTTGTTATTGCTACAACTAAAAATATATATAAACAATGGGTTTATGAAGCCTCTTTCATTGGCTAGTATACTCCAAATTTTCTCCAAAATTTTGGCCACCATTCATGTATATTGTTCTTCCTACTAGGTGCCTTCAAAATATTCTTATTTAAATTTTGGGGAGCTACACTATTATTTTCTCTAGGCCTCTAGAAATGATCACGATAATTTCAATCAAGTTGCATGGGATTACTATTTATGTTTTTTTTTTTATTTAGAGGAAAGCATAGAGTAAACACTTAATGGAGTCTCTAGTAATTTTTTTAAGAAACCTTGTATGATCTATTTTTTGTATAAAATTAAAATGTGTGATCTCTTTTATAGGCACTATTTTAAAAATAGAATGAGAAAGGAAAGCTATTTCTTGTGTTCTACATGTATTCCCTATGACCCATTTTTTTGAAATTGGTTCATTTAGTTGTGTAGGATTGTGATAGGGAGATTCTCACAAAAAAATGCAATTTGACTTATACATTAGAAGTAGGTCTCATTGAGGGCTTCCTTGTTTCTCCTATGCCCTTCTCTCCTTGTTTGAACCAATATCAACCTCCCAAAATGCTTTGGAGAAATCTCTATTAGTGTGTTTGCTCTAGTTACTCAATCAAGGTTAGGACTCACAAGAGTAAATCCAACCATCAACATGTCAAATTCTTTATCCCTCACTTGCAAGGGACTAGGAGGAGTCTAAGATGGTTCAACAACTCCTACCATGTGGTTTTGAATTTTGTTTCCCTTCATTTCTCTATCACTTTCATAGGTTCCTATTTTCAAGGCCTGGTATCCTTATGAGCCCCTTTTAGCCCTACCTTCATTGTTTTTCCTCTTTTGTGCTAAAATCTTCCAAATGACCCTCTAAAAACTTTGATGATTTGAACACCCATTTGGACACCTGATATATCCATACAACTATGACCCACAAATTGGCTCTTTATAAGTGTTTTAGGCTTAATAGCATTCTCCAATTGGGTTTACTATTCTCCACACCTTGTCAGAGCTCCCTACTCATGATGGAGCACTGTATAAAACTCAACTTCAATGCCAAACACTTGGCACTATCAGATTAAGTCAACCCTGCAAGAAAATTTGACAATAGCAGTCATACTCCTAGTCGGGCTATGGCACAACTCACCTAGAGCATGATGGACAAATGATCCCAAGCAACTTCCAGGACAAAAAAATGAAATATTTACACTATTTACATACTCCATCACATTAATCCCTAAGGGCATATAGGAACCACAAAGTAAATTCAAGTTGGAGCCATTCTTTTGGGCTTAAACCCCTTGCTCAGGCTGAGAGTAGTAAAATAAGAAAGAATTTCAAAACACTAGTTAAATCTACACAAATAAATGTCACAATTACTTTCTAAGCACTACACTAGTACTGACTAAGCACCCATGAAGGTATAGTAGGGAATCTAATCCATCCAGTATGGACTACAATAAGTAATTTGCCAAATTTTGTGAAAACAAGAAAATGCTTGAAGTTGCTTATTATTTGATTATTTTGACCTTCCAACCCACTTACAATGATTTGAAAGGCCTTATATGTTCCTAATCACTCACAACCAACCACCCATCAGACTTCTAACCACCGATTTGAGCATTTTTCAAAAATTGCTCACATTGTTACAAAATATTGTCAAGCAAACATGACAACTTTTGCTCCACAATGCATTTTTGTAACTTGTGCATATCTACACACTGTTAACCCCCTACAATGGTTTCCTAACATCAAACCAACATTTACAAAATCCTTATGAGGCCTTACAAGGATTTTTACACAATTTTTCTATATGATGTCATTTTAGGCTTACAAAGACACATTGGCCAAAACTAAGAAAATAAGTTAACACTAGAGACAATCAAACTACAAATAAAATTAAAACACACTTTTGGAACTTTCTATAGTCCTTTATTCACTCATTGACCCAATGAAGACCATTCACTCCAAAATTGCGAAAATTCATCAAGAAATCTAGGTGCTCCTGCACCATACTCCCCCAATGAGAAAGAAGTCAAGTGACCCCTTTTTGGAAAAAGAGAGATCAATTCCAAACTTGGGAAAGTCTTCTTCAGGTACCCAAGTGGCCTCAGATTCTAGAAAATGTTGTCATTTAACGAAATGCTCCATGTAGTTGGTGTGCCTAGTCTTCTTGAGGATTCTTGAATCCAACACCTTCTCGGCTTGTAGCATGGTTGGAGGTGGTAAAGGCAGATCTAAAAGTGACTGAGAGACATCTGAAACTCTAGTGCCCTCCTCTAGAATCATGCCTTTGTTCTACACCAAGTTTGTAACATTAAAAATAGGAGACAAAGCTATGTCCCCAGGTAGATCAATTTTGTAAGCATTTTGCCCATACTTAGCCAAAATCTTACAAGGCCCAATCCTCCTCATTTCAAGATTGATAGGGACACCTTTTTTAAGCCTTTCTTTTTTCAAGTGGACCATTACCAAGTCACCAATAGAAAATTGTACATTCTTCCTCTTTTCATCCACTTTGTCCTTGATTCTTTAATCTAGTTTTCTTGTAAATTTTTCCTAATTTGCTCATGAATCTCCTTCATGGACTAATCCATGTCAATATAATGTCCACTCATCTATTCCATACTTATAAAGTCTCTAAGTTCCAACACACCTCTTGGATGAATCCCATAAACTACCTCAAAGGGACTCTTATCGGTTGATCTATTCATACTGTCATTATAAGAAAATTCAGCTTGATGGATAATTTGATCCCAAGCTTGACCATACTCCTTTGTCAAACATCCAAGAAGGTTCCCAAGTGTCCTATTTACCACCTCTATTTGGCCATCTGTTTGGGGATGGTATGCTGAGCTAAAAGACAAGTTAGTACCCAATCTTTGCAATAAAGTTTTCCAAAAAAGACCAATGAATTTGGTATCTCTATCTGACACTATACTGATTGGAAAACCATGAATCCTAATGACTTCTTTGAAAAAAAAATGATAAATATGGCTATCATCATGAGTCACCTTACATGGAATTAAATGGGCCATTTTACTAAATCTAACTACCACAACATAGATACTATCAAATCCAATTTTGGTCTTGAAACACAAATTTGTCCTCCTTTAAATAAAAGACCATCTCTCAAAGTAAAATCTGCATATTCACTATGAAAATGATTCTTAAACTCTTGGCAAACCTTGTAGATGTTTGTAAAATCTTTATCATCTTGCTATAGCCCTTCAAAACTATCAAATCCAATGCTCTTGAGCTGTACTTCTTGAACTGTTAGCAACCTTCTACTTAAACCTTCCTTATGCTTAATGGTAAAAGTATAAGATTGCAATTACTCTACCCATTTGATATGCCTATGATTCAACTTTTCTTGGGAGTTGAGGAAACTAAGAGCTTGGTTATCAGTATAAAGCACAAATTATTTAGGCAATAGGTAATGCCTTCATTTTCTAAGTGATTGAACAAGTGCATATAACTCCAAATCATAGGAAGAATACCTATTCTTGGCTTCATTGAGCTTTTCACTAAAAAATGCAACCGGTCTATTGTCTTGACTTAGGAGTGCTCCAACTGTTATGTTGCTTGCATCACATTCTATGGTGAAGAGTTTATCAAATATTGGGAGAGAAAGGACAAGTTGAGTAGCCACCTTTGTCTTCAAGAGTTCAAATCCCTTTTGTGCCTCTTTTGTCCATTGAAACTTAGTCTTTACACCTCCTTTGAGTGTATCAAGCATAGGTGCACATATCTCATTGAACCCTCCGATGAAATTCCTATAAAACTATGCCAAACCATGAAAACTCCTCACTTCAATTGTTGTTCTAGGTGTAGGCCAATTGATTATTGCTTCCACCTTTGAGGTATCCATCTTCAAATCACCACCTGAGATTACAAACCCAAGATATACCAACTCCTATTTCATGAACTCACATTTCTCCAAATTGATAGTTAGTTGCGCATCACATAATTTCTTCAATACAATCTCTATATGCATAAGATGTTCTTCTTTAAACTTACAAAAAATCAAGATGTCATCTAGATAAACAACAACAAATTTACTAATTTAATCCTTGAGCACTTCATTCATGAGTCTCATGAATGTGCTATGGGCATTTGTGAGTCCAAATGGCATAACAAGCCATTCATAAAGACCTTCTATGGTTTTGAATGTTGTCTTCCACCACTCATCTCCCTCTTTGATTCTGATTTGGTGGTAGCCACTCTTGAGGTATATCTTGGTGAAATACTTAGCACCCCCTAAACAATGCATCAAATCAAATCTTCAATTCTTGGAATAGGAAACCTATACCTGATTGTAATCCAATTGATGGCTCTTGAGTCAATACAAAGCCTCCAAGTACCTCCCTTCTTTGGTGCCAAAATGGTGGGAACTACACATGGGATGATGCTCTTTCTTATCAGAACATTATCCAAAAGTTCTTGGATTTGCTTAGCCACTTCTTTGATCTGCTCTGGTGTCATTTTGTTGGTTGCTTTATTAGGCAATGAGGCTCTGGGTATGAAGTCAATTTGATGACTTATGGCTTGTTGAGGGGGAAAAGTAGCAGGTGTTCCATCACTTATGATCTCCTTGAACTTATTGAGTATTTTTTGTACTTCATCAGGGATACAAGCTTTTTTATCCTTCTTTTCTTCTTTTGGTTTCACAACAAGTGCAAACCCCCACTTTGATAGGGAGTCTCTCACAAAGTAGTACAATTTGACTTATACATTCTAGAAGTAGGTCTCATTATGGGCTTCCTTGTTTTTCCTATGCCCTTCTCTCCTTGTTTGAACCAATATCAACCTCCCAAACTCCTTTGGAGAACTCTTTATCAGTGTGTTTTCTCTAGTTACTCAATCAAGGTTAGGACTCACAGGAGTAAATCCAACCATCAACATGTCAAATTCTTTATCCTTCACTTACAGGGGACTAGGAGGAGTCTAAGATGGTTTAACAACTCCTACCATGTGGTTTTGAATATTTTTTCCCTTCATTTCTCTATCGCTTTCATAGGTTCCTATTTTCAAGGCCTAGTAGCCCTTTGAGCCCCTTTTAGCCCTACCTTCACAGTTTTTCTTCTTTTATGATAAAATCTTCCAAATGACCCTCTAAAAGCTTTGATGATTCAGATACCCATTTGAACACTTTGCAATATTTAAGGGATGAGGTGGCCTGATATATCCATACAGTACGACCCCCAAATTGGCTCTTTAGAAGGGTTTTAGGCTTAATAGCTTTCTCCAATGGGGTTTACTATTCTTCACACCTTGTCAGATCTCCCTACTCATTCTGGAGCACTTTATAACACTCAAATTCAATGCCAAACACTTGGCACTATCATATTAGATCACCCCTGCAAGAAAAATTGACAGTAGCAGTCATGCTCCTAGTCGAGCTATGGCAGAGGTCACCTAGAGCATGATGGACAAATGATTCCAAGAAACTTCCAGGACACAAAATAAAATATTTACACTATTTATAGACTCCATCACTCAAATCCCTAAGGGCATAGAGGAACCACATAGGAAATTCAATTTGGAGCCATTCTTTTGGGCTTAAACCCCTTGCTCAGGCTGAGAGTGGTAAAATAAGAAAGAATTTCAAAACACCAGTTAAATATTCACAAAGAAATGTCACAAGTAGTTTATAAGAACAACACCAGTATTGACTAAGCACCCATGAAGGTACAATATAGAATCTTCCATCCAGTATGGACTGCAATAAGTAATTTGCCAAATTTTGTGAAAACAAGAAAATGCTTGAACTTGCTTATTGAGGAATTTGATTATTTTGATCTTCCAACCCACTTACAATTATTTGAAAGGAATTATATATTAATACTCACTCACAAACAACCACCCCTTGGGCTTCTAACCATCAATTTGAGCATTTTTCAAAAATTGCTCACATTGTTGCAAAATTTTGTCAAGCAAACATAATAACTTTTGCTCCATGATGCATTTTTGTAACTCGTGCATATATACACACTCTTAACCCCCTATGATGGTTTCCTAACATCAAACCAACATTTCCAAAAGCCTTATGAGTCCTTACAAGGAGTTTTACACAATTTTTCTATATGATGCCATTTTAGGCTTACAAAGGCACATTGGCCAAAACTGGGAAAATAAGTTAACACTAGAGACAATCAAACTACAAATAACCTTAAAAAACACTTTTGGACCTTTCAATAGTCCTTTATTCACTCATTGACCCAATAAGGATCGTTCACTCCGAAATTGTGAAAATTCATCAAGAAATCTAGGTGCTCCTGCACCAGATTGATAGGTCAAGATAGGTGATAATTGAATGATTTATCTTACATCTTTCACACATTTCAACTTGGTTCTTACAAATTTCCATATAGTGTTGAGGAAACTATGATTAAATGATAGTTTAAATAAGGCATATTACGTAACTAGTTTCACCTTAGGAACTATTGACACCTTATTACTTAAGATTACTTAGGTCATTTACTATTTGCATCTCATATCATAGGATTAATACACTTTTCATGATCTTAGTTTGTCTTAGGATTTTATTTATGTTTCGATCATTTTCTATATAGGAAGGTCATCTTACTATTTCTTTAATCGCTCTAATATTTTGTATTCATTACTTTCTAGTAATATAACAATTATTTCTATTTTATCTCTTATGTGAAAGGTAGTTGTTCTTACTAATTAGATTATTTCTATTATGAGTTCTTCTAATTATCCAAAATTAAATATATTTATTTTCTATGATCCCAACTTGTGTGTTTTATGAGAGTAATAGAAATTCATGAGTTCATCTCAATAGTCAAATGGAATTCCACAAGATTTAGCATTATTGTCATTAGATTTTTACCATCTACAAGACTAAATGGTGTGTTATTTTTATTTTTTTTTAAGATTTTAAGCATAAACATTTTGGATCACACTCTATGATTCATTTTCAAGATTCTAGAGGGATTAGGGAGATTAAAAAATAGGCTAGTTGTAAACCCTAAGTAACTAAAAAGAAAACAAAAAGGGGTGAGAGAGGAGGTTGCATAAGGTACAATGAATTAAAAAATGATTTCCTATTTTTTTTAATTGACATTGTCTAGCTTCTTGTATCTCATGCAACATCCACTCTCTCACCCTTGGGTAAAATTACAGAGCTATGTCACACTTAAAGATAAATTATCAACATAACTGAATTTAAGTACTTCTATCTAAAATTTTATTTTGGTCAAACATATGGTCTAGCTAGATTCATTCTAGCTAACTTGGATATGGGCCACGAATTTTCCAATTGAAAATGTCTACTAAATCCATATTTTATACCACTTCAGAGTTAATCACCAAAAAAATAAAATTATTTTAAAAATTCATTGTTTCAACAACTCCTACTCATATAAATAATATTTTTTAAAATACCCTTTAATAGATCTATATGTGAATTTTTCTAAACTATATATCTTTTAATATTTTAATTGTATATTCTATTTTTTTGAAATTAGGTCATGAGCACTAAAATATAAGGTTGTTTACATTTTCAAGGAAAAATACTAAAAGTTATTTTAAAATTTGAAAACAATATGATGCGGTAGAGAAAAGAATCTATGTCAAGATGATATAACTATTTATTTATTTTAGATAAACAATTAAGATAAATTGTAATTCCAAATGGAAAGAGTTATATTTTAGTAAATGAAAACTTTTTAATTTATTTAAAAACATACATTTACAAAAATGGTGAAAAATATATCCATGCACTAAAGTTTCAAGTTGTCAATACACACAAAAGAATTGAAGAAAAAAAGATAAAATTTATTATATAAAGAGTGATGCTCCATGTAACTTCAATGTTAACAGTATATCAACAACTAAATTTTAGTTTTTACTTAATAAAAAAATGTATTCAAATAATTTTTAACTAAAAAAAAAAATTATAAACTTAAAATTTAATAAAAATAATTATCTCCAAATACATGAAGATAATCATCGATCATCAAATGATAAATTGACATCACTGCAAAAAATCCCGTTGAAAAGTGTAACCAAGCTCTCTAGGAATCATGATAACCATCTCCTATCAATAAAACCCAATATGTCAATGAACTCTCATTGTAGATTGAACAAAATCTAAGAGCTCATCCATAGAAGTGATAAACATTACAAAAGACCATCCCTCTTCTAATCAAATATTATCCATGACTCGCTAGACACTGCAACAAGAAAAAATTGGAACCAAATTATTAAAACAAAGAAGATAGAATGTGTATTATGTAACTGCATAAAGATCTCATTGAAAGTGATACTAACTTGTCCTAAAAAATATAGCTTTTTACCCCTAACTCAATGTTTTTTGTTCTGACTTAATTAATATTGGTGGTGACCTCTCATCTATAATTAATTGATGATATACACATCACTTTGGAAGCCCCCATTTTAATCAAATGTGTAAATATTGAATTGATAATAAATGATGGCCTTCTATTGATAATCTAACTATTTAACACCTTCCAAATTGTTGAGAACCTTCTACTAAGTATCAAGAATGATAATGTCTTCTCCTACCTATACTTATCAAATGTAATTTTCCCTAATTAGACCATGTACAAATTTATGATGTAAAATTTATCTATAGGATAGATGAAGGTGAATGACCATAATTTCTACGATGCCTTACCATTATCCTCAAGATGGTATCAGCAATGAAGTAATGTATTAGATTATGGGTAAATAAGCCACATTTTAAGATGCATGCCTATTTATTATTAAATTATTACATATATTACTCAATATGTTTTCTTTGGTTTGATATGTAAGAAAGTACTAGTGGTGTATCCTTGATGTGGTAACCTATTACTTATACTAATACCACATACTATTATTAGTACCTTATTTTGGCATATGCTAATGGCTCTTGATATTATGTTTCAATGGGATAGATTTTTGGTGTGGAGAAGCAACCTAATGTGTTATTCCATTTAAGATAAACCATAATAACCTTGTTTACCCTCATCAAATGTATGTTAGTAGTAGCATTTGTGACATGGACCCTTAGTTGTGATTCTTGTGACACTCTTTCTACCTCACTGAGATATTATTGATCTACTATTGTATTTGGATAGATGTGGGAATTTTCATATTATAGATATCCTAAATAATACAACTTTAGTTATATTATTCCTAGAGGAGAATTTAACTAAAATTTTTGGTAATCACATATTTTGGCTAGTGAGTATTTCCTATCCTTTTTCAAAGAAGTTTCCTAGAGGAGAATTGTTCCTATAAGTCTACTTTGTGTTTCTAGCATCTTAGTTCAAGTGGTCCTTTAGAGATTTTGAAAGAATTTCACCTTCTCATATGCAACCCTTTAGTGTAGGTACCTATGTCTTTCTTGTTGTGCCTTTGGTCCTATGGGCATGTGCTTTTGTCCAGTTGTCTTAGTGGCATTGCCACATGATTAGTGAAATCATCTACTTGTGTCTTCTATGTTAATATTTATTGACTTTGTATGATCATAGCTTGCTTTCACATCACATTCTAGAATGTTGTTATGAGACGCTCAATGTGTATAGTGCGTGGATGAATATTTTGAGCATGTGTAAACATGATTACTCAACATATTAACTACTAATATTTTGATATGAATCTTGAACATTAGACACTTTCAAAAGTGAAAGAAAACATTTTCTACGATTCTATCTCACCAAGCATTCATTATTCTAAGTTGATTTGTACTTTGTTTAATTAAACCCCTAGGGAAAACCTATTTTCCTTCGGGATTTTGAGAATACATGAATAAAAAATTATTGGGGAGAATGTTTTCCCTTAAACAAGTGTGCATTCTTGAAGGTAGTGTCACATTCGGATACGATGTTTCGAGAATAATCTGTTGAAAATGGGCTATTTTTCAAGTCAATAGAAGTTGGGTGTGCTGT
This sequence comes from Cryptomeria japonica, assembly GCF_030272615.1. Classification (NCBI taxonomy): domain Eukaryota; kingdom Viridiplantae; phylum Streptophyta; class Pinopsida; order Cupressales; family Cupressaceae; genus Cryptomeria; species Cryptomeria japonica. Next base: position 672,406,014 of record NC_081410.1, on the reverse strand, counting down.
TTGAAGTCTACTGATCTTTCCAGTACCTAGGAAAAATTAAACCACCAAGGATTACAAATATCGGCAACAGATTTCTTCAAATTCTCGGAATTGTAAGACAAACAAGTGCTGAAAGAAAATGGTCTGGTTCCTCAAAGATCACTGTTTGAAACGTTTCATTTAGCTCTTGCTGTGCTTATTCTCCAGGGCAGTTGCAATTTATTTGTTGATGGTGGAGACTCCCTGTCTTTGGGGGCTTCTCTGAGGGGAAAGCAGACCATAACTTCAAAGAATGGTACGTTTGCATTGGGATTTTTTAATCCAAATGGAACCAACAACTGGTATATTGGCATCTGGTATACTCAGATCCCAGACAAGACCATCGTTTGGGTGGCTAACAGAGAAACTCCCATCACAGACATGCCCGGCGTTTTTACGCTCTCTTCAACTGGTTATCTCACTGTCTCTGATTTGCAAGGAAAAGTCATGTGGTCGAGTAATAAAACTCAGCAAACAAAGGCGTCCAGGGCTTCCATACTGGACAATGGTAATTTTGTTCTTTTAGGTGCCCAAAACATTTCTGAGATTGTGTGGGAGAGCTTTGCGAATCCCACGGATACAGTTTTGCCTACCGTGAAGTTTTGGAAGGGCTTGAAAGTAAACTCTTGGAAGAGTTCCATGGATCCAGCACCCGGGCCCTTCTTTGCCCAAATAAATCCATCCCCAGGAAAAACTGACGTTTTATTGCAGTATAAAAATGGTGTTTCATATTACAGCACGGGAGAATGGAATGGTAGCTACTTCGCCACTTTGCCAGGGTCTCCAGCTTCTTCCATTGTGAAGGAGGAATTCAAAGTGTTCTCTTCCACAAGAATGTATTACAGTTTTAAGGTTGCACCCCAGGCTGGTATGATGATGGTCAGAGTCAACTGGAAAGGCGAGCTATCAGTCTACCATTGGATTAATAATGGCTGGAACGTGAATTGGTATCAACCCCAATTAAGAGGTAGCGTGTATGGTATGTTCGGCACTTATGGAGTGTGTTCCACCCAAGAAATCAGTCAGCCTTGCAGATGTGCGGAAGGCTTCCACCCAAGAGATGCTACTGCCTGGCGTTCTCAGGAGTGGTGGTCAAGCGGTTGTGTTCGGCGTACTCCATTACAATGCTTTGCCATCAATGGCAGTGGGAGTGATACAACGGATGGTTTCCTCCAAATCAGTAATTATACCTTGTCTGATCAAGAAGCTATTCAAAATACCCCCGAGTCGACTCTACTAGTATGCAAAACTGCTTGCCTCAACAATTGCTCCTGCACGGCCTTTGCTTTCGCTGATTCTAATTGTAAATTGTGGTTTGGCGATCTGTTAAGCATGCGGACTAAAGCCACTTCATCTGGTGGCCAGCCCTTGTTCATTCGATTGGCTGCTTCCGATGCGTCACAGTTGTCAGCTCATGCAGGAAGAAGCAGCAGCAGAGTACTTGTGCTCTCCATCTCAATTCCTTTGGGCGTTGCCATTTTGGGCATTCTGTTTATCGGTGCATGGTTGTTTATTCAGCGCAGGCGCAAGAGACTGCTTCAGAATGTCGAGAAGTACGACACTCCGACATCGCTCACAACATTCACCTACAAAGAGCTCAAAATTGCAAGCAACAATTTCGCTCATAAGTTGGGAAAGGGAGCATTTGGCTCTGTCTTTAAGGCAACTCTGCGAGACAACACACTTGTAGCCGTGAAAAGATTAGAGGGTTCCGCACAAGCAGAAAAGCAATTCCGTGCAGAAATAAGCACCATTGGAAACATACATCATGTGAATTTGGTGGGACTCCTGGGATTCTGCGTGGAGGGGTCTAAAAGAATGCTTGTTTACGAGTACATGCAAAATGGGTCTCTCAATTCTTTCTTGTGCCGCAGATCCAAAGAAGAAGGCAAGGTGCTGGACTGGAATACCAGATTCAGAATCGCTTTGGGCACTGCAAGAGGGTTACTTTATCTCCACGAAGAATGCAGAGATCGCATCATCCATTGTGATATCAAACCAGAAAATATTCTTCTAGACACGGATTTCTATCCAAAAGTGGCTGATTTTGGGCTGGCAAAGCTTGTTGGCAGAGATTTCAGCAGAGTGCTGACAACAACAAGAGGAACAAGGGGTTATTTGGCTCCCGAGTGGCTGACCGGCTTGCCAATAACAGTGAAGGTGGATGTATACAGCTTCGGCATGACCCTGCTCGAAATAATCTCAGGCCGACGAAATAGTGATTTGAGTGTGCAGGAATCTCAATGCTATTTTCCGACTTGGGCAGCAGCTCAAATTCTCAAAGGAAACACCATGGGTCTTGTGGATGAAAGGATTGCAGACATGGCAGATGTTGAAGAGGTGAGAAGAGCAGCTATGGTAAGCATTCTGTGCATTCAAAAGGATGAAAATGGGAGGCCAAGCATGGCTCAAGTTGTGCGGATATTGGAAGGCAAATCAGAAGGTGACGTGGAACAATATGAGAGGTCTCTGCAACGCTGGTCGATGATCATTCAGTAGAATAAATTCGAACCCGATGCGGTTGTTTATTGCTGCATTTTCCTCCCATCAAAATTGGCGTGGAACAATATGAGACGTGGTTAGTAGAAATTCCTAGTAGTTATTATCTAAATATATTATAAAGACGAAGTATAATAAGTAGTTAGTACTGTATTACTTATAAGAAGTTAAATATTACTATTAATTAGTTTAAATATTGGAAGGTTCTGAGTATATTAATTTGGGAGAGGCCCGAATTAAATAGTGAAAGATTATTTTATAGTGTAAATTATTATATTTTGATTGTTAATAATAAATGATATCATATTATAGTTGTAAATTGTTTGGGATTTTATTTTCAAATAAAGAGGTTTTTTTTTAAAATTTGTGATTTCATTTTTAATTCTTACAAAGATATGAAATGAGAATGGAAAAAGAATTGGTGAGAATTTATGTTTGTCTACTTTATGAGAATTGAAAAATAGAAATTTGTATTTAATACATTAATTATGATTTAAACAATGATGACAAGAAAGAAATAAAATAATGTAATATCATCATTTAATCACATTTGTTTACTATGTATGATGTCTTATGAAAGATTGAATTTTTCTCATCCATTGTTATTCTTGTTGTTATCGTAATCAACCACCCTTATAAGTATTCTACATCTTAACACTTAGCTTGTTGACATATCCAATGTTTTTCGTTATGGCATAGGTATTGATGTTTCTTATATCTATAAATAACCGTCCGAACTAAAGTCGTAGTAACAATGTTAGTGGGAGGCTTAGGCCTACTTTGTTAAGATTATTGTTGCATCCTCGTGTAACTTATTGAACAATTCAAAAATTCCCCTACTAATTTGTTTAAGAACACATGATCCTTTCCTCTACAATTATGAGTTCAATTCCCATCTTGTCATTTTGTAGATAAATAACATTTTTAAGAATATTTTCATAATAACCCAGCCTATTAGAGAAGAAAGAGGCTATAGCTTTAATTTATGTAATATACTTTCAGAGATTTATGTTGTTATCATGTGTTGGAGAAAAAAAAAATATTTATATTTTTTATTTTCTTAAATTATTTTACATTTAGCTTGGACCTTATCTAAAAATATGCTATCTTAGTACTTAAATTCAAATTATTTTGCACAAAAGTTTTGATTAATTAAATTTAAATTATTTTGCAGACAAGTTCTAATTAATTAAATTTAAATTATTTTGCACACAAGTTAACAAAATTTAGAATATTCATTAGTTTTTAGTCATATTAGTTCTATTTGTAATATAGAAAAAAGTCACAATTTTAAACTTGTAAATAAAATAAAATAAGTGAGAGAATTAGAAGGGATGTGTATGTTTATAAAAATTAGAATTGTCTAAATGACAAACTAGATGCAAAAATAGAAATAAAAAATATGAAGAACTTGTTACCAAAAGATGGAGCTCATTGCCTAGGATGGTATTGAAATCCATAAACTATCATATAATGTGTTGTAGTTCTTTGTACATGTTTTCATCTTAATTTCATGTTATTATCCAAAAAAATTATAAAATCCAAATTAAAGTAAGTAGATTTCCTATATATATATAGATATATGTATGTATGTATGTATGTATGTATATGTATATATATATTATTTTATTTTATTTATTTTAAAATTACATATTTGATTTATATATTTATATATATACATTTAATTATTTAATTAGTTTTTCAATTTGAGTGTTTAGTGTTAAGGTTTATTTGTTAATTCTTTTTTAGTTTAATGTCTTTTATTTTAATTATTTCTTTCACCTTTGGCCTTTTAATCCTATTTTGGTTGTTTTAATTTATTCCTATTGTGGTTGTTCTTTTTTATTTTTTGTTTTATTTTATTTATTTATTTTTAGTCTTGTATTTCCTATTTAGTGCTTTCTTTCTATGACTTCTTTTTGTTTGTTTGTGTCTTGTCATTCTTGTATTGCTCTCTCTCTCTCTCTCTCTCTCTCTCTCTCTCTAGTTGGTTTAATCTGCAACTTTTTCTATTTTCTCCTTATGCTCTCTTATCATCCCGATGATAGATCATGGAGTGTGATCCGAAACGTTTTGTTTTTTTTTATGCCAAAAAACTCACACAATCAAATCCAGAAGCACATTAAAAAAAAATCCAAATTCTTCATTAGATTTTAAACCCATACATGTGCACAATAGGAAATGTGAATAATGATTTAAGTAGAAAACCATATAATACTATGCAAATTTTGATGAGGATCTCTAAATAAAAAAAATTAGTTGAGAAGAGAGAAATGTTGGGGTTTCTCAAGAACTTTCCATAGATGTTCAAGTCTCTATTTTGGTATTTTGATCTCCACTCGAATGTTAAACTATCACTTTACTTGTGGTTTAATAATATTAGCTAGAACCTATTTTACAATTCACCCCAATCAAGTTGTGGCATGTATGGTGTAAGTCAGGCTAATTGAGTGTTCTTCACTAAAGTAAACATTTAGTTGAATGTAGCTATGTGCAAGGATTTTGGCCAAGAAATGCTACTACCTAGATTTCTTAGTAGTATTAGTAGTGATTGTGAAAAGGAATAAAGAGGCTATATAAAGAGGGAACTGTAGACGATAAGAGTGTGGAATAGTGTGGAAACATGTGCACAATAATATGGACTAAATATATATGAGAGAATAAGAAAGTGTGAAATATATATATGATATATGTATCTATGGATGAAGAATGATGGATGAATTATAAGACATGATCATGTTAGAAGTACAGTTGCCATTGCACCAAAAGATCGACCTGTTAATGCCTGATACAACCACTAGACTTATAGAATCCATAGGAGGTGGTTAAGCCATGTCACAAACTCAAGCGCTATGCTACACAACACAAGGAGACCAAGAATGAGCATCTTGCAACAACCCCCCTCCCCAACACAAATGAGGGGTTTTGAACCTATGACTGAGGCTCTAATACAACTTGTTAGAAGAATGATTGTCATTGCACCAAAAGATTGCCCTATTAAAGCCTGATATAACCAGTAAACTTATAGAGTCCATAGGAGGTGATTAAGCCATGTGAAAAACCCAAGCATTGTGCTACACAACACAAGAAAACCAATGGTGCACACCTTGAACTAGATCAAGAGGTTTTTTCTAATGTACTCCATTAAATTGCTCCTTCGTCATTAGTAGTCATAGTGTCACGATATGTTATTTCATTAAAGTTAGTGATAGATGATATCAATATAAGTGGTTTAGATGAATTTGCATTCTATCATGCATCCTCTAAGGTTGGCAATAAGGTAACATGTAAATACACCAAGTAGCATGTATCACTAATCAGCCCAAAACATATCTTCCAAATGATAAATCCCAATGCGAATCCTCACATGCAAGGGTAGGACCCAAGAAAATGTAATATATTCTTCAAGGCAAGTGGAGACACCCAAGGATTCATTGCAAGCTAAAGAGAAACTCTTATCAACCGGACCAAAGTAGTTACCTTGAAATACACATTCCAATCACAATGCATCATCAACTAGAACATCTAACATCATGTGGAGCATATTAGGATGCTCCTTGAACATCCAAAGACGTTCTCATATCCTTCAAGTTCATGTTTTCATGTCAAGGTCATACTGACACAACATAACTAACACTAAACACTTCATTCTAGAGAGCTAGTCAGAAACAAAACACCATTATCACTAGTTGTAAATAGCACCAACTTCTGAAAATCAGACTAAGGCATAATACAAACATTATAAACATTTCCTCCAAGCCATAGCAGTTGAAACATCAATTTGAAGAAATGTGGAACATTTTCTAGACCAATTATGATAGATAACCAAACCTTCAACCAACTATAATCACCAACCATATCGACTACAGCACCAAGGACCTTAAAAATAGGAGTGCAACATACATTGAGCATAAAAATTATATCCAATTCTACAAGACCATATCATCAAATGTGGATGAATGGGGAGCATTCTTTCAGACACACATCAATACATACTTTAGCACCAACTTGCTTTATCAAACTTTCAAGGACCAAACTATCCCAAAAATATTACCTTTTCATTTGTACAATTTCATTATTTTTTCATGTATCTAACCCTCATCTTAATATCTCAAATTATCTAAACCTTAACATGCTATCATTTTCATTAGCCATTTTGTCACCATCATCAACTGTATCAACATAGCATACATATTGTAGACATCAAACACCAAGAAGATGGACATCCATACACCGTCTACAACTAATAACCATCAATCTAGTCATGCAAACGACCGACAATCAACTACCAACAATCTCCTCACTAATCAATATACAACTTCTTCATCACTTCCTCAACAACTATAGTAATTCTCTATCCAACCAATTACCATATCATCAATGACAAGAACAATCATATATTTTCAAACATCAGGTTGACATCAATGACAACACATATTGCTAACAGTTTTATTTTTTGATCTACTTCATATATACTATAAATTTTATCCCAGACGGCTTTAACATACTTGTAGCTCATCACCTTCAAGATTTCTAAATCAACAAAACCACTTATGATTGCATTCATTTTCTTTCCATTGTTCTCATGCATTCTAATCTCATCTAGAGTAGTTGGAGGAGTAGAAGGAATAGTATAACCATCTACAATAGTGTTATAGATACCAAACCCCATAGTAATCCAATATGATTCTATCCTTAATCTCTGGAAGAATTAGTTTGTGTCATCAAACTTGGGTGTCTTGTAAGATTCTTCTTGTGCCATCCTGAACCTTTCTCAAGCAGATAAGCTTCTTCAAGAGGAACTTGGCTCTTATACCTATTGTTAAACATGCCCTAGCAAGATTGAGAGGGGGAGGGTGAATTAGTCTTTGATCAAACACTTGAAATTTATTCCACAATTCAATACCAACTTAATTTAAATCTTATTAGTAGAAATGAAAGATAAAACAATGAACACCATGCACAAGAGAACAATAGATTCACATGTGGAAAACCCAAATAGGGAACAACCATGGTGAGAGTCAACTCACAATATATGAGTGAGATTACAATATTGTTTTAGGCTTATTGCCAAGGAAGATCACTTTTTCTTGAAGGACTTGCAGGATGAGGTGCACTACCCTAGGGAAAGATATAGGGACTCATAAGATGAGATGCATTACCTTAGGAAAAGATAAAAAACTTGCTAGGGAGACTCACTATGTTTGAGAAAGGTACATGAACATATTAATCAATGTGAATAGGCCTTCAACAAAACTACCTATATAAATGAAGTATTCATCGATGAGGAGGGACCTCAAGAGATCAATTTGGACCAGTCAAGAAGAGTAAATACAACGGAAACACATAGATATGATGGAGGAAATGCGGAACATATAGTTTTATTGCATGAAATTTTATTACATCCAACCAATAAAGAACGGGTTACAACATACTGGTACATAGGCCTGGTAGAATAGGTCACAACCGGGACCTTGACTCAAAAGATCTATCTTCTAGGCACAATCTATCTATCTAATACTCTGATTGATTTTAATTGATTGCATTCTAAATCATGATTACAAATATCTATATCGATCCAAAGGATCTAGTCAGCCCAAAAGGGATCAAAACCCATAGAACAAGACCTACTGTACAAAATGAACAAGGTCAGCCTCCGCCAAGAGATTCCTCTAGAAAAATCCGAAGGATGAAACATAGATGGCGGGAAAAGGTCAGTCACATGCCAAGGAACATTGAAATCAATGCCCAAGGCTCCGCAAGCTTCGGAATGGGTTCTAGTAGATCACAAAAATAGGTCTCAGGAAACTAGTAACAAAGGAAAAACTGGTAACAAGAAACTGTCATGGAAACTGGTAGTGATATCTTGTCGGTAAGTTATCCAAATGAGATGTGGTCTAAAAGAAAGAGAGATGATCAAGTCTTCAAGTAGAATCCAGCTCCATAGGATCTGGTGAGCCAAAACTGGGACACGCAGAAAGGAAAGCTGAAACTACAAACAGAAAGAAAAACACAAAGGAAAATGTTTTTTTTGGTTGATGCAAGATTGTTGTGAACCGGGGATGCTCCTACATCAATAAATCTCCAAGTATGAAGTTGTCCTTGAATCTCTATCTCAAGTGACCAACTTTAGAATAATCACAACACACTACCACAACTTTGCATCACTAACTCTACAATTATATGATTGTGTAAGCACACTACATATATTAATCCACACACTCATTGACACCATTAACACTGATTTAATCTTCTATTTATATCATTTTCTCCATTCCAAATAATAATTAGGTTAGCTAGAATAAGGGACAAACATAGTTCCTATCAAGCCAACTAGCAAAACCTAAATATGGTTAAATCAATCTAATCTAGAAGATAGAGAGGATTTAAAGGTATCATATCACTTATTTTTAATTTGTCTCAACTCATTCACACACTATCACATATCCTCCAAAGTTAGCAATAGGGTAATGTGTAGATAAGCCATATATCACATTACTGATGGACTTGAAAAGCACTGAGAGGGGGGGTGAATTAGTGACACCAAAAATAAAACTACTTCAAACACTAACCGATAGATGAACTTAACAAAGCTTTTAAACAAAATGCATGTAATAAAAAATGATATAACAACATCCACAAAAATTAAAGCATCCACCATAACACAAGTTTTTGTACGTGGAAAACCCAAATAGGTAAAAACCATGGTGAGATGGAACTCACAAGTTAACTATCTACAATAATAGATAACTGACTAGTTAAGGTCTACAAAGTGCTCTGCTAGGAGAAAATCTTATTAGAGATCCCAAAGCTTGATTAGAATCTTATACCCTATTAAAGGTAGTACCCTATTAGGAGTAACCTCGATGGAGGATTTCTGAATCCAAACTAATGGATCACCCTATTAAAGGATTTATACATTAAAGCTTGTTAGAGCTTACCCAGTTAGGGGATTTGATTCTGTTGTAATGGCTAGAAAACAACAAGAATGGTTTGATCTGTTCTGAGTAGCACAATACTTGGTTAATCAGATCCTTCTAAACATATTCAACATTGCTCTTATGCATACTCTGCAACTTAACTCTTTTTCCTTTTGCACATAACATAACACTTTTCACTCTCTCAAATAATTCATTGCGATGTCAATATATAGACCTTATGATTTCATGTCGACCTTAAGAAATCATAACACAATTTCCTAGGTGCAGTGTATCCAGACAAGTGATCATAACTCATCACAAAAATTACCGCCAAGAAGTCGGTGCAAGTAACTCATCATGAAATGTGGTAAGTCATCACAAAATTACTGAATACTGGTTGGAACAATCAAATACCACTTTGAATAAAACATATGAACCGTTGTCCTTGAATCTCCACTTGATCTTCATCTTGATGTTGACTTAGTATAATTACAAACTATCTCTTATGCACATACCAGTTGACACAAAGTATCAGTTAGAGATAAACCTCTTAGTATAACCTTTAACATACCGGTTGACAGAGTAAACAATTGAAGTTACACCGGTAGTCAATATAAACATGTGTGTGAGAGAGTGTTTCATCAATGACAACAAATGATGAATACATTACAATCATCATCAGGCCAACAATCTCCCCCTTTGGCATTGATGGCAACACTTAGAAAATTTTACAGTAATACCGCTAAGTGTGCATACACAACAAATTTACACATTTACTCATGCTCCCCCTTAATGCATACATTATACAAAATTTTCAAAAACACACATATATATTTTTACTCCCCCTTTGACAACAATGTCAAATTGAAAAAGTAATATATCTATATAGAGAGATATACATATATATAATTTGTATCAAAGTGTTCAGCATATACAACAATAACTTAAAAGTTCATGCATTAGATAATCTCATAAAAAATATTATTGTAGCTCTTCTTCATCTGCGACAAAGCATTTTCCCATGATTCCAATATGTTCTTAGTATACTCAAATGTAGACATCAGCTACGAATGAAATTCTTCCATTGAGTCCAGTGTGCAGGTTTTAAGGGTTGCAAGAATAGCTTTTGCATTGGAGTGGGATCTCTGAAGTATGTCTACCTGTGATGTGAGTGGACTTTTCAGTTCTTTAAGAGATCGGAGTCTCTTTTCCTTCTCATTATCATAGATGTCCAGTGTGTTATGCAAATTATCTACAGATTTGCTAAAGACAAGTATAGAGTCCTGGAGTGGGACATATGCCTTGCATATCCTTTCTAGTTCTTGCTCTATTTCAATTTGACTTTTTAAAATGTCAAAATAAAATAAAGTAATATTGGAGGTATAAGAAAGATACTTTCCTTCTGTTTCAATAGCTTTACTCAACAGACTTTTATTGTGTGATAGAGCCATTTTAACACTATCAATATCCTTTGCCAATTTTTCTCCATATTTCCTCTTGTGACTCTTTTCAGCATACAGTTGAGCAAAATATTCTAGTGACTTGATTTGATCAGATGCATCTGCAACTAACTAACCAAGTTTGCTAATAGGTGTAGATAGATGTGTTGTAGATGTTTCTGGTAGCAGACTAGATAAAATATCTACTACGGTTTGAATTGTTTCAACTTCAACCCTTGGCTCTTTTAGTCTCTTCTTATACACTCTTAATTGCATGACACTTGTAATCTTAATCATTTCTGATGCGCTCAAATTGTTCATATCAATAGGTCCTGAAATACTTAGGGAGCCATCATCATCTTCATCAAGTTGTTTCTACTTTGCTGGTTCAGAGGATACAACCTTAATGATTGTTGTATTCTTCTCTGTTTCCTTTTCAAAGGACTATGTGACAAAAATTTCAGTAGGCTCCTTCTGAATAACTTGAATGACCGGTAGAGATTGGGGTTTCTCCAATTGTTATTTTTCCAGTGGATTGTCCACTTTTAGTTGAGTTGTCGGTTGCTCAACTAAGGTAACCTGTACATCAGTATTTGCAAGAGGCTCTATATCTGGTGCAGTGTTATCTCTAGATCAGTCGACTGTGTTCTAAACATCATCAAAAACATGAATAATGGAGTCATCCTTTTTCTTGAGAGGATAGACCTCATCAGGTTGAATAATCTCTTCTTCATCTATTTTTGGTCGCTTAACATCATCAGCAATATTAGCCTCATTCATATTGAATTGGATGAGTTCTTCCATGTTTCTAATTTCACAGGATATTTGATGGGTCTTAGTTTGAACAATTGTCTTCTTTCCATTAAGTAACTTCAGTCTTCTTGCTTTAATGTAAACTGAGATTTGTATCAAGCAACTAAGGCACTAATATCATCTTTAGAAAATTCAAAGAAATATTGTACAAATGTCTCATCAATTATTATTTTTTTCTAATTTAATAGCTTCCTCCCATTTATTCAAAAGAATAGTGTACAAATAATTTGAGATATCCTTTTCTAGTTTATGTGGATATCTACTATAATGACACATATGAGTGATTACCTATTGAATCACTTGCTCTTTCTCATTTTCAGTGAAGGAATCAAAGTGCTCTTTTATATTGATAAACCTATTCCTCCTTAGTGTCTTCATTGTTCTTTCAAAATGGGTTTCTAGCTTGAAAGATGCTATATCAATAGGCACAGTTGCCTTTGGCACTTCCTTAACCTTCTTGGATATCCTGTCGGCATTTTTTGCCTTCTTTGGTTCTTCATCAAAATCCATTCCCTCGAACTCTAGTTGCAAAATTAATTTTTTGCCTCTCTTCTTTGTCTCCTTCTTAATATATACTTTAGGTTCTAGTTCCTTTTTGGTTAGGACACTCCGGGTAACCCTAGTACTCTTTATTGCTGGAGATGCTTCATTAGATTTTTTATTCTTTCCTCTTGTACTTTTAACAGGTACAGTACTGGTTTGTGCAGGTGCATTTTGGACTTCCATAATGTCCAATTTTGCCTTCTTTTTTTCTTTAGGTGATGCTAATAGGGTATTAGCATAACCAACCAGTAGATCATAGTTTACCTCATAACTCATGTCTTCCATTTCGTCCTCTCTTGGCTCAATTGCTTGCATCAGGCAAAAATCAGTGGTAACTGTAGACACCTAAAATTTTCATGTCTAATTAAATAAATATTTTATTTATTTAATTACTTTAGCCTAATTCTTCTATTAATTAAATAAATCTTTATTTATTTAATTAATTCATTTATCCTCTTCTAGCCTTAATTCTCATTTAAATAAATACATTTATTTATTTAAATTGTCATTTTTCCTACCCACTTCTTCTATTAATTAAATAAATCTTTATTTATTTAATTAATTCATTAGCCTTTTCTACCTATGACACATGTCATTCATCTCTTAATTTATACACTACCTACCCTCTTATTATTTTCTTATTTCCTCTACCTACCCTCTAATCATAGTCGACCTCTTTTACACCTCTCAATCTTATCCGTCCATTTCTTATAGTGTCTTCTATATAAGGAGATGCTTCCTTCATTATCAACCCTAACTACTTGATTAATTGACTACACTACGCCTTTGAACTTTCATATGTGATCCTACTTGCAACCATATTTCCATTCTTTGTTGAGCTCTTGTGCACATTCAAAATCTGAGAGCAAATATATCAAGCAAGATCAATGGAGATAGGAAGAATGGAGATCCAAACCCTATTGGACATGTGATGGTATAATCTTTGTGATTTTATTTGATTTGCATTGTCCTAGGTAATCTTCATATGTTATGGTGGATCTTTGTTGTTGTTAGGCTAGAGTTTGGTGGTTGAATTCATTTAGTCTTTCAATATTGTCATTGTAGTTATCCATTTTCACCGTATACATTTTGGCATGCTCGGTGGGACCCTTGTCCCTTTTTGCATTTTACATCCATGTTGCAAATTTTGTGTTTTGAAGTTGCAGATCTGACATTTCCAACAACATTTTGATATTTTCGCGTCTGCGTACTTTCGGATCGCATTTTTGGTTTTCTGTCATGTCTATGACATCTGGAATCATGTTTTCATCCTCGACAGTTTTTATTTTTTTGCAAATTCTGGGAATGACGTCTGTGGGGTTTTCAGGCACGTCTGCATCTAGAGGTCGCGTCTGTGTCCTAGAGCCACGTAGGTGTCTCATTTAAATGCATCTGTGACTAGAAGCCATGTTTGTGTTTCTGATAACCGCGTTTGTGTGCAGGTGTTTCATTTTGGGTTTCATTGATTCAGTTTTTTGTCATTCGGATTTCAAATCTGGTTTATTTTGAGCTAACATTTGCAGATCTAGCTAACAAAATTGGTGCAGCTTGTTTTGAAAGAAAAATCATTTTGTTGAAGACCCCTATTTTCACAAAGTCTTTTGGATTTAAAATTTACCTAACTTGTGTGCTTGCAGGAAGGGATGATCATTTGAAACAATCCAAACTACTAACAGATCTTTGTTGTAGGACCTTGGCAAGGGTTTTTGATATCTATTGTGTGCTTTGTTTTCATAGACTAGTAAATACTTCCATTGGTGCACTAAAATTGAACCATTATCTTTTGTGTCTTGAGCAATAGGCTCTTTTTGTTTCATCTTTAGAGGTTCTGTCTCCCCGTGTGGTCATTAAGACTACTAGTGAGGAGAGAACAACCCAAGTGGTAGCAAAAGAAAAGCCATCTTCTTCCAAACCACTCTAAATAACTATATTCATGGTGAAAACTATGAATAACGTGTGTTGATTAGTTCATACCGACACTATGTCTCCCCATAAACCCGTTTGATCAAATTTATTTGATCATTTGTAGGGCGTAACCCCTACCAGCTAGGAGCCTTTTGCATTTACAGAGCTAAAAGTGCCACATGTATGGCCACATGAGCGGATGCCCTTACTAGCACCTCTTTGTTTTAGAATCCAAAATCCTTCTAGTTGTTGGGGTAGGAGGAGGGACCTCTGGTAGCAGCCCACACACATACGGTTCTTAGTAGAATACAAAGTTTGCCACGAGGAGTTTTCATGGGGACTAATGCTTGGCTGCCCCAAGAAGTGAGTACCGAGGGTGGAGTCAGTGGGGTCAAGCATCTAAGTATCTACTCTGAATAGCGTAGCCTCAAGGGAAATGCCATGTGGGATCAACAACTATTGTCATGGCCAGCCATAAGAATTGTGCTTAACTTATTTTAAACATTCAAACATTGAAGACCAAACATCAAAACATTGTGTCTCTTGTGTCTTCAAGTGTATGCAAAACAATTTTACATCAAACAACACACTTTTCTTTGGAGTCATTTTGAGTCTAAACACTTGTAAACATTTTAACATTGAGTCTTCATCAACACTGTGTCCTCTTGTCACAAAAAATAGTCAAACGTTCAGATTTGGTCACAACAAGCAACTTTACAGATTGGAAAAATTGCACTCAGTTTGCAGAAACGTGACTGTCTGATAGAATAGCGTATGTGTTGTCAGAACGCATCTGTGAAGGGTAGAAACGCTTCTGTGTCTTTTTAGCAACTTTGCATTTACAACATCTCAGAATCATGTTTGTGTCTGACAGAATAGCATCTGTGTCATTTAAGTGCATCTGTGAAGTATATAGGCACGTCTGTGTTCAGGATTGAAAATTTTCAAAAATCCAGCAAACAAAAACAGTCAGTTTC
The DNA here is from genome assembly GCF_030272615.1 of Cryptomeria japonica. NCBI lineage: Eukaryota > Viridiplantae > Streptophyta > Pinopsida > Cupressales > Cupressaceae > Cryptomeria > Cryptomeria japonica. The sequence continues at coordinate 672,390,900 of NC_081410.1, read as the reverse complement.
AGAATTATTGAGATTCCTAGGTTATCTCTCTGGGTTTTTCATCTAGCATTCAACTTGTCTTTGGGTCTCACAAAGTCCATCATTGCTTTACATCTTACATTATATTCACATTTGTCTAAACTTGAGTCAAAAGGTCACTTGCTTGTCCTCATCATACTTTGTCAACACACTACATACAACAACATTTTGCTAAGTGGTCCCTCATCAAGGTCTATCACCTTTGGGTCTCATTTGTTCTTACTTAGAGTCAAGGTCAACTTACCTCATCAAGAGAAACTATCATCTCTTTGGAAGCCACACGTACTCTACTACATACATACTTAGTCTTACACTTTGGACATTGCAAGTACACCTCAAATTCATTTACATTCCATCCAAACTCTTGGTCTTCCATACTCTTTCTATATTCATCTAGTCTCACACATCTTGGTCAATACCTAGTTCATGGTTGAAACCCATTCCCAAAAATCTAGGAGAGAAGCTAAAGAGGCTCAAGATTCCGCAAACATGAGTGTCTATGAGTATGACAATGATATCTTTTTCAATTCTGATCATAACACATTACTTGACATGGATGCTTATAGAAACATTCCAAATGTTGAGAACATGGACACTACAAACAACAATGATACACACAATGACAATATAGACAACATTTCAGTACATTCAGTAGAAGTGGAAGACTCCATTATGAATCCCCGTTTCAATCGATTGGTTGAGGAAATAATGAGGAGAGATGGACAATATTTCCTACAAGTGATGGCACAAAGTTGAGCCAAGATCCCTCATGATTTTGACATGTCTCAAATAATGGAAAATCAACCTTTGCAACAACCTCACCTCAACATGGATCAAAGGAGGCCTACTAGTGGAGGCAATAGAGGACCACATCTTGTGCCTAAATCACCATCATCTTTGTTTCAAAAACTAGAGGTCCCATACACACATGGTCAAGCATATGATACTCACCTTCACAGACCATTATGGAAGTCTTATGCAAAAAAATATACTCAATCACATACCAATGCTAAGGATCAACCACCAAAGCAATTGGATATTCAAAGGCATGCTAAAAATTTGGACACAAGGAAACCCCGTATCAAATTTGGGGGCAACACATTAGAACAAACTCATGACATGCCTATAGAGTATGGTATACATGGACAAAGCAGATATTCCATTCCTCACCATGACTCTATACCAAGTGGTCCATATACACAACATCATTATAGACCTCCTCTATATGAACATGTGTATGATCAATATCATCCATATATGCAACATGCTCCTCCTCCACACATTGGTTCAAGCATGGGGTATGGTACAAGAAGTCGGTCTCCACCTAAGAACAATTTGGAACAGCAAATCAAGGACTTACAAAAGAAAATGGAGGACATAAATACACCAAATCCAACTTACACAATGAGAGACATATGTCCTTATCCATTTGACAAGAGCATTCCAATGCCTCTATTTCCTACACACTTTGTGACACCTAAGTTTGATAAGTACAGAAGAAAAGGAGACCCTAAGGCACACATAAGATAGTTTTCACAGCTTGCATTGAGGTAGCAGCAGAAGAGACATATTTGATGAGATTCTTCCCACAAAGCTTAGGTGATCAAGCTATGGAATGGTTCTCCAAACTTCCACCTGGAATTAAGTCATGGGGTGACTTAGCAGAGGCATTTATCCAACATTTCTCCTACAACATAGAGACAGACATATTAGTCACTACTTTGTGCAACACCAAACAAAAGGATGGAGAATCTTTTTCATCATTTTTACAAAGATGGAGGAATCTAGCCAGCAGATGCTCTTGTGAAATTCCACAAAAACAAATGGTAGAGATGTTCACCCAGAATGTTAACAAGGACATTGGTTATGACTTGAGAAAAGCTTGTTTGTCCACCTTCAAGGACGTCATTGAAAAAGGCTTAGCAAAAGAGAAGGTTCTAATTGAACAAGGAGTCATTAAGATATTCAAGGAAAACAAAGATGACTTTAAAGGAAAAGAGAAGCCAAGATTTTGGAAGAAAAACAAGAACACAATCAATGATGGTGTTGTGGATGTCGATACAGTATGACCCAAAATCATTTTTCTAGATCAAGCTCTATAAACAATCAAGTCAATACTCAAACAACTTCAAAGTCATGAAGGAAGTACACTCCATTGGGAGAACCACTTGAGTCAGTTTTCAAGAAGCTAGTGGCAAATAAGGTAATCACAATTCTAGATTTTCCTCCATATGAACCAAAGGTCAAACCAAATTGGTGGAATGATGATGAGTATTGTGAATTTCATAAGAGCAAAGGTCATAAGATGGGAAATTGTCATCGACTGAAGAACATCATACAAGATCTCATTGATAGAGGTGACATTGAGATTGAAGGACACTCATCCAATCAAGAACATGAAATGTTTAAAGAACCATTCCCAAAACATGACAAGGGAAAAGCCAAAGCCACAGATGACTAGACCAACTATACCAGAGCATCTTATAACTATGATTCAACTATCAATCACATCTCGATGGACAATTATGTCTCTACCATTATCATTAAGGACAAAACGCTTGAGACTTCTACCCAAAGACCCAAGATTGTCCTAAAAGGCATTGGATCTTCTTCCGAACCTACCTCTAAATGTAACATCACAACTCATCGAGGTAAATTTATGTTGCAAGGTGCTCCAGCTAAAAACATAGCTTCCTCATCAACCAAGCCTGAGTACAATCTTGTAGAACAGTTAGGGAAGACACCTGCACTTATCTCCATCCTTGAGCTTTTATGCATATCTCCCGCACATAAAGCCATTCTTGACAAAATCTTGAGAGACACTTCAGTCCCTACTAACCAGTTTCAAGCTATGGTGGGATACCTTTCCATTCCACACTCCCTTACATTCACAGAAGCTGATGACGCATCTGTAAGTTAGCCACATAATGCATCATTACACATTGAAGCCTTCATACACAAACATCGAATAAAATGAGTCCTGATAGATGGAGGAGTAGGTCTAAACATTTGTACATTGAGCACTATTAAACAATTGGGATATTCTGATAAAGCTGTGAATTCTACAAACAAAATTACCATCAAAGCATATGATGATGAAGAGCGTTCATCCAAAGGCACAATCACCTTACCTCTCAGAGTTGGGCTAGTTACAAAAGATGTGATTTTTCAAGTCCTAGACCTGGATCTCACATACAATATATTGTTAGGACATCCATGGATTCATGAGATGAGCACAGTACCATCTACATATCATCGATGTATCAAGTTTCCACACAATGGAGTTGAAGTGACCATCAAAGCTGATCCAAATCCATTCATATATTGCAACAATCTACGACCTAGATTAGAAATAACAATCCCAGTCAATCGACAAGCTATTCCTTCTTCAGCATATGTGGATCCAAAATCCTTGAAAGCTTCTATATAAACACAAATAGAGCTCAAAGAAAAATTCAAGGTTAAAGACCTGGGATGTGGTGAGTATATCTTTCATGTTGATCAACTCCCACTATCTCCTAAGGTATTCAGTCAACATGAACAATCTATAAATAATTTGCAAGGAATTGGGTGTGAACCACCTAGTGTTGTGGCTACTAAGTCTGAATGCAAATCTCCTCTAGTGGTGAAAGCATCTCTTGATATCAATAGTCCTAAGAGTGGTTCCAACAAGGAATCTATTGAGAGTATCACCAACCCTCTTGATAAATCACATAGCCTTACCATTTCATCCACTCATTCCATTTCCAGACCTCTCCTAGACTTGGATCAACAACAATCACAAAAGCCCTCACTTATTGGGGATCAAAAATCAAGATTTGAAAAGAAAAATATAAAAGTCAATAATAAAGAAAAGTCCTTTAGTCCAAATCAAAATCAAAAGCTATTGGACTCTACAAAAATCAAAGTCAAGGATAAAAATCCTATGAAGAAAAAAGAGCAAGAGATGATCTCCCCTAATATCAAAATAACTGGGGGCAAAAGTTCTGAAATTTCAAGTCAAAAAGCATACTTTTTGATCCTAAGTCTCCATCATGTTATCCTACTTTCACTTCTTTTCACAATCATAAGCCTTCATCACTCATCTACTTGTTCCACACATCCATTTCCTTCTGGCGATACATCATGGACCTTTAATGGAGCTTCCTCAAGGGACTTTGTTGTCAAGGATGCCCAAACTTCTTTAGGTGACACACATACGGGCCTGTGTAGTCCACACACTAGTAATTCTATCCCAGTTCCTTTATCAAGGAAGACAGTCACTCAAGCTACACATCATTCAGTCAAGGAACAATGCAGTTACAATCATAAAGTCAAGCCTCACACATTTGAGGTAGGTGACTTAGTTCTCAGAGAAAATCCTAAAAATCAACAAGACAGAGAGAAGAAGGGCAAATTTGAACCAAATTGGCTTGGTCCTTACATCATCATGATAGTCTATGGATCCAGTGCATATCAGCTCTCAACCACAGAGGGTGAATCTTTGGAGGATCCTATCAATAGCATGCACCTTCGCAGGTTTTACACATAGCTCTCAAAGTATCCTAATTTAAAAATTCAAAAAAAAATCATTACTTGGTGAAAACCTAGCAAACAGGCGCCTTGTGACACAAAAAAATCAAAAAATAAAAAAAAGTAAAGAGAAATAATTTTGTCCAATGGTGAAAACCACTTTGGTGGCGCCTTGGGCAAGTACCATGGTGAAAACTGGATCACTGGCACCATGCGTAGAGACATTTCTCCTCCCTCCTTCAAGATTCCATTTCATCCTTTCACTTTGCACACACTCACAACCTATCCATTCATAATAAACTTACCCATTCCCATCATGGCTTGTTATTAATCTACCTAAGATTGGTTAGCCATTCATAATAATCCTTTCCTTTTCACCTCTTTCCATTCATAATAAATCAGCTCCTATCTGTGGCTAAGGCAAATCCTACATCTAGTGATGGGTGTGGAACTAAGAGCATCACATGTTTTCAGGAGTACAATTTCTTCCACTTTTCTTCAGTCTATCTGCGCACAATCCACAATAAAGTTCCATCTTCTCTGCAATAAAGTATCAGTTGCATGGATTCAGTTAGTTTCAGATGAGGTACAACAGCAACAATGGACTTCAACAAATCAAATCTTTCAACAGAATCAGACAACATTATGGTTCAGTGTTATCTATCCTTTTTATGAAAGTAAACATTGCGACCACAATCAAATAAGACTTATACAAGTGACAAGAGACTCTAAACTTGAGGACTACAGTGAATGTTGGTGTCGAGTCTTGGTTTTCTTTTGATTTTTATCTTTTGGTGACATGTCTTTTAGCTTTTCTGGGATGTCTTTGACTAGAGATTCTATCTCCAAGATGTCTTTGACTAGAAAGGCGAGGATGGGGTATCATCACCTATTTTCTTTGTTGTCTGTCGATTGTCTCTTAGTAATGCTATGACTTGTCCAAGGATATGAGGACACTATGATTCTAGTGTGAACTGGGGCATTCCTTGTTTGTGATTGTCTTATCTCCATGCAAACAAGTACAATGACTTTCTAGGTCAAACATATGCCTCGATTGTCATAACCTACTTGCCATAATAAAGCTCAATGATGATAACACACAAGAAGCTCTTTCACTTTTATATCTTCTATCTTTCATCCCCCTTTCTTGATTGACTTCCATTGTCCTTCTTGAGTGAATGTAGCCTACTATCACATGACTGAGTATAATGACACACCAAAAATATCTGCATCTCATGTAGTTTGCACCTGCATTATCATATGTTAGCATTTCATACATACATATAGATATCACAATTGCATCACATCCTACATACCACACATGTTAGCACATCTTACATTTTCATCATGTAAATTGTTATTTGCATTATCATATTCATTTGCATTTGCATCATACATAACATTTAAAAACATAAAAGAACAAAAATATTGCATTTCATCATGTATATATTTGCATCCATATCAATCATCATCATAAATCACATCAAAGCAACATCACATAGGTACACATGCATATAGTTGCCACAACGATGAATCATCTCATATATATATAATCATAAGTGTCATGATACAATGATGTCAAAATCATATGGCTACAATCACCCGAAGGTGTCTACATCATCATACAAAATGGTACAAAAATGATACATAGGGAGCCCTCTAAGGCTATGATGAACTCCCTCCCTCGGAGCTGGTTGGCCTCGATGAAGTCTGAGCCCTAGAAGGACCCACCCCAAGATCATCTTTCCTAGCCCCTGTGTCCTTTGCAGCCACCCCTCGTGTTGCCCTATCCGGACAGAGGAACCCACTGATAACTCCTGCCAACACTATTGGTAGTGCTAATCCTGTCCGTGTCATGGTATCCCAAGCCACGTGTCCAGCCCTCATCTCCAATCTCGGATCCTGGAACACTCATCTCAGTGCATCCCTATCTCCATCTCGATCGTAGGGTACTAACTCCCCATTGATCAGCATGCTCAGTATCCTATACACATCCTCTAAGGTGACTATCATCTCACCCATAGCCAAATGAAAACTACAAGTCTCTAAGTGCCATCTCTCAGCTAGCAGAGTCAGCAATCCCATGTTCACCTGAAACTCGGGCACATACAAAATAAATCGCAGACCCATAACCTCAATCGCGGCTCTATCCTCAAATATCAGCTCTGGTCGTAACCTCTGAGTCGATGGGAATTTCTCCCATGACTCCAGCATAGGTAGGTACTCCTATAGTCAAGCAAATCAATCATGTTAGTCATAGTGGCATTACTTGTTCATCACAAAATGCTACTTATTATCTTAGTGCTTATATCTATCATATGGCGCTCTATCAAAGTGACACTCATTGTTCATCACAAAGTGTTGCTTCTATCCTAGTGACACTCACTATTCATCACAAAGTGTTGCTATTTATCCTAGTGACACTCACTATTCATCACAAAGTGTTTCTATTTATCCTAGTGACACTCACTATTCATCACAAAGTGTTGCTATTTATCCTAGTGGTACTCCCTATTCATCACAAAGTACTACGTGATTTTGCACTCCCTGTTCATCACAAAGTGTTGCTCATATTTGCACTCCCTATTCATCACAAAGTGTTGCTCACATTTGCACTCCCTATTCATCACAAAGTGCTACTCATATTAGTACTCCTTGTTCATCACAAAGTACTAATCCTTGGTACTCACTATTCATCACAAAGTGCCTTGATCTATCCTAGTCTTCCCTAGAGGACCTGCTTGAGTGTATCCTCTCAACAGCTTATCCAATCAATAGTGTATGTTCATCACAAAACTATCGATTTGACCTAGAAGACACAAACGTGCTTTCATTACATAAACACACTTGCATACTGCATAAACGCCCCTGCTCTACACAAACGCGCCTGTCCTGCACAGACGTGCCTCTGCTCTGCACAGACACACCTATTTTGCACAAACATGCCCACATAGCACAAGCATGCTTGTCTAGCATAGATGCACTCGCATCTGATGCAGATGCCTTTTTGAGCACAGACACGCCTGGCACCAACGCAGACGCGCCTAGCTAACCTAGATGCACCTAGCACCAATGCAGATGTGCCTACACATTTTTGACTTTTTTTGGACATTATCCTAAAACGCATTTATTGCACTACCTAACATGCATTAATGACAACAATTAATGCAACAAAGTACAAAGAGGTTTTGTGGTACTTACCTACTCTCCTGCATCTGTTGGCCTCTGAAATCGGCGAACACGATCGAATCTATGAACCAATGCCATTGTTACTGACTGTTGCTGCTCTATTTCGCTCTGCACTCTAATCTCTTGGATGTGCAGATGACAATGAGGATGTTTTCCACTCATGGTCTATCTTATAGACTGCCCTAGCCCTAGCCCTCATTTCCTGAGTCAGTCTTCTTTATCCCATGACTCTGTCACTCTATCCGATCAGTCATTTCTAGCCTTTCTTTCTTATCAAGAGATTGTCTGCGATCTTTCCAGACATTTTCATCCAATCTCTCGAGGGGGCATATCATTCCCATCTTGGGGCAACTTTGTATCAGTTCATATTATCTTCTTTGAAACAACGCGACAAGCTACATTGTCTCAAAGAGGGGCAAAATGTAGACACCTAAAATTGTCATGTCTAATTAAATAAATATTTTATTTATTTAATTAATTCATTTATCCTCTTCTAGCCTTATTTCTCATTTAAATAAATATATTTATTTATTTAAATTGTCCTTTTTCCTAAATTAAATAAATACTTATTTATTTAATTTGATCCAACTTCTTATATTAATTAAATAAATCTTTATTTATTTAATTAATTCATTAGCCTTTTCTACCTATGACACATGTCATTCATCTCTTAATTCATACACTACCTACCCTCTTATTATTTTCTTATTTCCTCTACCTACCCTCTAATCATAGCCAACCTCTTTTACACCTCTCAATCTTATCCCTCCATTTCTTATAGTGTCTTCTATATAAGGAGATGCTTCCTTTATTATCAACCCTAACTACTTGATCAATTGACTACACTACACCTTTGAACTTTCATATGTGATCCTACTTGCAACCACATTTCCATTCTTTGTTGAGCTCTTGTGCACATACAAAATCTGAGAGCAAATATATCAAGCAAGATCAATGGAGATAGGAAGAATGGAGATCCAAACCCTATTGGACATGTGATGGTATAATCTTTGTGATTTCATTTGATTTGCATTGTCTTAGGTAATCTTCATATGTTATGGTGGATCTTTGTTGTTGTTAGGCTAGGGTTTGGTGGTTGAATTCATTTAGTCTTTCAATATTGTCATTGTAGTTATCCATTTTCATCGTATATAGTAACAGTGAAGATTATATCCTTTTCAAAGTGCTTTACCACTTCTTTTGGTAGTCTCATTCTCATGCTCATTTTCTTTTGGAACTCATTAAAATACTTATTCATAGCAACGGGGAATGTATTCTTTACAACCTTGATGTTGTTCTTAATTTGTGTCGAGACCGGTGAGTCCTTTGACCACTCAATGTCTCCAATTCTTGGTAGAAAGTTCTGAAAATAAAATAATAGTCTAACTAATAGCTAACCAAAATTGAATTTCAAATTGCAATCCTTCTTGATAGATTGCAAATTCAAAAACAATTGACTCCTGGTAGCTTCACATAGATCATAATTTGCATTATCAACAATCATTTTGTGAGTTGTATGAACTATTGTTGAAGGGACATTGTTAAGTCTACTGGAGTAAAATACTCAGTAGCCTATTACCATTGCTGCTAGTTTTACCGCAGGGTCTTTAATGTTGTTAACGAAAAAAGAACACCCTTCAAATGTAGAATCGGTTAAGTTGAAGACATTATCCTTAGAAATTATCCTTAACTCGGGTACTTCACCAGTTGAGAAATAGCCAGTCACAGCCTGAATGGCTTCTTTTGTAATTGTGTGAGTTCTTTCTAAATACATGTTTTCTCCATGAACTCGACTCAAAATGATTCTGATATGCTCTTCCTCAAAATCTTCAAGAAAGTAAGTAGAATTATGAAAACCCTTTTCAAAAACCCTAGCATACTTTGTCTTAATCTTACTGTTCTCATCACAAAGTGATTTCAACTGTGTGTAAATGTATAGAGATCCTAAATCTTCTATCTTGTAGTCAATGTAACTAGACAAATCACCTTTGACCAAAACTCCACTCAGAACTTGTGATAATGCATTACATGACACAATCTGTTATGCCTTTACAACTTCCATAGGCTCAAAAGTAATCATTAACCTCGCTACATTTTTTGAAGTTTATGTCATTTCAGATGAACAAGATTCAAAGTAGTATGTTCAAAGAAATACCTTGTTTCATGCACGTTGCCCCATTTACCGGTTGAAATGCCCAAGTGCACACTATTTCAACCTTCTGTAATCTTCAATTCAACTTAATTTCATAAATCATGAAACAATTCGGCAATTAATAGCAAAACAATCTTTCTCAACTCAGCAAGCACTCTAAATTTCTTTCTCGAATGTGTTAGGGTAAAAAAAATGACAAAGTAAAAATTGCTTTTATCCTTTTTACCTATTGCATTAAATGCTCACCCATTAGGGTTACAAACCCTAATTTCACTGCTCAAGGAGAAAACTAGTTGATAACATATTGACAAAAAATTACCAAACTTTCATGTTTCAAAATTCTTTTCCCACTCATTTTTCTCAAGGGGTCCAGAGGTATTTTAACCATTAAGCTCCCCTTAGCCATATTAAAAAGGCTTAAGTCACCGGTGTAGGGTTCTCTTCACTGGGTGAAGGAATAGTTTCTTCTCCAGGTGAGTCATCACTTTTCTTCTTCCAAATCCGATTCATTTCCTCTCTGGTTTCTTCAACATTAACTTTCTGCTTTCCTTTCTTATCCTTAAAAGAATTGACCAGTTTGTTATTTTTAGATTTACAGAATTTTGCTAAGTGCCCTTGTTTGTTACAGTGATAACAGGCCATACCAGATGATCTCCAAGGTCCTGCATTTCCTCTTCTTGTTCTTCTTCTGTGGTTCATAGCCACATGACCAAAGTTATTACAGATGGTGCAAATAACATTTGTTACCTTTTCCATCTCAAATGGACTAAATCGGTTGTCGTAGGGTCTCTGCCAGTTCAAGTTTACCCAATTGTCAAAGTTCCTTATCCTGTCACCATTTGATCTTGGATGCATGTGTGGTACAGGATTCTTTGCTCCATATCTTCACTCAACATATCTATGTCCATACATTCCACATGTGAAGCAATGACCTTAAAATTTCTTGGACACATACCTGGCATTAGTATTATAACTTGCATTTTTGTTAGGTTTGTCTCTACAAACATTTGCAATGTGATCAAGTTTATGGCAAACAAAACAAACAGGTTTAAAGACCTTCTTAATAGTAGGCCGATTGATCTTAGGAGAAGATTTGTTCTTAGGAATGTTGCCCTTTATACCAGAGGATTCACCTTTTTCATTTGTGTGAAAACCAAGTCCAAAGATATCACCCTTCATTCTTTGTGATTGAATTTGTTCTTCCAACATGGTATAGCTTTTTCTGAACTTCTCCAATTTCTCATTGGCTTTAGTAAGCTATTTGGTGAGATATTCATTATGCTTTGACAAGTTTTCTCTCAGAGATGATGCCAGTTCAAGATCTAGTTGCAAGTTCTCCTTTTCTTCTCTTTCAGCAACCAAATGCTCATGCATAGTCACACTTTCACATTTGATCTTTGTAATCTCTTTATCTCTTTCCTTGATAAGATCTTCAGTAGCTCTTCTGGCTTCCAGTTCCTGACTCATGCAGATAGTGAGACCTTCTAGCTCTCTCCTTAGATTCAGTTTCTCACCATTTAACTTTTCAAATTCCTCTAGTAAAGCATCAATATCAGCTTCATCTAAATAACTATTATCAGATATCTCTAATAGTTGTTCAGTTAGCTCTCTCATTTTGACTTGTGAAGCTTTCAGTTTGACCCTAAGGGTTTCAAGTTCATTTCTAGTAGCTTCTAGCTCTCTAGCCATCTCGAAGTAGCTCATGTCCCTCATGGTGGTTTCAAGGCTCCCTTCTAGGTGATTAGGCTTCAAATAAGTTTGGCTCTGATACCAATTGATGGACTTGAAAATCACTGAGAGGGGGGGTGAATCAGTGACACCAAAAATAGAACTACTTCAAACGCTAACCAGTAGATGAACTTAACAAAGATTTTAAACACAATGCATGCAATCCAAAATGATATAACAGCATCCACAAAAAGTAAAGCATCCACCATAACATAAGTGTTTGTACATGGAAAACCCAAATAGGTAGAAACCATGGTGAGATGGAACTCACAAGTTAACTATCTGGAGTAATAGATAATTGACTGGTTAAGGTCTACAAAGTGCTCTGCTAGGAGCGAATCTTGTTAGAGATCCCAAAGCTTGATTAGAAGGTTATACCCTATAAAAGGTAGTACCCTGTTAGGGGTAACCTCAGTGAAGGATTTTTGAATCCAAACTAATGGATCACCCTGTTAAAATATTTATACATTGAAGCTTGTTAGAGCTTACCCGGTTAGGGGATTTGGTTTTGTTGTAATGGTTAGAAAACAACAAGAATGGTTTGATCTGTTCTGAGTATCATAATACTTGCTTAGTTAGATCCTTCTGAACATATTCAACACTACTCTTCCACATACTCTGCAACTTAACTCTTTTTCCTTTCACACATAACATAACACTTTTCACTCTCTCAAATAATTCATTGCGATGTCAATAAATAGACCTTATGATTTCATGTCAGCCTTAAGAAATCATAACACAATTTCCTAGGTGAAATGTATCTGAACAAGTGATCATAACTCATCACAAAAATTACTGCCAAGTAGTCAGTGCAAGTAACTCATCATGAAATGTGGTAACTCATCACAAAATTACCGAATACTGGTTGAAACAATCAAATACCAATTTGAATAAAACATATGAACCGTTGTCCTTGAATCTCCACTTTGATCTCCATCTTCATCTTCATCTTGATGTCGACTTAGTATAATCATAGACTGTCTCTTATGCACATACTGGTTGACACAAAGTACTAGTTAGAGATAAACCTCTAACATACTGGTTGACAAAGTAAACAATTGAAGTTACACCAGTAGTCAATATAATCATGTGTGTATGAGAGTGTTTCATCAATGACAACAAATGATGAATACATTACAATCATCATCAAGCCAACAATTACTAGTCAACCCAAAAACATATCTTCTAGATGAATAAACCCAATGTGGATCCTCACATGCCAAGGTTGGACCCAAACACAATGTAACTCAATCTTCAATGCAAGTGGAGACACCCAAGGATACACTACAAGAGAACAACTTCTATCAACCAAACCAAAGTATTTACCTTGAAACAAAAGTATCAAACATAATGCACCAACAAATAGGTCTTCTAGTATCACATAGAGAAATAAAGGATATTCCTTGAACATCCAAAACAAACCCCATATACTTATTTCTTACTATCATATCAAAAAACATAATAGCATAATACACCTCATACAAAACACTTTATTCTAGATGGCTAGGAAAACTAGTCATGAACAAATCATCATAATTAACTCTTGTAGACAACATCAGCACCTCAAATGTGAACTCAGACACAACATGAACATTATGAATATGTCCTCCAAGCTGCAACCTAAAATATCAATGCAAAGAAATGCAAAAAATTTCTTAGACCAATTTTGACAAACAACCAAACTGACAATAAACTACAATCACTAACCATATCAACCGCACCACCAAAAACCAGTAAATATATAAGTAAAATTCCCATAGAACATAAATATTATGTTAAATTCTGAAAGACCATATCATCAAATGAAGAGAAATGCAAAGAATTCTTGCAAATTATTTTTAGCATATATTCCTACAATGAATTTTTGCATCAATCTTCCAAGGACTATAATGTCCCAGAAACATCATTTTCTCACTCAAGAATAAATAAGAAATATAACCACCATTTTAGAGAATTCACAAGATCAACATAAAAATATTCATTTTATTTTCATTCTTCTAATCCTCATCTTAAAATGATATCATCGCCATAACATATTTTCCATCAAGCACATTATCAATATCATCATACAAAGTATAGACATCAGACACCAAGAAGGTGGACATCCACAACACAAAGCATTTGCAACCAATATCCATCTATTGTCTATATCAATGACAACATGACAAATAGTGGCAATAGCTACTAACAATCTTCTCATACATTGATAATCGTCATAATAGACATATCATCAATGACAACACAACAACTATCAATAATCAAGGACAACATATATTGTCAGATATCAGGTTGACATCAATGACAACAGATATTTATAACACATACTTATAATCCTCATCTTAATATGTTATCACGATACAAAATACCATCTTAATAAACAAGGCATGACATTGAACCATGAACTTTAGTATCATCAGTGTACATCATCAACATACAAGTGCAAGCATCAAAGACATCACACCACACTGAATGTTGACATCAATGACAAAAAATTATGCTAACATGATGTTTGCAACAATATTTTGCAACACATAAATAATGATAACTTGAGATGAATCTTCTATCTAATATGGGATAGACAAAAAAAATTAACCATTCAGACTTACAAATACATAAAACATTAAAAATAAATCTTTGCCTAGAGATATTGACTTATCAAGAGCACCAAGTCTTGAGTGTTGCAAATATGGAGCAGTGTGTTATCATTGATCTCAACCCATATGGAGTAGTGTGTTGTGTATTGTGATTGCTACAAATATGGATTAGTGTGTTGTCACTAATTTTGGTAGATATGGAGTAACATATTGTCATTGATATTAGCCTATTATAATAAGTGTTCTTGTTTGGATATATATCCAAAAGGGGAGATTGTTGTGATAAAGGATATTATTGCAGTTGAGTGAAGAGTTGTAATGTTGTATTGTGTCCTTGCTTTTGATGTTCATGGTTTTATGTCAAATGTGTGATTTTCTAAAGTATTCTTTGATTGATAGATTGTTGCAATGAATGTAATGCCAATTTTTGGTGTCTCTGACTCAAAAGATTGTTCTACATTTATCTACATCTAAATCTATATATTTTTGTAGTTTGGAAGTAAAATAGAGTAGGATGTATTGTCTATATATTTCTCATTTTAGTTCATAAAATTCAATGCATGAGTAAAGACAGTTTTTTTGCTTATTAGGATGGGTTAGACGAATGCTTCACACTTCTCTGCAATTCCATATTTTATCTTGTGGTTTTGGGGACTTGATCATAGTATTTTTACATTACTTCTCAAGTTTCGGGTGTTCATGTGCACTAAAAGTAAGAACCTAATTGTTATATCTCAAGACTGCATTTTTTAGTTTGATTGTGCTATTGTGTGCAATTTTAGTTTGTTTGCATTAGAACAGTTGAACATGATAGTGTGAAAGAAGTGTAAATAAATGATGTTAAAACTCATATGATATTGTCTTGTGCTCCACATTATGCTTCTTGATCTCTCTAGAATTATTTGTGGTCTTGAGTGAATGTATGAAAATTTAAATGGTTGTCTAGGTGACTTGGAATATTTGCATCTATGCTTTAAGGTTTGCACCAACATGGAGGTGCATGTAAAGGTCTTTTGGGTCCTATTTATCTTTTTGTTTTTTCCATAGTTACCTCCCCTCCATCGTAGAATTTATTGGGCCAAACTTTTGACTGTTATACATTTCATGTCTACACATTTCAACTTGGCCTACTGTGAGAAGGTTATTTGAGCTTGTGTCATGGTTTTGTGTGTTTGTGCCACTTTGGAAGATGTATTCTCAGATATTTTGGGCCTAATTGAAAATTGCATTTATCTACATGTGTTATCCTTCTTGGCTTATATGTTTAATGGTCAACCAATGATGCTACATGTTTTATGCATATATGTTATTTTTAAGCTGGCCTAATCAATATTTTGAAGGCTTATGGAGGATATAAATGAAAGATAAAATCATGAAAAAATATGTAGTTGTGGGTGATTAAGGAGTGTCCAAAGAAATTCTTAATTCATATTAGAAGCAAGGAGCTAAAGGTATCTATATTTGAATTTGCTTGGAAGTGTGCTAGAGGTAGTGAGTTAAAGGTAGCTATACAAGTGTAATTTGGAATTAGGGTTTTAACAAGTAGGATAAGACCACCATAACCCAATTATCCAATACATTGAAAGAGGGTTAAATCTAATAGGTCTAGACTCAATCCAACTAAGGGAAGGACTAAGATTTCTAATTAGATTCACTGGTTAGGGTTTGGCTCCCGCTTTCTAAGTTGAATTGTGAAAATGTTGAAATTAGGGTAAAATATATGATTCTTGAAGAGATCGGCCATAAACAATGAGCTATAGTCACCGTATGGAGACACCAACTTGGATCTGGGCAAAATAGGATGTTTTGGATCTATTCCTTGAAGTTCAGCTTGATTTTTTGGGACCATGTTGCTCCAATTTGGCCTAGTCCTCTAAATTTGTCATCGTCAAAGGGTGAACTTGTTCATATATATGAATTATGTCGATCCCTCTGAATGCAACTCTATACCTACATCTTGCACAAACAAAGAAGGTAAATTATTAGGAATAGGGGTTTTCCTTTAAATTATTAGGAATAGGGGTTTTCCTTTAAGTCAAACCTTAGTTTAAAAATTTTCCTTGAATGAAATAATGAAAATACTAAAATAAATGTTGAATAGATATACCTCATATCTACAATTGTTGATAATGATGTTTTGCTCTTTGAATGTAATCACAAATGTTGCATAAAATGGCATGAAAAAATCAAAACCATAATCACGCACACAAGCTTGCATAAGATTGAATCAATCTTGCTCCACAATGGTTGAATGATAAATATGCAGCCTTGAAGATCTTTAAAAATGCTTCACGAATGTACGAGTGTTAGATTTCTTGTAGATGGCTCGACTTAGATTGCTTAGCGAAATTTGGTTGATAAAATGTCTTTATATATGGGGTTCTAGGTAAATTACTGATTAGGCTAACCTCCAATGATCATATAGAGTGATGAAGATAAAAACTTACCATTGAGATATAGCCTTGACCCCATTTTAAATTAGGGCCTAATTGAGCATGACCATCTCATTTTAGGGCATCATGGTCTGAACCAAGGCACTCCATGCCATATTCCAACCTCAATCAAGAGAAAAACAATGTTAAAATGGAGTGGTCATCACATGGTAGGACCCACAAAAAGTTGTTCATAGCCTCAAAGTTAGAGAATAGGTACAAACGGACCTAGAAAGGTGATGAGGATAGGACACACTAAAGTAGGGGCACAAAAATGAGGTGTAAATTAGCCCGGTGATAATTTACAATTCTACATTTAGACCCCAATTTAATGGGAGTATGAGCCTATGCAAATACTCACAGTAAAGTAGATGAAAGATGAAAGAGAGGAGAAATTAAGAGCACAATCACAAGGAGTATAAGACATCACTAATTTTGATGAACCAAGCCCCCTATATTAAGATCTTAACACACTAAATCACATGCAAAGGCACACAAAACAAGACAAAAACAAAAAAGGCAAACAAAGACAAACAAAGGCAAAAGGAAAAAGACACACAACACACAAAATCTAAATACCAATTAAACAAGACCTCAAGTCAAGTAGTCAAAGAGAAATCAATAACAAATGTCATAATCACTAATATCGTTCTTTAAAATGCCATCAAAAGGACATAATTGATCACATAAAAAGAGCAGAAGCAAGCATCAACCATGAACTACAAATAGAAAAGCTATGATCTCATGAAGAGAAGAAAGAGGGAAGAATGGATACACATTCTAGTTTCATTTTTCTATGTGATCCATGAGAAGAAGAATGAGAGAAGACATGGATACACATTCTAGTTGTGTTTTTCTAGGTGTTCCATGTTGGAGAGGAAAGTAGGAATAGTCTAGCTATATTTTGCTAGTTTCACTCATCCTATTGTGTATGCAAATATCTTGTTTTAGGTGTTAAGCATCTCATAGAAGAGTTTTTTTCTCTGGTTTTGAGCATGCAACAACCCGTGTGAGATATGAAATGAAAATCCAATTGTGTGTCTGGTATCGGTAACATCTCATGTGAGAGTTTGTTTTCTCTAGTTTCGAGAATGTACAACCCATTTAAGACATATACAAATGTTACATCTAGTTTTGGGCATGAAGAATCTCTTGTCAAAGTTTGTTTTCTTTAGTTTCAAGAATGAGCACCCAATTTAAGACATGCAAAAATATAGTACAATGAAGTACAAAGAAGGAAATATGTGTGCCCCCCCTTAAGATGTCAACATAGCCCTATGTTGATGTCTTAAGGAAGCTGGAAACAAAGATACTCGCCTTCAACACCAAGGAGATATCTTTTTAGGCAACAATACATTCATAAATCCAAGCTAAAGAGGCAATACTCTTACAAGAAAGGATAAGCTAGTTTAAAAAGAGATATGTTGCAACAAGTGTAAAGAGAATCCTTGGAGGAGAAGAGATCTTTTCTCAAAGACATCTACCTCCAAGAGGAGTTTCTTTAACAAACATAACATCTTCTGCAAAAAACAAAGGAAGGGGACCAATCATTTATACCTTCCCCTTATTGTTAAGTGAAAGGGATTCTTGGTGAAGGATGACACACTTTTGACCCAAAGTGAAGGGTTTATTTATATAATAGATATACATTGCCAAGAGTAGAAGAGATTGTAGTCAAGGATACACACCTCTTGCATAAGAGATAATCCTTGAGCAAACAAAAACTTCACACAAGGAATGACATCAAATTATAATCAAACACAACTCAACAGAAGAAAAGTGGATCCTTAGAAAGGATAAGATAAAAATCAATGCCCCTAAAGCATAGGGACAATGAGAATAATTACACAACCTTTGAGGAGAGATTTATTCGTAAGAGATGTACTATTTCAAGAAAGGAATAGGTCCTAACAAGGGACACACATGTGCTTGCATGAAGGATAACTCCATGCAAGAAAGGACATCATGTTATGAAAAAAAATGCAACACAAAAGAAGAAGTAATCTTCAACAAGAAAGAGAGAAGTGTATATATTGTCCTTTCCCCCAAGCAAGGAAATAAGAAAATATGTTGCTTCCGCAGGATGTTTTTTATTAAAATAACATCATCACTAATGACAAAGAGCCCCCAATGAAGTTAACTACTAATGTAATGGGGTGACGAGAAACATAATAGTAACTTGAATGTTATTTTAAATGATTATGAAAAATATGTTATTCATTGTCACATGTTACTTTGATGATACATAAATCAATATATAGTTGTATTTTAGTTTGCAAAGCTTGACATTCATTAGTATAATGTCCATAGATTTGATGATAAATGAAAAAAAGTATAATTTTCAATATATTTTCTATGTTTCCTTCTTCTTTTAGGCCAAAAAAGAGAAATTAAATTGGTGTGAAGAAGATCGGATAAAATATTATCTTGTTGTAATTCCAAATGAGAAGATGTAAATTCACTAGACAATGGAGGGGAAGTTAACAAAGGAAGAGGTTGGAAATCTTGATTCTCATTAGAAAAGTACAATTTCTCATGACTTTCAAGACTTTGCTACACACATCCTAAAACTTGTCCATTATATTCATGTGTAGATGTTGAAATGTCTAGAGGAGAGGGTTCATTCTTAGTAACAAAATCTAAAGAGCCCCCATCATTATCAAGACATGTGTTTGAAGGAGAGGTGAGAATTGGTTTAGAAGAAGCTTAGATAAAAGACACAAAAGGCTCCTCCAAGGCTTTATTCTTAGATTGAGGGATCTTATACCTATTGAAGGAGGGTCTAAATTCTATTGTATCCCAATTCCTTGCTAGAGAAGCATCATTGATAGGAGATGGTGTTGTTGAAGGAATCATAGTATTAAAAGGATAAATGCATCTCACTTTGTCATGAATGAGATTATAAGGATTGGGATCAGCCTTTATCATAAGAAGTTCATTGTTATATATGAATTTGATTATACGATGAAGGCTAGAAGGAACTTCTTTCACAACATGAATCCATGGTCTACCTAAAAAAAGGTTATAATTAATTATTAGGAGTAAGTAAAGTCACGGGTCGTACAAGTTGATACGTAATATAACTATACCAACTGACTCTCTAGGAACATTATCAAAGCCACGAACACAAAGAGGATTGGATTGAATAGAAGAATAATCCCAATTTATCTTATCCAATAAGTCAACACACCAAATGTTAAGTGTTGACCCACTATCAATTAAAGTAGCTTTTTTCTTTTGTTCATAAATGTAAGGAGTAATCATTTAATGGGACCATCTTTATTTTTAACCTCTATAGAAGGAAATTCATCTCATGAGAATGTAATATCATTTGGTTTAGAAGAAGGGTGAGGAACCACCCTTTGTAAGGCTTCTTGGATCAACTTATGATGTGAAGGTGAAGTTTGAATCAAGTCCCAAAGGGAAATATTAGCTAAGATATCATGGAGTTTCTCAATAATATTAGGTTCCCTATCAACATGTTTCTTAGGATGAAGTGGGGAAAGAAGGGAATTGAAAAGAACATTGGGATCTTTCTTGGTGGCACGAGAATTAAAAATGTGATGTATTTCATAACCATATTTTTGTTCTAGTTACCTTTCCATATCACCTCTTTCACATATGTATTTTTCAACTTTTAGGATATTGGGAGGTTTCTTGGGCTTAAGCCTCTCATAACTAGAAACATGAAAGGTATTGACTTGATTAGTTTGTTTGTTGTCCAAGGATAGATCTTGAGAAGGGAGAGCATCGAGGAAATTGGTAATGATTTCATCCTTTTGTTCCAAGGTATCTTTATGGGAAAGACAAGCTTTAGGAGAAGGAAAAACATAATTCATGAATGCTTCATCTCTAGTAAGAAATTTATTGAAATGATAAGAGTGTGTGGTATCACTAGGAAAGACAGTGACAATATCATCCACTTGCACCAAATGATCCTCATGGGGGAGGTACATTTTAGGAAAAAAGTGAACATAATTATTCAAAGCTTCATCCTTAGGAGGAAGAGTTTTGAAAGAAGTGTTCATAACCTCTTTTTGCACCAATGTGCCCTCATTGGTAGGAACAAATTTGGGATAAGATAATTCAATGTCCTGATCAACAATTCTTTTCTCTAGGAGAGGTACCATGTATGGAAGGTGAGGTGACATTAAGGAAATTTCTTATGATATTATCCTCTTTCTTTAAGATACTCTCATGGGAGAGGCACATTTTAGGAGAAATATCAACATCATTCTTCAAAACTTCATCCTTAGGAGGGAGAGAGTTGAACGAAGTGTTTTGGATTAAATTAAAAATAGGTTTTGAAGGGGCCCCGAAACCCTTTACAAAAATATTCTAGGATATTTAGAATCGGAGATTAACATAAATCCAAAACAACACAGGTTGCAAAAGATAGACATTACAAACAGCAGCCATAGAGACAGCAAAAGCCTAGATGGGCAGCAAAAATAGCAAAGAGAAAAAACAAAGAACCAACAAAATAGAGACAACACTGACCACATTCAATAGAACCATAGACCCAATTACATGAAGTTCTTGAGGGTCTCAGCCAACTCAGCCTCAAGGACACTCATATTTTCAACAATAGCTTTTATTTCTTTGTATTCCACCTTTTGAACGATCGTCTTCTTCTTCATGTTGTCATGGGTCCTTTTGCTAGGTCCTTCTTTAGCCTGAGTCACATCAGTTTCATCTCCAATTGTGACAAAGCCCTTTCTTGGTGCTCCCAACTATGCACCATAGCATTCATAACCTCAGCAATATTCTTCATGATCTTGTGGTTGTTCGACATGATAGCCTTAAGCATAGCCTAGGTCTTATTGTATCCCTCTTCAACATTGGAGATGTGATCTTCAAACCTTTTCTTTATCTGATCAACCCCTTCACCTATGCTTTCAATGCATTCCAACACCGACTTATTCTCATTTGTCATCCACTGCCCCACATCCATTTGATTTCTTTGATCATTCCCAATAGGGATGGCCTCCATTTTACTGCCCAGGGATCTCTGATTGAGTCTAACCTCCTTTAACTCATGAAACAACCATTTAAACATGTTGAACATGTCAATTGCATACTCCTGATCCATACGCAACACATTTCCATAATCTTCCTTTTTATCACTAAGTTTTTCACATTTTGGGTGGAGTTCCTCATGAACCGCCGCACCCACATTACCAGAATCATGGGGTGGGGAATGAGGGGTTTAGAGATTATGGTTGTTCAGCTCCTTGCTATATTTTTTCTCACTCATAGAATCCTTAGGACTAGCTTTGGTGCCACTGGAAGTAGGGGAATCATTTCTAGTCGAGGTGGAAGAGGAAGAAACCACAATTTTCTTTTGACCTTTTTTACCCTTGCCCCTTGTAGGATTGGTATTCACATATTTCTCAAATTTAACCTTTTTCAAAGGGGGATGGGACTCATATTCAAAATCAAACCCAGACTCATCATCACCCAAATCACCCACACTATTATCCTCTTTAGAAGTGGTATGAATATAGTCATCAAGGGAAAGAAGGGCATGGAAATGAGAGTCAATAAGGACTAGAAGTCATTCATGCAATATAGGGAAATTAGAGGGGTTCTTCTTGTGTTATTTAAAACTGTCTCTTAGAACAGACATAAGATAAAATGGGAAAGACATCTTGACTCCATGACAAAAATGATTCATGATCACAAAATGATGCCCATACACTCTAGTAAAACGATCATCTAAAGTGAGGTATTCCATAATTACCTTTAACACCTTCTGCTAGAAGGGCTTGAACACCAATATGGAGTAGTAACTGGTAGTCTTTTTAACAATTTTAACTCTCTCTTCTTCATTCTTGGGAAAATCATTCACAGCCTTCTCCGTATATGCTCTATCCATGTAGTCTTTCATACAATCCATGGAAATCTCAGTGACTTGGGAAATGAGGCTTTCATCCACCAAAAGTTTTTTCCCATAGAGAACAATGGTCTTGTCCTTCCAATGCTTAGTAAAGTAATTTGTAACATCTTTGTTACATCCCTACAACCTCTCAATATAAAAGGTAAAACCCCCTTTCTCTAAAATCCTCCACAGCTCACGTTCCTTCTTCAGCCTCACGCAACTAGGAGGTTCAATATTTTTTCTTGCACCCCCCATTTTCAAATTCTCTCTATCGCTCTCAAAACAATAGGCTTGCAAAATAAAAAATAGAGCCCAAAGAATGCCAATAATTGCCTACAAAACGTATGGGATGAAATCGCACTTGGTATTATGTACTCTCTTTCCACCTCCCTTAATCGGAACGTGTTGGCATTGCACACTCCAATGATAAATTGTAGGTGATTGAAGGTATTGTCATTGATGGAAACCTTGCAATCCTATGGCACTGGTAGGCACTAGCACCAGCTGACTCTACACCGGCAAATAGTTTACCGGTAGCGGCAAAGATGATTATCGGCACCCTGGCCGACATGATTTTTTTTATTGTATTTTGTATTTAATTGAAATATCTTTTTGTAATCTGACAAGGCATATTGTAATAAGAATCATATATAAGTATGTGATCTTGTAGATCATTTATAGATGTGAACATGGGAAGATTATTGCAGAAGTAATATGTGAATATTAAAGAAAATTTTGGAGTAAGGTTTATGGTTATTGTATGAGCTTAAACTGGTACTGAACCTAGCATAGCAGATGCTAAACTAAAGTAGTACATTATATTGGATTTGCATAATCCATTTTTTAAGTCAGCAAGACTTCCTTTTTGTAATAAAGCAATGAGCTTTAGGCAGTTGGCCTTCCTGCATGTGTGGGCCCCTATTGTATGTAATATCCATTCATTGGCTAGTGAGTGAATATTATGGGTCACAAATCCCACCGAGGCTTTTTCCACACCGGGTTTCCTCGTTAAAAATCTTGTGTTATGGTGTGCTTTCTATGTTGTGCTTATCATTCATATTTATTGCATTAATTCTTGTTTACCGGCACACTATTTTGGAATGCAATTTATTTAGTAAGGTCAGAAAATCTATTTATTGGTTAGATACTGATTCACACCCCCCCCTCCTCTCAGTATCTTTGGGAATCCTAACAATTGGTATCAGAGCCCGGTCCTCTTTTTTCAAAAGCCTAACAGCTTGAGGGAGATTCTAACACTGGTACAAATGGATAACTTGAGAAAGCAATTGAAAATAGCTCTTGCAGATTATGATGTAGAGAAGTTGAAAAATATCAAGCTTGAAGATGATCTGAAGGCTGTATAGGAAATCATTCAAGGACTTCAGGAGAATCTTACTATTGCTAGAAACAAAATAAGAGAACTTCATGAGAAGAAATAGAATGATGATGATGAAAAGGAAACTCTTAATGATCTTGTAAGCAAGATGAAGCAAGAAAACATGACCTTGAGGATTGAGATGCAAGATATGACTATGAGATTTTGTAAATACATTGAAGATAGAAAGAAAAATGAAGATGACTTGACTAGGAGAATCAATGATGCTGGAAATGAAAATCTAAGACTCCATCATGAAAATGATATGTTAAAGACAGATCTGATTCACTTGGAACATGATAAAATTGAACTCATGAGATAGGAGGATTTCTTGGAAAATGAGTTGGCTACTAGAAATCAACATATAGAGAAATTCAAGAAAAGTTCAGGAGAACTTGATGACATGCTGAAAACTAGAAACCTAATGGAGATACTAATGGACTTGGCTTTGAAGTTGGTCAAAGATCTGGTACTGCAAACAATCATGATCACAGTAAACCGGTAAGACAACCTAATGCCTACAAATTTAATGGAAAATGCTTTAACTATAACAAATATGGTCATAGAGAAAATTAGTGTAGATCTAGAAACTATCATAACACTAATGCACCCACCAGTCAATGTTCTAAATGCAACAAAATTGGTCATAATTCATAAAATTGCAAAATGAATGTGAGATATTATGTTTGTGGAAGATTTGGACACTTATCTAATCAATGCAGAACACATACCAGCATAGGATATGGAAAAGGTATTCAGAAAAATAATGTAACTTGTTATGATTGTAACAAGATTGGACATATTACAAAATTTTGTAGAAGGCATCACTGAAAAATAACAAAGGATCCAGTTTGAAAGGTAAAGAGAAAGTTGATGAGGTAAAGCAATAATTTTTAAAACAATGGATTAGAAAGAGAGATCAAAATGTTGATGAAGCTATTCCTTCACCGGTAGAATAGAGTATCACTCCACTGGCAAGAGATTCTTCATCTAACTGAAAAGAAATCTTTTGGGGGTATGGAAGCTAACTGAAAATCATGTTATTTTACCCTCGATTAATGGTAAGAAGGTGAATTGTTTCTTTACTAGCATATGTGTTAAGTTTTTACTTAACCAGCAGACATTTATTATGGTAGTTGAAGGAAATGACATTATAAAGAAAGTGTTTTTCACTCTTTTTCACTCACTGAGCATTCAAATTTCCTAAGAGCATGAAAAACCCAAGCGAAGGTATCCACAGTGAGAAGTGAAGAAAAATCTTTCAAGCATCCAAAACCTAAAGGCAGACTAAGGTGTTTATCAAATGGCTTCCTCCTCTGCACTTGAATTCATTGCAAACCCTAGTGTTGTTTAAGTGGTTAAATTCCCTAGGCCCGTATTTAAAATCATACCCGGAGTAGCAAATTAGGATGATACCCTAGGTGCATTCTCTAAAATACCCAAAGGAGTTGCTTATGCAGAAGACCCTAGGATATACATGCATTGTTATATTGAGGAACTAGGTGCTAATGAATTTATGAACATGTATAGGACTATAATTTGTGATGAGAATGGTATTGTGAAACTGGAACATAAGATCATAGAAACCCTAGGTTTTGTGGAAATACTTAGTATTCCTTATTTTCCTAAGGAAGTTGTGAGAATTGTGTTAAGTAGAGTTCATGGGGATTTTTTTTGGCTTGACTCCATCCATAAGATCACAAAATAAGTAGTTAGGGTAGTGACTGGCTTACCTTCCACTAGTAGCAGGCCTAACAAAACTAAGAAAGTTCCAAATAACACTGTGGTGACATTAACTGGTGCAACCCATGATAGCATATCCTTGAGAGTCAATGATGTGAAAGATATAAATGTCAAATTCATTAGCATGATACTAGGATACAAAACTACACATGCTAACAAATTAAAATTTGTTTCTAGTTTATGTATCAAGAGTGCTTATGACATGGTGAATAGTAACACTAAGATTGGCATATGTGAATGGCTAAAGGATGAATTGATTGACAATCTGAATAAAATTAAAGGTGATAAGAAAGGTTCTTTCAGATTTGGTAATCTACTTGTGTGCCTATTGCTATACATTACTAAGGAAGTTCCTGGTATAGGTAGGAAAGAATTTGGCTTTGACATACTAGTAGGTAAACAACTATTGGATTTCTTTAGCGGCATGAGAGATGACAGGGAAAACAAAATAATTGAATACTTCCAAGCATTTAAGGCTAGAATGAAAACAAGGGAAAGGTTATCTCAGAGCATAGTTAACAAATATTAGAAAGAAATATGTTTTGTTATAAAGAAAGATGAAACCTGGATGGAAGAAGGAGTTCCTAGAACTATTTGGGTGATAGAAATGGGTTATGAGGCAGATGAAAACATAATTGAGACATATGATAAAGCCCTACTTGAAGCCCCTAGAGAACCTGAAGAGGAAATATTTGGAAACACTAAAACCATTGAGAGCAAGGTACAGACCCTTAAATGAAGGAAGAAAAGAGATCAATCTATCTGGAAAGCAACAAAACAGGCCAAAGAGATCAAGGAAAACATATTGAAATCACTAGTATTAAGGAAAGTGACTTGGAAGGGATACAACTGGAAGCTCATCTTTCACCAGTTGGAACTTCATCTGACAGTGAAATCTCAATTGAGTTTAAGAGAGTAGAAAGGAAAAGAAAACCTTCACCAGCACACTCTCCTGGACCTAAGAGAACAAGAAGGAAACAACAGGCAGTAAGGCCTCCAGCAAAGAAAATGACACCAAGGAAAAAGAAGGAAAAATAGGTTATTCCTCCTTTAGACAATCTTTTGAATGAAATAACGGATGATGGAAACTTGTCAAATGTCAGTAAATTGTATGATACTTTTACTAATGAAGAAAAGGAAAGCATAGAAAATAGTATCATTCTACACTTAGACATTTACAAGAAATTTTTTATAGAAGTTATAGATGATTTACCGAGTGACTTGTATAGGAGACTTGATGCAAAGAGACTAGCTATTATGCAATTGGATAAGAAGATAAAAATAGAAAAATTACTTGCAGTTCACCCAGTTAAATCAGTAGAAGAAATTAATGGGTTAATAAGTGAGGCAAATAGGATAGTATTTTCTAGTGGACACTAGCATGTAGGTTTAATAGTTGGAAGAGTGAATGAAATATCTGAAGAGACAGCAGATAAATGGTAATATTCTTTGTGGAGAAAGAAAAGAAAGAAGAGCTCAAATGACACAAAACTTTCAGAGTTTACCAAAAGGATAAGGACAAAGGTAAAGGAAAGGTAGGTGGACCTCCAAGCATAAAAGTGATAGACAACTTTCCCCCACCTTCTTTTGATACTCCACCGATTGAGACTGTTGATACACCATTGGCTACTAATAATGTTGAGTTAGAATCAACACATATGGACACCAATCCTGATTCAGAAGTTTTGTATACAATAAATATTGGTACACAAGAGGTCAATATTGGGGTTGATAAGGAAAGCATTGGTGAAAAGAAAGATGTGTCTACTGAGCCATCGGCTGAGAATATTGCAGTGGAAACACATGAAGAGAAAATAGTTGAAAATATTAAAATTGGGGTTGAGACACAAACTGAACAATCAGTTGATCCTCTAGCTTCTGGAATTGTGACTTATACCACTGGTGCACACATTAAAAAGACACCGGAAGAGAAAATGCACATCCTCACTGGTACAATTCAAAGGACTGAAGCAACATTGAAGGATAGTGAAAGGTTCACTAAAAGCCTAAATTTTATATTGGAAGATCTATTTCAAATTGTAACCAATTGGTTACAAGGCTCCAACTGATAACTACACTCAGTTGACATTTTTGATAGCCTTTGTCATTGATGCTAAAGGGGGAGTAGTAGAGATGACAAAAATGATGGACAAAAGAGATCATCTGCTCAGGGGGAGCACACATTTTGGTAATATTTTTGGGCTTCAAATTTTGGATACATTTTTGGATTTTTGGAATTGTACACTCCAATGAGAAATTGTAGAAGATTGAAGGTATTTTCATTGATGGCAACCTTGCAATCCTATGGCACCGGCAAGCACCAGCACTAGCTGACTCTACATCGACAAATAGTTTACCAGCAACGGCAAAGATGATTACCGATACCCTGGCCGATAGGATTTTGTTTATTGTATTTTGTATTTAATTGTAATATCTTTTTGTAAGCTGACAAGGCGTATTATAATAAGACTCATATATAAGTATGAGATCTTGTAGATCATTTATAGATGCAAACATGGGAAGATTATTGCAGAAGTAATATGCGAATATTAAAGCAAATTTTGGAGTAAGGTTTATGGTTATTGTATGAGCTTAAACCGGTACTGAACCTAGCATAGAAGATTCTGAACTAAAGCAGTACATTATATTGGATTTGCATAATCCATTTTGTAAGTCAGTGAGACTTCCTTTTTGTAATTAAGTAGTGAGCTTTAGGCAGTTGGCCTTCATGCATGTGCAAGCCCCTATTCTAAGTAATATCCATTCATTGGCCAATGAGTGAATATTGTGGGTCACAAATCCCACCAAGGTTTTTCCCACTCTTGGTTTCCTCGTTAAAAATATTGTGTTATGGTGTGCTTTCTATGTTGTGCTTATCATTCATATTTATTGCATTAATTCTTGTTTACCGGCACACTATTTTGGAATGCAATTTATTTTAATAAGGTTAGAAAATATATTTACCAGTTAGATATTGATTCACTCCCCCCTCTCAGTATCTTTGGGAATCCTAACACAAAGGTTCCAATCTTTCTAGATTCACTATGATTCATTATAGCTCGATTCATCATTAATGTTATTCCCTCGTCTTCAGTCATGAATCAAATGCATCACAAAATCTGAGTCCAACCTGTCACCATTGGTCCAACTCAACTAACTCTTACTCATCACCCCTTTATTAGCAAGATAGTCTGCTGCCACATTATCTTGTCTATGCACATGGGATATGATGGATTTATCAAAAGTTTTAATTACATCCCTATCTTTTTTAATCCACATTTCAACATTCCAAGATAGTTTGGAGGTACCCCTTAGGTAGTTAATAATATTTTTTGAATCCCCTTCCACCCAAACACAACTAAAGTTGTGATTTTTAGCAAGAATTGATCTTTGATAGGCCCCTATGGCTTCAACAATATGGTTGGTCTAAATTCCCAAGGGGAGCACCACCATCGAAAGAAAATTGCCATCATGATCACGAAACACTCCTCGGCAACCAGCCAGGCTAGGGTTCCCTTTGGCCACCCCATCAAAGTTGATTTTGGCCCACCCTTGGGGAGGTAATTTCCAGCTAATGTTGGCTCTTTTATTTAACTTAGGCTTGGCTAAGTGAAAGAGATGGTTTAATTCCCAAGCATTGGCGACTCTAACCTCATAATCATTAACATTTCCATTCTGATTTTGACTCTTGGCACTCACTATATATATATTTTTATTAATGGCCCTGGTGACTTTCTTGAAGAGAATTTCAAGCTAAAGATAAATCTCCCTAAAAAATTATATTATTGCGCTCTTTCCATAAACCCCACGCCACATGAGGAAACACAAAGGACCATAAAGTCTTCAAAATATGATTCCTAGTAGGCAATCTCCATTGATAAATAAATTCCTTAATAGACCCAGGGAAGATCCAACAAAGATCCCATTTTTGAAGCACTTGGAATCATATTTTAGTGGCATAAGAATAGTTCAAAAAGAGATGATGAACCGATTCCATTTTCTTCAAACATAAGTAACATCTATTGGGTATGGAGAATCCCCTCTTAGAAAGATTATCTGTAGTTAGGACTTTGTTTAGGACAAGAAGCCAAAAAAACATGTTAACCTTAGGGGTAAGACATTTAATCCACACCTTTTACTACCGAGGAATAGGAGGATCAGCACAAAAATCTGTAGAAGCAACCGAAAACTTACCATTAGATTAAAATCTCCATATTAGCTCATCTTCAAATCTATTTTCTAACCCAAAGGAGTTTAAGGACAGTGGCAACTGAGTAAAAGATGGGTTAACAACAATTAGGTTCAACCATTTATCTTCCTTCCAATAATCAGCCACCATCAGTCCAATAAAGCCACACAAGTATCTCTGAAAGCCCCTAGCAATGGATCAGAAGCTAGCATATGTTTCCCAATCTATAAATCATCCCAAAAATGAATACTCCTCCCATTGCCCACCTTCTAGATAATTCCATGAATAGCCACATCCCTGGCTTTGACAATATTATTCCATAGGTGTGATCCAGCAGGAATATGAGGGGAATGCAAAAAATCCCGAAAGGAGTGAACATTAAAGAGGTATTTGTTATGCCATAATGTATTCCATTATCTTCTACAATCATAGGTTTGCCAAACTTGTTTAGCAAAAAGAGAAAGATTAAAAGTCTTGATACTCTGAATCCCCAAAGCCCCATACTTCTGGGGTTTGCAGACACTCTCCTAAGAAGCCAAAGGAATTCTCTTTCTTTCCTCCACCCCAGACCAAAGGAATCTTTTCTAAATTTTTTCAATGATCTCTTCATATTTTGAGGGAATCTTGAACAAGATAAGAGCATACACTGAGAGGTTCTAAAGAGTGGCTTTGAGCAACTGCACCTTACCAGCCTGACTAAGGAGGGTCCCCTTCCATCTAGCCAACTTCCTATTAAAATGGTCAATAAAAGAGAGACAAAATGTCTCAAAATGTTTATGTCCCAAAGGAGGGCTAAGGTAAGTAGAAGGAAGCAATACAATCCTACAATGAAGAATATTAGAAATCTTCTTTTGCCTAGACTCGGGAGTATTAATAAATTAGATAATACTTTTAGCTCTATTAACCATTTGTCTCGAGGCCATTTCATAGAGGATGAGGGTGGATTTGATAACTCTAGCCTCCCCAAAAAAGGATCTCCCTATTAAGATTATATTATCTACAAACTGTTGATGAGAACAAGTCAAATTAGTAAAGGAGGGCCTTAAACCTTTTAGAGATCATTCCAGCACCTATTTATGAATAAATATTTCCAAACTTTCAACCATGATAGAAAATAAAATTGGGGATATTGAGTCACCCTACCTTAAACCCCTTGAAGTTCTAAATAAATGAGATGGTGACCCATTAACAATAATAGCAGTAGAAGCAGTAAAGATAAGCTGCCAAATTAAACTAATGACTTTACCTAAAAATCCGAAGGCATGGAGAAATTTTTTTCATAAAACACCAATCAACCCTATCATAAGCCTTTGTAATGTCCAACTTCAGCAAGAAACCCAATGAATGAATATTCTCATGAACAGTGATGATGGAATCATGGATTTATCTCCCTAGGATGAAGCCATTCTATTGAGGAGAGATCAGAAAGGGTAGAATCTGCAACAACCGCGAGGTGAGAACTTTGGAAATGATTTAGGAAAATGAATTGCACAAAATGATAGGTCTGAAAGCCTCCAAATAGTTATCTCCATGCATTTTAGGAATGAGAACAATGAAGATTGCATTCAATTCCTTAAGAAAAGACTTGGCTCCAAAAAAATCCTTAACAACATTAGAGACATCAATATCCACAATATCCCAGAAGTGCTGAAAGAAGAACATAGGAAAACCATCAGGGCCAGGGGATTTATAGTCATCAAAGGAGAAGACAAGAGCTTTGATTTCCTCATTTAAGGGGATAGCAAACAAGTTATGGTTCTAATCTTCAGAAAGCACCTTAGGAATAACATCCGCTAGAATACCTTGGGCATTCAGATCCAACATAGGATCAACCTTTAATAGCTCCCTAAAAAACTCTACAAGAACTTCACTAATTTCCTCTTCCTTCTCTATCCTTCTACCATTTCTAACAAAGTGATCAATTATTTTGGCTACTCTATGTTTGAGAGTAGTAACATGAAAAAATATTGTATTTATATCACCATCATTAAGCCATAAAGACCTTGACCTTTGTCTCAAAAATATCTCTTCACATGCAATGATACTATAGTATTTAGTCAAGACATCACTTTCCTTCGCAAAATTATCACCCACATATCCTTCTTTCTATATCTTATCCTGAATGAGGTTCAACTCCTCCTAAAGAGATGATTTTTGCAAGAAAATATCCCCAAAGATCTCCTTATTCCATTTTTTAACCATCTCCTTCACAAATCTTATCTTTTTAGCTATATGAAATATAGTTGTACCATCAATTTGAGCACTCTACCACTCCTTCACACTATTATACAAGATAGGATGGGATAACCACATCTTCTCAAATCTAAAAGGAAACTTTCTACATTTCCCCCCTTTGGGTTCAAGCATAAGGCTGATAGGGTAATGATCTGAGTCGACTCTAATCATAAAATTCAAATAACAAGAGTAATGTTGAAGCCAATCAATAGAAATTAAGGCCCAATCCAATCTAACTCAAATCAACTTAGCCCCAACTCTGTGATTTGACCAAGTGAAAGAGGCCCCTGTCAATTCAAGATCAATAAGTCTGTTAGGATTCCCAAAGATACTGAGAGGGGGGGTGAATCAGTATCTGACCGGTTTATAAATTTACTTGTCTTAAAACATCAAAAACATTAAAACTGTGTACCGGTAAACTATAAATAATGTAGTAAACAAGAATAACAACAACCACATGAGAAGCACACCATAACACATTATTTTAACAAGGAAACTTGGTGTGGGAAAAACCTCGGTGGGATTTGTGACCCACAATATTCTCTTACCGGCCAATAAGGGAATATTACTCTTACAATAGGGGCTTGCACATACAGGAAGGCCAAGTGCCTAGAGCTCACTGCTCAATTACAAAAGAAGTCACACTGACTTACAAAAATGGATTATATTAATCCAATATCTTGTACTGCTTCAAATTAGCATCTGGTATGCCAGATTCAGTACCGGTTTAAGCTCTGCTACATACATTAACCCTTAACCTATAATTCACATATTAGGTCTTCTTATCTCGCATCCTAACACATCTCTTTCCTTTTATAAAATGATCTCATACATATATGAGTCATATTACAACTTGCCATGTTGGCTTACAATGATTTTACAATTAATTACAAAATACATTTCAAACAAAATTGATGTCGGCCAAGGTGTTGGTGTTCTTCCTTTCACTACTGGTGTTTTGTGTGCCGGTTTAGAGTTTGTCATTGCTGGTGCTAGTATCCTATCTTACCGATATCATATGATTGCAAGGTTGCCATCAATGACTAAACCTTCAATCACCTACAATTTCTCATTGGAGTGTGCATTTTCCAACAATCTCCCCCTTTGGCATTGATGGCAACACTCATGAGAAAAATCAAAAAGTGTCCAAAGTAATATCCAAAAATAGTCTACGTAAATTGTCTTACCAAAAGTGTATGCTCAAAATTGTATGCTCCCCCTGAGCAGATGAAGACCCTTCCTTTTGACCATTTTTCTCATCCCACTACTCCCCCTTTGACATCAATGACAAAGGTTTTCATTTGGTATCAGTGGATTCCTTCCTGGATTCTTGTAACCGGTGGGTTACAATCTGAAAGATATCTGTCAAAACTAAATTTATGCCATTGTTGAATGTTTTGCAGTCTTTTATTGCCTCTTGTGTTCTCTGCACTGTACCAGTGAGTATGTGTATTTTCTCTTCCGATGTCTTTAGTCCAGGAACCAAAGCCTTAGATATTTCTTTTCTCAAAGAAATGAGATACTTTAGTCTTGGACTAAATTTGTATTTTAAGTCCTTTGCCTTATCCTTTATTCCCTATTTGTCTTTCTCCAATTCCTTGATTTTCTCTTCTTGCTCTACAATTTTCTTTTCTAATTCCAAAAATAAATCTGATGTTCCAATCAAATTGTCAGCAATATTATTTAGCTTTTCTTGAGCTTTGATGATCTCTTTGTCAAGATCCTCTGTTAAGACATTTGTTTTGCAAGTGTCCCTGTGCAGTTTCTTGAAGTCATAGATTATTTCTCCAAGTTTCGATAAAAGGGTGTCCATTTCTTCCTTATTTTTCTGTACAATATCCTCAAAGAATTTCTCTTTTTCTTGTATCATTCTCTCCTTAAATGTATCCTCATTTATTTGATCAACAGTTAGTAGGTTGTCGGTGATAAACTTAGACAATGTGTCTAGTTGACCTAAAGAATCTTTATTCTCAACACTATACTTTGGTGCTATCAATTTAAGAATTGGTATGGTATCATCAATAGCCTTATAGGCTTGTGCATTGCATTCCATGATCTTCTTTATTGAATCTAATAGGACCTCAGTTACATTAGTAGGTCTAAATTCTGTCATAGTTGTACCAGATGTTTGTCCAATAGTTTTTACAATAGCCATGCTACTGGTTGTGGTTATTTCCTTGCTTTGTTTGACCTTTGGTAGGTCTGACTATGTTTGCATTTCCACAAACAAAGGTTTAGGCTTTTTAGTTTGGTTAGGTGGCACTGTCTCTATTTGTACCTATGCTTCAACCTATACCAGTTTGGGTTTCTCCAATTGTGTCTTGATGGTTTCTTTGAGCTTTTAGTTGTCGGTTCCTCATTTTTTGCCTCTGAACTTTGCTTAGCCAGTTATTCAGATGGTTTATCTATTGTATCTACTGGTTTCTCAGTGGTATCCTCTGTCGATTGCTCTGTCTATGTAGGTTTTTCTATGTTTAACTCAACCTCAGAAACCAGTGACTCAGTGGTCACATATTTCTCCTTATCCTCAGTGGTATCTCTATCAACCACAACATTAACTTGCTGAGTATCTATATTTACTGTATAAAGAATTTCTGATTCAGGGTTTGTATCTTCTATCGGAGCCTCCATACTCTCAGTGGCCAATTGATTTTCAGTGATATCTAAAAGTGGAGTATCTAAAGGAGGTGGGGGCATATTTTTAGTTATTTTTAAACTTGGTGGTCCACCTACCTAGCCTTTACCCTTATCTCTATCCTTTTGATATGCTTTGATAGTTTTAGGTTTGAGTAATTCTTCCTCTTTTTTGATGTAGAGGGTAGGAGCATCTTACACAAACACCTAATGAATCTTACCCACACCCATACAACTCACTCCTCAATACCTCTAATTGGTCAAACACATCACCTCTGATCCCCTACTCTCCACATACTAGAATAACACCCAATACACTGTCTCACTATTTTAGGACAGCCAAACGCATAAATGACAATATTTGTTGACCAAACAACTCATAAAACTCTCTCCCTTTGGTTTCACACATTACAAATGTACTAAAGACACTCACACATCCCCTTAGTCTCTATCCATTTCCATACATACTCCACTGAACCATTAAACACAACTTTGAAACTAAATAAACAAAATATACCTTCTTGTTGTCCTTCTTGATAGACCCGTACTTAGAGATCTATAACTTTTTCACAAAACATTATTTACTCAATCTCTTAGGTGATATTATTCAAAACTTATCCCTAAACAACATATCCAAAATTTAAGAAGATCCAATAGTTCAGTGATGAGATATTGCCCTTGCATCAGGATTGATGCAGTCACACCCCAAATCTGACTATTTTCAAGTCTGAAACCTTCATGAAGCACGTGCCAAATCCATCATGGAACCCTGCACACACCATGGACAGGTAAAATACATCCTTACCCTCATCCCTACCCAAAATTGTCTTTGGAAAAACATCTAAACAAAATTTATTACATTTATCAGGCCACTAGATGCCCTAGTAAGGGTTTTGACAGTTTTGAAACAAATGTCAATATCTTCCACATATGATAATGAAATTTCACCAAATAAAAACCAAAGCACTCTTAGTTCATTTAAATTTCATCCCAGTAAGATAACTTAATCAAAAAAGTGTATATCAATTTGCAAATGAACAAATTTCAGTCTGTCATACGTTGAAAACTCAGAAAATATAAGGAAAAATACAATTTTATTGCTCCACTTCTCAAATCTCGACCTCCCCATCCAATGTCCCTCTCAAAATGGATTAATTACATCATTTTATAGTTATCCAAGCCTTCTAAGGCTGAAATTTAACTAATAACCACCTATAACTACCCTTTTTTTGCATTTTACAACATTTTGCAACAAAAGTTGCTCAAAAGTTGTCAAGATTGACAATTTCATTTGTCAACTTGACAATTTGAAATCTAATCACCCCAAACCACTCAAATAGCCATTAAATGACCTTTTAAACATTATAACATCATTTATTCATCATATTTATCTATTCTACCCTCAAAACCCAATTTTAGCCTTTTTAGGCCTATTTTGCCAATTTTGACAATTTTACATCTTTTCATCTTTTCATTACATTGATTGGCACTAATGGCCCATTTATATTTAAAAATGACTTCATAGGTCTCATTAGCTTCCTGCAATTCCCTGTATCATCATATGACCCCTTGAACTCACTGTGCTCAAGGTGCTCCTGCACCATACTCCTGGGGACAAAAGAATTCAAGGTACCCTTGAATGGCTTCCTTCTCTTTCTGATCTTCCAATTCATTGGTACCATCTACTTGTACCCTAAAAAAAAAATTAATCCATGCCTTGGTGGCTCCTTTCACCTTAGCTCCTCCATTTGGTACTTTGGCCAAGCACCTACACCATCATTGTGGATCATTTCCACATGGTTATCAATAAAGTATCCCTGCATACCTAAAACAAAGGGATTAGAAAAAATAGAAACAACATCATGCATCAATATCTCCATCCTTGGAGAAAAAATTTCCACCATTTGAGCCTCTTTTTGGACCCCTATCTTACTCTCAATCTTTATTTCCAAGGCTTCTTCCTCTTGAGCCTTACAAACACTACCAAAATTCTCCCATTCTTCAACTATGGCTTCAAACCCTTGCCATAAATCAGGTTCAACTGTTGCATCTTCTGCAACCTCATCCTCATGCCATTCTCCTTTCCATACCAAACTATCACTCAACTCTCTTGCCACTTCATTAGCCACACACCTTGATGTATTAGGGGTATCTTGCTTCCCTATACCCTCTCCCATTCTCAATGGACATATCATAGTCCCAATCAGAATCATTTCCTCAACTTCAAGCCCTCCAAGACTTGATTCTTTGGTTTCTTCACTAGTACCTTTGTCTTCCATCTCTTTCTCAACATTTTGAACCTCTTTATCCTTAGGTTCACCATCCTCTTCAACACTTATCTGTTGCACCTTGTTCTCTTGTCCTTCCAATGGACAACTTACCTCAACCTTGTCATCTTTGTCCACCTTCTTTGTTGGAATTTCAGCCCCAACTTTATGCATGTTTTTACTCTTGATGGTTGTCTGATCCATTGCACCATCACCCTTCATCAACCAATCCTTCACTTGCTCTTTATCTTCATCTTCATGTTCCTTTTTCCTTATGAACTCTATCTTTCCAATCAAACCTATCCTTCTTGACATCCCCCAAGATGCCCCATCATCCTTCAATGGATTCAATACAAACTTCTCCCCATCCTTGTTGACGCTGTATGTATTTCTGTAACCATCATGTAGGGCAAACCTATCAGATTGCCATGCTCTTCCCAAGATCAAATGAGAATCACTCAAAGGAATAACATCACATTGGATAACATCATAATATGAATCAATATTGAAAGAAACATATGCTTGTTCTTTAACATCAATCCATTGATCATCACTTAACCCATATGCTATGTAAGGTGTCTCATGAGGTGCCTTTGGTAGGTCCAACTTTTCAACCATTTCTATTGAGACTATGTTTTTAAGGGACCCACTATCAACTAAAACCTTGCATACCTTACCCCTGCACTTGCATCATGTTCTAAATATAGGAAGCCTCTGAACATACCTTTCCCTCCTTCCTTCCTCTTCTTCCATGATGGCTATAACTCCTATCTCTCAACCTTCAATATCTCCTTTGCAAGGATCTACTTCCTTGCTCTGATACCAATTGATGTAGAGGGTAGGAGGATCTTACTCAAACGCTTAATGAATCTTACCTACACCCACACAACTCACTCCTCAATACCTCTCATTGGTCAAACACATCACCTCTGATCCCCTACTCTCCACATACTAGAATAACACCCAACACACTATCTCACTGTTTTAGGACAGCCAAAAGCATAAATGACAATATTTGTTGACCAAACAACTCATAAAACTCTCTCCCTTTAGTTTCACACATTACCAATGTACTAAAGACACTCACACATCACCTTATGCTCTATCCATTTCCATACATACTACACTAAACCATTAAACACAACTTTGAAACTAAATAAACAAAATATACCTTCTTGATGTCATTCTTGATAGACCCATACTCAGAGATCTATCACTTTTGAAAAAAACATTATTTTCTCAATCTCTTTGGTGATATTATTCAAAAATTAACCCTCAACAACATATCCAAAAGTTAAGAAGATCCAATGGTTCAGTGATGAGATATTTCCCTCGCATCAGGACTGATGCAGTCACACCCCAAATTTGACTATTTTCCAGTCTGAAACCTTCATGAAGCACGTGCCAAATCCATCATGGAACCCTGCACACACCATGTACAGGTAAAATACATCCTTACCCTCATCCCTACCCAAAATTGTCTTTGGAAAAACATCCAAACAAAGTTTATTACATTTATGAGGCCACTGGATGCCCTAGTAAGGGTTTTGACAGTTTCGAAACAAATGTCAATATCTTCCACAAATGATAATGAAATTTCACCAAATAAAAACCAAAGCACTCTTAGTTAATTTCAATTTCATACCAGTAAGATAACTTAATCAAAAAAATGCATATCAATTTGCAAATGAACAAATTTCAGTCTATCATACGTTGAAAACTCAGAAAATACAAGGAAAAATATAATTTTATTGCTCCACTTCTCAAATCTCGACCTCCCCATCCAATGTCC
Organism: Cryptomeria japonica; assembly: GCF_030272615.1. Lineage (NCBI taxonomy): Eukaryota > Viridiplantae > Streptophyta > Pinopsida > Cupressales > Cupressaceae > Cryptomeria > Cryptomeria japonica. Next base: position 672,352,159 of record NC_081410.1, on the reverse strand, counting down.
CTCTCAAAATGGATTAATTACATCATTTTATAGTTATCCAAGCCTTCTAAGGCTGAAATGTAACTAATAACCACCTATAACTACCCTTTTTTTGCATTTTTGCAACATTTTGCAACAAAAGTAGCTCAAAAGTTGTCAAGATTGACAATTTCATTTGACAACTTGACAATTTGAAATCTAATCACCCCAAACCACTCAAATAGCCATTAAATGGCCTTGTAAACATTATTACATCATTTATTCATCATATTTATCTATTCTACCCTCAAAACCCAATTTTAGCCTTTTTAGGCCTATTTTGCCAATTTTGACAATTTACATCTTTTCCTTACATTTCATTACATTGATTGGCACTAATGGCCCACTTATATTTAAAAATGACTTCATATGTCTCATTAGCTTCCTCCAATGCCCTGTATCATCATATGACCCCTTGAACTCACTGTGCTCAGGGTGCTCCTACACCATATTCCCGGGGACAAAAGAATTCAAGGTCTGCTTGAATCGCTTCCTTCTCTTTTTGATCTTCCAATTCATTGGTACCATCTACTTGTACTCTGCAAACAAAATCAGTCCATGCCTTGTTGGCTCCTTGCACCTTAGCTCATCCATTTGGTACTTTGGCCAAGCACCTACACCATCATTATGGATCATTTCCACATGGTTATCAATAAATTATCCCTGCATACCTGAGACAAAGGGATTGGTAAAAATAGAAACAACATCATGCATCAATGTCTCCATCCTTGGAGAAAAAATTTCCACCATTTGAGCCTCTTTTTGGACCTTTATCTCACTCTTAATCTTCATTTCCAAGGCTTCTTCCTCTTGAGCCTTACAAACACCACCAAAATTCTCCCATTATTCAACTATGGCTTCAAACCCTTGCCATAAATCAGGTTCAACTGCTGCATCTTCTGCAACCTCATCCTCGTGCCATTCTCCTTGCCATACCAAACTATCACTCAACTCTCTTGCCACTTCATTAGCCACACACCTTGATGTATTAGGGGTATCTTGCTGCCCTATACCCTCTCCAATTCTCAATGGACATATCATAGTCCCAATCAGAATCATTTCCTCAACTTCAAGCCCTCCAAGACTTGATTCTTTGGTTTCTTCACCAGTACCTTTGTCTTCCATCTCTTTCTCAACATTTTGAACCTCTTTATCCTTAGGTTCACCATCCTCTTCAACACTTATCTGTTACACCTTCTGCTCTTGTCCTTCCAATGGACAACTTACCTTAACCTTGTCATCTTCATCCACCTTCTTTGTTGGAATTTCAGCCCCAACTTTATGCATGTTTTTACTCTTGATGGTTGTCTGATCCATTGCACCATCACCCTTCATCAACCAATCCTTCACTTGCTCTTTATCTTCATCTTCATGTTCCTTTTTCCTTAGGAACTCTATCTTTCCAATCAAACCTATCCTTCTTGACATCCCCCAAGATGCCCCATCATCCTTCAATGGATTCAATACAAACTTCTCCCCATCCTTGTTGATGTTGTATGTATTTCTGTAACCATCATGTAGGGCAAACCTATCAGATTGCCATGCTCTTCCCAAGATCAAATAACAATCATTCAAAGGAATAACATCACATTAGATAATATCATAATATGAACCAATATTGAAAGAAACATATGCTTGTTCTTTAACATCAATCCATTGATCATCACTTAACCCATATGCTCTGTAAGGTGTCTCATGAGGTGCCTTTGGTAGGTCCAACTTTTCAACCATTTCTATTGAGACTATGTTTTTAAGGGACCCACTATCAACTAAAACCTTGCATACCTTACCCCTGCACTTGCATCATTTTCTAAATATAGGAAGCCTCTGAACATACCTTTCCCTCCTTCCTTCCTCTTCTTCCATGATGGCTATAACTCCTATCTCTCAACCTTCAATATCTCCTTTGCAAGGATCTACTTCCTTGCTCTGATACCAATTGATGTAGAGGGTAGGAGGATCTTACTCAAACACCTAATGAATCATACCCACACCCACACAACTCACTCCTCAATACCTCTCATTGGTCGAACACATCACCTCTGATCCCCTACTCTCCACATACTAGAATAACACCCAACACACTATCTCATTGTTTTAGGACAGCCAAAAGCATAAATGACAATATTTGTTGACCAAACAACTCATAAAAATATCTCCCTTTAGTTTCACACATTACCAATGTACTCAAGACACTCACACATCCCCTTAGGCTCTATCCATTTCCATACATACTCCACTGAACCATTAAACACAACTTTGAAACTAAATAAACAAAATATACCTTCTTGCTATCCTTCTTGATAGACCGTACTCAGAGATCTATCACTTTTGAAAAAAACTCACTTCAGTGATATTATTATTAGAAACATAACCCTCATCAACATATCCAAAATTTAAGAAGATCCAATGATTTAGTGATGAGATATTGCCCTCGCATCAGGACTGATGTAGTCACACCCCAAATCTGACTGTTTTCTACTCTGAAACCTTCATGAAGCACGTGCCAAATCCATCATGGAACCCTACACATACCATGGACAGGTAAAATACATCCTTACCCTCATCCTTGCCCAAAATGGGCTTTGGAAAAACATCTAAACAAAAGTTATTACATTTATGAGGCCACTGGATGCCCTAGTAAGCGTTTTGACAGTTTTGAAACAAATGTCAATATCTTCCACAAATAAAAATGAAATTTCACCAAATAAAAACCAAAGCACTCTTAGTTCATTTAAATTTCATACTATTAAGATAAATTAATCAAACAAATGTATATCAATTTGCAAATGAATAGATTTCAGTCTATCATACGTTGAAAACTCAGAAAATACAAGGAAAAATACAATTTTATTGCTCCACTTCTCAAATCTTGACCTCCCCATCCAATGTCCCTCTCAAGATGGATTAATTAAATCATTTTATATTTATCCAAGCCTTCTAAGGCTGAAATGTAACTAATAACCACCTATAACTACCCTTTTTATGCATTTTTGCAACATTTTGCAACAAAAGTTGCTCAAAAGTTGTCAAGATTGACAATTTCATTTGTCAACTTGACAATTTGAAATCTAATCACCCCAAACCACTCAAATAGACATTAAATGACCTTTTAAACATTATTACATCATTTATTCATAATATTTATCTATTCTACCCTCAAAACCCAATTTTAGCCTTTTTAGGCCAATTTTGCCAATTTTACATCTTTTCATCTTTTCATTACATTGATTGGCACTAATGGCCCATTTATATTTAAAAATGACTTCATAGGTCTCATTATCTTCCTCTAAAGCCCTGTATCATCATATGACCCCTTGAACTCACTGTGCTCAGGGTGCTCCTACACCATTTTTCTTTCTCCACAAAGAAAATATCATATCCATTAGTAGTTTCCTCATAAACTTCCTTTACTCTACCTGCCATTAATGCTACATGCCAATGAGCAGTAGATAACACTGTCTGATTGGCCTCAATGATTAATTTATCTATTTCATCAGGTGAGTTAACTAGATGCACTGCTAGTAATTTTTCAATCTTAATCTTTTTATCTAGTTCAACAATAGATAATCTTCTAGCTTCTAATCTCCTATACAAGTCATTTAGAATTTCATCAACAATTTGCATCAAAAATTTCTTGTATATATCTAAGTGCAAAATTATACTATTCTCTATACTTTCCTTATCATCAGCCGATAGTGTATTGTATATTTTATTGATATTCTTCAGCTTACCATCCTCTGTAATTTCGCTAAGAAGTTTGTCTAGAGGAGTTATAGTCTATTTCACCTTCTTCTTAGGAGTCATCTTCTTTTCTAGAGGCCTTACTGCCCGTTGCTTTTGTCTTGTCCTTTTAGATGTAGGAGAAGGTACTGGTGAAGGTTTTCTTTTCCTCTCAACTCTCTTGAATACAACAGGTATGTCACTTTCTGAAGAAGTTCTAATCAGTGAAAGGTGAGTTTCTAGTTGAAGTGCTTCCAACTCACTTTCAGTTATACCAGTTTGTTTTAGCACATCTTCCTTGATTGCTTTTTCCTATCGGGTTCCTTTTCTAATGGTTGCTTCTACCTTCTTAACTCTTTTCCTTGATTGTATAGTGCTCTCAATTATTTTTGCACTACCAAATACTTTCTCTTCTAGTTCCTTAGGAGCTTCAAGAAGGGGTTTTGCATAAGTTTCTATGATATTATCATCTATCTCATAGCCCATTTCAGTTACCCAGATGGTTCTAGGGATAACTACCTCCATCCAAATTTCATCTTTCTTGATCACAAAATAGATTTCCTTTTGATACTTATCCACAATAGCTTGTGATAGTCTTACTCTAGTCTTCATTCGAGCCTTCAATGTTTGAAAATGCTCATTTATGTTTTTCTCCCTGTTCTCTCCCATATTGTTTGATAGATCTGATAGTTGTTTTCCTACTGGTATATCAAATCCAAAATCTCTAGCACCAATACCGGGTACTTGTTTGGTTATGTATAGCATCAGACAAACAAGTAAGTTTCCAAATCTGAATGTCCCATTTTTGTCTCTTTTGATCTTTCCCAAATTTTCTATCAACTCATCTTTAAGCCATTCACATATGTCTATTCCATATCATAGGCACTCTTAATACATAGGCTAGAAACTAAGTTTAACCTATTTGCATGTGTAGCCTTATAACCTAAGATCATATTGATAAATCTAATATTTGTATCCTTCACATCGTTTACCCTTAAATATCTCTTATCAAATGTTGCACCAGTTAGGTTTGTCACTAAGTCATTTGAGACCTTCTTAATTTTGTCCAATCTGTTATCGGTGGAGGGTAACCCTATTACAACTTTTACTGCTTCTTTTGTGATTTTATGAATAGAGTCTAACCAAAAAAATTCACCATGTACTCTGCTTAACACAATCATTATGATATCCTTGGGGAAATCTGGGATACTAAGAATTTTAGTGAAACCTAGGGTTTCTACTATCTTATGTTCAGGCTTGACATTTCTAGATTCATCACAAATTATAGTCTTATACATATTTTTAATTTCATCATCACCTAGTTCATCAATATGACAATGTATATATAGTCTAGGGTCTTCATCATATACTACTCCTTTAGGGATTTGAGAGAATGCACCTATGCTATCATCTTTCTTAGCAATTTCGGGAACTAGCTGAAAAATGGGTCTAGGTCACTCAACAACTTCAACAACAATAGGGTTTGCAATAAATTCGGGAGTGGATGAAGATGCCATAGCTATAAATACCTCAATCTACCTTAGGGATGAATGCTTTGATAGATTGCTTCACTTCTTTGCTTGGAGTACCTTCGCTCAGGAATTTTTGCACTCTCAAAGATTTGAATGCTCGGTGAATGAAAAAGGAGCAAAAACACTTGCTTTATAATGTTATTTTTTGCCAACTACCACATTTAATGCTTGTCAATTAAGTCACAAATTAAGTCATTTGCTAGTATAGAAGTAATTTCAACTTCTCACCATCGACCGAGGGAATAATAGCATGTTTTTCATTTTGTTGCTAAACCCCCAAAAGAATTTTCTTCAGTTAGATGAAGAGTCTCCTATCGGTGGAGTGTTACTTTATTCTGCCAGTGGAGGAGTATTCCCATCAACATTCTGATTTGACTTTCTGATCCATTGTTTTGAGAATTATTGCTTTACCTCTTCAACTTTTTCTTTACCTTTCAAACTAGGACCTTTGTTATTTGTCGGTGAGGAATTGCTTCTACAAAATTTAGCAATATGTCCAATCTTGTTACAGGCATAACAAGTCACATTGTTCTTCTGAATAGCTTTCCCATATCCTATGTTGGTATGTGTTCTGCATTGATTAGATAAGTGTCCAAATCTTCCACAAATATAACATCTCACATTCATTCTGCAATTTTCTGAATCATGACCAACTTTGTTGCATTTAGAACATTGACCGGTGGGTGTATTAGTGTTCTAATAATTTCTAGATCTACACTGATTTGCTCTATGACCATAATTGTTACAGTTAAAGCATTTGCCATTAAATTTGTAAGTAGTAGGTTGTCTTACCAATTTGTTATGATCATGATTGTTTGTAGTACTGGAGCTTTCACCAACTTTAAAGCCAAGGCCATTTGTATCACCATTAGGTTTTTGATTCTTCAGCATGTCAACAAGTTCTTGTGAACTTTTCTTGAATTTCTCCTTGTGATGATTTGCAGTAGTTAGTTCACTTTCCAAGATTCCTTTCTATCTTATGAGTTCAATTCTGTCATTTTGTGTGTGCATTAGATCTATCTTCAACATATCATTTTCATGAAAGAGTCTTGTGTTTTCATTTCCAGCATCATTTAGTCTTCTAACCAAGTCTTCTTCATTCTTCTTTCTATCTTCAATTTCTTTACAAAATCTCATAGTCATATCCTGCATCTCATTCTGTGTTGTACTGATCTCTTGTCTTAGCTTGTTTACTAGATCATTAAGAGTGTCCTTTTCATCATTCTCATTCTGCATCTTTTCACAAAGTTCTCTTCTCTTGTTCCTTGCAATAGTAAAATTCTCTTGAAGTGCTTGAATAATATCCTAAGCAGCTTTTAGATCATCTTCAAGTTTGATATTTTTCACCTTTTTTGCATCATAGTTTGAAAGAGTTGTTTCCAATTGTTTTCTCAAGTTTTCCATCTCTACTGGTGACAAGATCTTCCTCAAGCTATTAGGCTTCTGAAAATAGAGGACTGGGCTCTGATACCAATTGTTAGGATTCTCAAAGATACTGAGAGGGGGGCTGAATCAATATCTGACCGGTTTATAAATTTACTCGACTTAAAACATGAAAAGCATATTAAAATTGTGTATTGGTAAACCAGAAATAATGTAGTAAACAAGAATAACAACAACCACATGAGAAGCACACCATAACATAGTATTTTAACAAGGAAACCCAGTGTGGGAAAAACCTCGGTGGGATTTGTCACCCACAATATTCACTTACTGGCCAATAAGGGAATATTACTCTTACAATAGGGGCCTACATATGCAGGAAGGCCAAGTGCCTAGAGCTCACTGCTCAATTACAAAAGAAGTCACACTGACTTAAAAAAATGGATTATATTAATCCAATGTCTTGTACTGCTTCAAATTAGCATCTGTTATGCCAGATTTAGTATCGGTTTAAGCTCTGCTACATACATAAACCCTTAACCTATAATTCGCATATTAGGTCTTCTTATCTCGCATCCTAACACATCTCTTTCCTATTACAAAATGATCTCATACATATATGAGTCATATTATAACTCTCCATGTTGGCTTACAATGATTTTACAATTAATTGCAAAATACATTTCAAACAAAATTGATGTCGGCCAAGGTGTCGGTGTTCTTCCTTTCACTGTCGATGTTTTGTGTGTCAGTGTAGAGTTTGTCATTGCTGGTGTCGGTATCTTGTCTTGCTGATATCATAGGATTGCAAGGTTGCCATCAATGACAAAACCTTATATCACCTACAATTTCTCTTTAGAGTGTGCATTTGCCAACAAAGGCACTGATCATTTATAAAAGTAGCCAAATCCTATTTGCTATCAAGTTTTATTTGAGAACCCTCAAATTTCTTAATCTACTAGAGAGGAGTATTGAAATATCCTATAACTAGCCAAGGGGTGTTAGGATGGTTATAGCTAAAAGAAGAAATTTTGGCCCAAAATTTTCTTTTAGAGACTTTGTTGTTAGGTGCATAAATATTAGATAATATCCAAGAAAACCCATCCCTAGTGTGTTTAAACAATGTAGAAACATGGTTTCCATCGTGACAAAGAGGAACACCTTGAATAAAATGAGAATTCCACAAAGTGATAGCTCCTCCAGAAGCCCCATCAGAGCTATTCCCTTGAGACTCACAAAAAATTTAAAACTTAATTTTCTCCACCCTTTCTTTAGATTGAAGTAATTTTTCTTCACAATGGTTGAATGATGAATATGCAACTTTGAAGATCTCTAAGAATGCTTGATGGTGAATACTTCATGGATGCACAAGTGTTAGATTTATTGTAGATGGAGACTTAGATTCCCTAAATGAAATTAGGTTGATAAAATGTCTTTATATAGGGGCTTCTAGGTAAATTATTGATTAGGTTGACCTCTAATGGTCATGCAATGCCATGAAGATCAAAACTTACCGTTGAGATATAGGCTCGACCCCATTTTAAATTAGGGTGTGATTGAGCTAGACCATGGTGTTTTGGAGCACCATGGTCCATACTAGGGTGTTCCACACCTTGTTCTCACCTCAATCAAGACTAAATCAATGTTAAAATAGAGTGGTCATCCCATGGTAGGACCCACAAAAGGTTGTTCATGGCCTCAAAGCTGGAGAATAGGCACAAATAGACCCAAAAAGGTGATGAGGATAGGACATGCTAAAGTAGGGGCATAAACATGAGGTGTAAATTATCTTGGTGATAATTTACAATGCTACAATAGCTAATGGTGTAAAATTATTGTGATGGAAATTCATCAATCATTCATGATACTTTGAGATTGTATCCTCCTTTTGTAAGAGTTTTAATTATCATGGAGTAGTGAACTTCCTTTGGTTGTAGCCATAAAACTTTGATTCAAGGAGTTGTATCTTCCTTGAGTTGTAGCCTTAAAACAAATTTGTAATCCTATTTTAATTATTGTGTGGCTAGATTTGGATGATAGCTTAAAATAGCTTGCTCACCATGGTTTTTCCCTTGTTGGGTTTTCCATATAAATATAGTGTTTGTTTGTGCAAATATTGTGAATATTATGTTTAATTATTGTTGATTTTTTTTCTAGTAAGGGTTTGAAATGATATAGAAGCTAAAGGGTTTTAAGTTTAATTCAATATTGACTCACCCTACTCTTAGTATTTGGTGTGATTAGCAATTGGTATCAAAGACAAGTTCCTCAAAAGAAGCCTAATAGCTTGAGGAAGATCTGGAATGGCTCAAGAAGGTTCTCACAAGGCACCTAAATTTAATGGAACAAGCTACACTTTCTAGTGGGTAAGGATGGAATCCTATTCAACCTCATTAGGGTTTGGTGTATAGCAATCTATTGAGAAAATTCATATCCCTCCCTTTGCTTTGCCAACTGATATCATGGTTGAGAACAAGGCTTATGAAAAAAATGCTAGAGAAAATAATGATATTTTGAGTGGATTAGTTGATGTTGATATTATAAAGGTAATGCATCATTACACTCCTAAGTATGTCTTGGAGAAGATTGGTGGTATTTATGAAGGGGGCACTAAAGTCAAGTAGTCCAAGCTACAAATCTATAGAGATAAATTTGAAAACCTAAGAATGTCAAAAGATGAGGATATTCCTAGTTATCTACTTTATTTAGATGAATTTATCAATGCAATGAGAGCTCTTGGAGAGGAATTTAAACAACCGATTGTGGTGAAAAAGGTACTTAGGTATCTTCCCAAATCTTATAGTCCTAAAGTGTCTTCTATCGAGGAAGCTAGACATTTAAATAATTTTTTAATGGATCAACTATTTGATTCTCTCACTATATTTGAAATGAGAGAGTTTGATAAGGAATCTCCAAAAAGAGAAGCATCTTTTAAAGTCAACAAAAGGAGAAGAATGAAGGATCTGATCAAAGAAATGAATTTGATGAAGAAGAAGAAAACTTTTTTATAAACTTAATGAAGTGTACTGGAAAATACAAAGGTAAGTTACCTATCAAATATTTTAACTATGGAAAATTTAGTCATTATGATTCTAAATTTCCTTACAAAGAATCAAAAATTACCAGCAAGAATTCCAAAAGAAACAACTTCAAAAGGAGTCTCTATTCCAAAGATAATTGTTATTCTTTAGATGATGAGGAACTCAATGATCTTGATGATGATAGAGAAGAAACTCTTTTCATGACCCTAAATTTTGTAAATATAACCCTAAAAAAATGTGTGAACAAGACTATTCTCAAATATTTCAATCCTACTAAGGTGTCTTGCACTCTAGAAGCTAATAATAATACTAAAAAACTATGATTGTGTGGGTTGTCTTTCATGAAAAAGAAGAGACAAACTCTTGGGTGATTTACAGTGGTTGTTGTAACCATATGATTGGTGATAGAAGTAAGTTCATTGAGCTTGATAAATGAAATGGAGGTGTAGTCAGATTTGGGGATGACTCCTTTGCAATTATTTGTGGAAAGCACACAATAAATATTGATGTGGAGAACAAGACAAAAGTTGTGTTCTCTATATTAGCAATATGTGTTTCTATTGATGTCAACCTGATGTCTGACAATATGTGTTGTCTTTGATTATTGGCAGTCTATGTGTTGTCATTGATGATATATCTGGTATGATGATTATTTGTGTATGGGGAGATTGTTAGAATAGAGTATAGATGGATTATGGTTGTAGTTTCTTTTTGTTGTGGTTGTCCCCCTTTTTGGCCTTTGATGTCCACACTTAATATGATTTATTGAAGCATGATGGTAATATCATATTAAGATGAGGATTAGAATCATAGAAATAGAATGGATATTTTTGTGTTGATCTTGTGCATCCTACAGGATGTTGGTTATATCTCTTGTAAGAAAATGATGTTTTTGGAACATTTTGGTCCTTGGAAGTTTGATGGAGTAAGTTGTTGTATAAATGTAAGTTGGAGACTATTTAGAATAATGCTTTAAATTCCTCTATATCTGATGATATGGTCTTGAAAATTTGGACATGATGTGTATGCTTTGTAGATAATGCACTCCTATTGTTCCAAGTCTCTAGTGTTGCAGCTAATGTGGCTAGTAATTATAGTTTGTTGGTAGTTTGGTTGGTTGTTAGGAATGATTAAAAAAATGCTTTGCATTTATCCACATTAATGTTTTAGGTGGTACAACTTAGAGGACATATTTATAATTATTTTTTTGTGTCAATCCAATTTTCAAGTGCTAATGTGGTATGCAAGAGTTGATAATGATTATTTATTCATGTCTTCTAGTATTTTGTCCCTCTAGAATGAAGTGGTCTATATCATTTGTGTTGTGCCAACATGTTTTTGATGTGATAGTGGAAAAGAGGTATTTGGGAGTATTTTTTATGTTCAAGGAACATCCTTGTGTACTCTGCATGATGCTAGATGATCTATTTGGTGATGCATTGTGACTAGTATTTGTGTTTCGATATAACTGCTCTAATTTGGATCACATAATTTATTTTCTCTCTTGTGATGTATCCCTGGGTGTCTCTACTTGTATTGGAGGTTGTGTTATGTTGTATTTGGGTCCTACTTTGGCATGTAGGGATTCACATTGGGCTTATTCATCTGGAAAATATTTTTTGGATTGATTGGTTATATGCTACATGATCTATATACATGTTACCAACTTTGGAGGATGTGTACTAGCATGTGAAATGTTTGTGGTATATTAGAAAGATGTGAAATGATGTTTTTAGGTCTTGTCTATCTCTTCGATTGGACCACTTTCACCACAACTATTTTTGGTGGCCGACTTGACAAGACTTATGCTTGTCCCCTATTCTAGCCAACCTAATTGATGCTTTGCAATAAAGAAGATGACCTATATATAGAAGATTGAATCAATATGGATTCATGTAAATGTTGTGTGGATTAATGTGGCATGAGTGTCTAGATTTGATTATGTATTCTCTTGCATGATCATATCAATTAAAATGTATGTTATGCAAAATTGAGGTAGTGTGTGCTAACCATTTTGAAGTTGGTTGCTTAAGACAGAGGTTCAAGGGCAACTTCATACTTGGAGAATGCTAGAGGCAGTGTTTTAGAAGGATTATTCTTCTTAATTCATATTTTCATGTACTTTTCAAAAAGATAATGAGTCTCCCCAATAAGATCTTTATATGTTTCCCTAATATATTGAGTCTTAGCCTACAAGTCCCTTGTATATTGTCCTGGGGTAGTGCACCGCAACCTACAAGTCCCTCCGGGAGTAGTGAACTTCCTTGGCAATGAGCCTAAAAGAATATTGTAATTTTGTTCATATATTATGAGTTGAATTTCACTGTGATTTTTTCCTATTTGATTTGTCCACATAAATTTGGTGTTCTCTTATGCATGGTGTTCATTAGTTTATCTCTTATTGCTACTAAAAATGTTAAGGTTAAGCTGCAATTGATTTGTGAAATAAATTTTATATATTTGAACAAGACTAATTTGCCCCCTCTCTTAGTCTTGGAGTGTATTTAACACTCTATGTTAAGGGTCTTAAAAACATTCTTCTCAATGAAATTCAAATATGAAACAAAGGTTATAATATAACGTTTCATGATAAGGATTATGAAATTAGGAAGGTAGGATATGGAATATTGGTGGTAGAAGGAACTAGGACTAAAGGCAATATATATAACCAAAGGGAAGCTAATAGAAGAAACTATCTTATAGGACAAATAAGTTAATGTTGGCTATGGCACAAAAGAATGGGGCACATCAACTTTGAGAATATTGTGAAGATCATATCTACACATGCGGTCATAGACATGCAAAAAATTGTCAAGCCTACAAACACCTTATACAAAGAATATCGAATTGGGAAGTAGACAAGGACAAGGTTCAAGACCATGACTTTCCCTTATATAAAACCTTTAGAGCTCATCCATATTTACTTGGGAAAACCAACCAAAACAAAGAGTCTTCAAGGTGGAAGGTACATCATGTTTCTCATGGACGATTTCTCTAGGATGACTTGGGTTACATTCTTGAAAGAAAAATTGGAGGATTTTAACATGTTTAAGGTTTTTAAGTCAATAGTTGAAAATGAAATTGTATACGGTGAAAATGGATACAACAATAACAATATTGAAAGACTAAATGGATTCAACCACAAAACCCTAGCCTAACAACAACAAAGATCCACCATAACATATGAAGATTACCTAAGACAATGCAAATCAAATGAAATCACAAAGATTATCCCATCACATGTCCAATAGGGTTTGGATCTCCATTCTTCCTATCTCCATTGATCTTGCTTGACATATTTGCTCTCAGATTTTATATGTGCACAAGAGCTCAACAAAGAATGGAATGTGGTTGCAAGTAGGATCGTATATGAAAGTGGAAAGTGTAGTGTAGTCAAGTAGTCAATTGATCAAGTAGTTAGTTAGGATTTGATAATGAAGGAAGAATCGGGTTTGATAATGAAGGAAGAATCTCCTTATATAGAAGACACCATAAGAAATGGATGGATAAGACTGAGAGGTGTAAAAGAGGTCGGCTATGATTAGAGGGTAGGTAAAGAAAACAATAAAATAATGAAAGGGTAGGCAGTGTATGAATTAAGAGATGAATGGCATGTGTCATGGGTAGAAAAGGCTAATGAATTAATTAAATAAATAAAGATTTATTTAATTAATAGAAGAAGTGGGATCAATTAAATAAATAAGAAATTTGTTTAATTTAGGAAAAAGACAATTTAAATAAATAAATGTATTTATTTAAATGAGAAATAAGGCTAGAAGAGGATAAATGAATTAATTAAATAAATAAAGATTTATTTAATTAATAGAAGAATTTGGCTAAAGTAATTAAATAAATAAAATATTTATTTAATTAGACATGACAATTTTAGGTGTCTACATTTTGCCCCTCTTTGAGACAATGCGGCTTGTCGTGTTGTTTCAAAGAAGATAAGATGAACTGATACAAAGTTGCCCCAAAATGGGAATGATATGCCCCCTCGAGAGATTGGATGAAAATGTCTGGAAAGATCGTAGACAATCTCTCAATAAGAAAGAAAGGCTAGAATGGACTGACCAGATAGAATAGAGTGACAGAGTCACGGAATAAAGAAGATTGACTCAGGAAACGAAGGCAAGGGCGAGGGCTAGGAAAGTCTATAAGATAGACCACGAGGGAAAAACATCCTCATTGTCATCCACACATCTAAGAGATCAGAGTGCAGAGAGAGAAAAGAGCAGCAGCAGTCAGCAGCGATGGCTTTGGTTCATAGATTCGACTGCGTTTGCCAATTCCAGAGGCTAGCAGAGGCAAGAGAGCCAGTAAGTATCATAAAACCTCTTTGTACTTTGTTGCATTTATTGTTGTCATTAATGCATGCTAGATAGGGTAATAAATGCGCTCTAGGATAGGGTCCAAAAAAATGTCAAAAATGTCCAGGTGCATCTGCATTGATGCCAAGTGCATCTATGCTCGCTAAGCGCATATGCATTGGTGCTAAGCGCATCTATGTTAGGAAAAGCGTAGAATGCGGTCACGTCTGTGTCATGCAGGCACATCTGTGAAATTCAAGAACGTTTGTGGAAGGTAGGTGCGTCTGTGTAGAGTATAGGCACATCTATGTTTTTCAAGTGCGTCTGTGCAGAGCAGGCACGTCTATGCAGTCTATAAGTGCGTTTATGTCATGAAGGAATGTTTATGTCTTCAAGGTCAAATCAGCATTTTTGTGATGAACATACGTTGTCGATTGGATAAGCTGCTAAGAGGATACACTCAAGCAGGTCCTCTAGGGAAGACTAGGATAGGTCGAGGCACTTTGTGATGAACAGTGAGTACCTAGACATAGAGAGTACTTTGTGATGAACAGGGAGTACAAATATGAGCAGCACTTTGTGATGAATAGTGAGTGCGAATGTGAGCAGCACTTTGTGATGAACAAGGAGTGCAAAACACGTAGTACTTTGTGATGAACAGTGAGTACCACTAGGATAAAAAGCAACACTTTGTGATGAACAGTGAGTGTCACTAGGATAGAGTATCATATGTATGTAGATAAAAAGTAGCATTTTGTGATGAACTGTGAATGCCACTATGACTGACATGATTGATTTGATTGACTACAGGAGTATCTGCCTATGCTAGAGTCACGGGAGAGATTCCTATCGACTCAGAGGTTGCGACCTGAGTTGACATTCAAGGATCGAGCTACGATTGAGCCTATGGGATTGAGACATATTCTGTATGTGCCTGAGTTTCAGGGGAACATGGGTTTGCTGACTGCACTGGCTAAGAGATGGCACTCTGAGACTTGCATGTTCCACTTGCTGATGGGGGAGATGACAGTCACCCTGGAGAATGTGTACAAGATTCTACAAATACCGATCGATGGGGAGCTGATTCCGTATGATCGAGAGGGAGACAGGGATGCCTTGAGATGAGTGTTCCAGGATCCAGGACTGGAGATGAGGGCAGGACACGTGGCATGGGATACCATGACTGCGACAGGATTAGCACTACCAGCAGTGGTAGGAGGAGTGATCAGTGGGTTCTTGTGTCTAGACAGAGTGACACAAGGGTTGGCTGTGGGCTGGGGGAGCACATTGGAGACACTAGTGACACAACACACTAGATATGCTTGGGGACCATGTGTGCTGGCACATTTATACTATGAGCTTCATTAGTTTGTGTACCACGGATCAGTGGGATTAGGTTGTGGAGTCACATTACTGCAGGTGTGGGCATATAAGCATCTGTTGGTTACACAACCTATACATTTCAGGGGAAGAGGTCACGGACACAGTTTCGTGCATTTGTACGATATGATCACCTCACAGCCATGGATTGGTAGGTTGGAGTACTGGTGGTGGGCTATAGATGAGATTGATATGGTTATATGGAGGCCATACCTAGGATGCGAGTAGTGGGAGGATGATGCAGTAGAGCTACCCTACACCTTCTAGAGCAGGTATTTGATTGGGCGGACGCCCTATGTATTAGAGAGGGAGCTGGTGGACAGGGTGGGCAGGCAGTTTGGTAGGATCCAGCAGATGCCATGGGGTTCAGGCATGTATGCACAGACGGTCAGGGATCAGACGCACTTTGGGCCATTACTATCATATGATCAAGCTATTACACAACTAGTGGAGATGATGCCCTTACCCTGGGATATGTGGCCAGAGATCGAAGATGTCAGCATGGATATAGAGTACATAGCGTACTGGGTTGAGCATCCCTTCCCACTCTTGACAGATCTGGGAGAGCTGCTAGACAAAGATAGTGGTGGGGATGGTGACAATGATGGAGATGGTGGAGGGAGAGGCCGATGGAGGAGGTAGGGTGTAGTCAAAGAGAGGAGGGTGGTGCCACAGAGGGAGGGGGGAGAGGAGAGACATGCTTGGGTGGTGAGGGGTCACGATGGATTGTCACTATAGGTGCCAACAGCACAGAGTCCTAGACAGGTGCAGGGATAGGGATAGAGGTAGGTATAGGTACAGCCACCAATATAGGCATAGGGACAGGGACAGGCACCCGTATAAGGGGAGTCACAAGCAGAGGCACAAGGGGCTGAGGTGGAGGAGGATGAGCTAGTTGAGCTGAGGGAGATCTGCTAGGGACAGGCAGATGAGATTCAGGACTTGGAGAGGGAGAGAGATAGACTCAGGATGCGGCTTAGAGATACTGAGCGGGAGCAAGACCAAGCTATACAGCGTTACACTAAGGTTGAGACAGCACTGAGGGCTAGGAGGCAGGTGGCAAAGGACACAGGGGCTGGATATGCCTATGTTCTACGAGCAGGGGAGGAGATAGGCTACTAGTGGGATCTATATTATGGTGCAGTGCCACTAGATCAGCGGGCGAGGAGCTTTCATAGACCATCGCGGACAGCGATAGCTACAGGAGGGAGCCAGAGGAGACAGGCATCTAGCGGTGGGGTTATGGGTCCTCCACCACCACCAGATAGGGGGGACAGGAGGGATGATCCTAGGGCAGATCCTTCCAGGGCTCAGATTCCATCAAGGCCAGGTGGCTCCGAGGGAGGGAGTTCATCATAGCCATAGAGGGCTCCCTATGTATCAGTATGTTGTACCATTTTCTATGATGATGTAGACACCTTCGGGTGATTTTGTAGCCATATGATTTTGACATCATTATATCATGACACTTTATATATATATATATATATGAGATGATTCATCTTTGCAGTAGCTATATGCATGTGTACCTATGTGATGAGATGTTTCATGATGTATGTTTTTACGTGATGAGATGTTTCATGGTGTATGTTTCTATGTGATGGTCATGATATGATGCAAATATGTACATGATGAAATGCAATATATTTTTTTGTTCTTTTATGTTTTAAATATTATGCCAATGCAATTGTGAATGTATGGAATGCAGATGAATATGATAATGCAAATGATTATTTACATGATGAGAATGTAAGAATGCTAACATGTGTTGCGTGTAGGATGTGATGCAATTGTGATATCGATATGTATTTATGAAATGCTTATATGTGGTAATGCAGGTGCATATACATGAAATGCAAATATTTTTGGTGTGTCATTATACTTAGTCATGTGATAGCAAGCTACACAAACTCAAGAAGGATGATGGAGGTCAATCAAGAAATGGGGATGGAAGATAGAAGATATGAAAGTGAAAGAGCTTCTTGTGCATTATCATCATTGAGCTTTATTATGGCAAGTAGGTTATGACAATCGAGGCATATGTTTGACCCAGAAAGTCATTGTACCCGTTTGCATGGAGATAAGACAATTACAAACAAGGAATGCCCCAGTTCATACTAGACTCACAATATCCTCATATCCTTGGACAAGTCATAGCATTACTAAGAGACAATCCACAAACAGCAAAAAAAAATAGGTGACGATACCCCATCCTTGCCTTTCTAGTCAAAGACATCCTGGAGATGGAATCTCTAGTCAAAGACATCCTGGAAAAGCTAAAAGACATGTCAAAAGGAAAGATAAAAACCAAAAGAAAACCAAGACTGGACACCAACATCCACTATAGTCCTCAAGTTTAGTGTCTCTTGTCACTTGTATAAGTCTTATTTGATTGTGGTTACAATGTTTACTTTCACAAAAAGGATAGATAGCATTGAACCATAATGTTGTCTGAGTCTGTTGAAAGATTTGATTTATTGAAGCCCATTGTTACTATTGTGTCTCATCTGAAACCGGTTGAATCCATGAAACTAATACTTTATTGCGGAGAAGATGAAACTTTATTGCGGATTGTCGATCCAAGTGTTGCTTTATTGTGGGTTTTGCACAGATAGACTGAAGAAAGACGGAAGAAATTATACTCCTCGAAACATGTGATGCTCTCAGTTCCACACCCATTACTAGACGTAGGATTTGCCTTAGCCATAGATAGGATTTGATTTATTATGGATGGAAAGGGATGAAAATGAAGGTTATTATGAATGGTGAACCAATCTTAGGTAGATCAATAACAAGCCATGATGAGAATGGGTAAGTTTATTATGAATGAATAGGTTGTGAGTGTGTGCAAAGTGAAAGGATGAAAGTGAATCCTGAAGGAGGGAGGAGAAATGTCTCTATGCATGGCGCTGGTGACCCAGTTTTCACCATGGTACCTGCCCAGGGCGCCACTGAACTGGTTTTCACCATTGGACGAAATTATTTCTCTTTACTTTTTTTGATTTTTCAATTTTTTTTATTTTTATTTTTTTTGTTGTCACAAGGCACCTATTTGCTAGGTTTTCACCAAGTAACGATTTTTATGTTTTTAATGATTTTTTTGTATTTTGAATTAGGATACTCCAAAGAGCTATGTGTAAAACCTGTGAAGGTTCATGCTATTGATAGGATCCTCTAAAGGTTCACCCTCTGTGGTTGAGAGCTGATATGCACCAGATCCATATGTTGCTGTAATGATGTAAGAACCAAGCCAATTTAGTTTGAACTTGCCCTTCTTCTCTCTGTCTTGCTGATTTTTAGGATTTTTTCTAAGAACTAAGTCACCCACCTCAAATGTGCGAGGCTTTACTTTATGATTGTAGCTCCATTGTTCCTTGACTAAATGATATGTAGCTCGAGTGATTGTCTTCCTTGATAAAGGAACTGGGATAGAATTACTAGTGTGTGGACTATGTTTGCCCATATGCGTATCACCTAAAGAAGTTTGGGCATCCCTGATAACAAAGTCCTTCAAGGAAGCTCCATTAAAGGTCCATGATGTATCGCCAAAAGGGGATGGATGTGTGGAACAAGTGGATGAGTTATGAAGGCTAATGACTACGAAAAGAAGTGAAAGTAGGATAGCATGATGGAGACTTAGGATCAAGTATGTTTTTTGACTTGAAATTGTAGAAATTTTGCCCCCAGTTATTTTGATATTAGGGGAGATAAACTCTTGTTCTTTTTTGTTCACAGGATTTTTATCCTTGACTTTGATTTTTGTAGAGTCCAATAGCTTTTGATTTTGATTTGGACTGAAGGACTTCCCTTTATTTTTGAATTTTAGATTTTTCTTTTCAAAGCTTGATTTTTGATCCCCAATTAGTAAGGGCTTTTGTAGTTCTTGTTGATCCAAGTCTAGAAGTGGGGTGGAAATAGAATGAGTGGATGATATGGTAAAGCTATGTGAGTTATCAAGAGGGTTGGTGATACACTAAATAGATTCTTTGTTGGAACCACTCTTAGGACTATTGATACCAAGAGTTGCTTGCACCACTAGAGGAGATTTGCATTCAGACTTAGTAGCCACAACACTAGGTGGTTCACACCCAATTCCTTGCAAATTGTTTATAGATTGTTCCTGTCAACTCAATCTCTTAGGAGATAGTGGGAGTTGATCAACATGAAAGATATACTTGCTACATCCCATGTCTTTAAACTTGAACTTTTCTTTGATCTCTTCTTGTTTTGATGTAGAAGCTTTCAATGATTATGGATCCACATATGCTGAAGATGGAACAACTTCTCAAATGATTGGTATTGTTATTTATGATCTAGGTTGCAGATTGTTGCAATATATGAATGGATTTGGATCCGCTTTGACAGTCACTTCAACTCTATTGTGAGGAAACTTGATACATCGATGATATGTAGATGGGACTGCGCTCATCTCATGAATCCATGGGCATCCTAGCAATATGTTGTATGTGAGATCGAGGTCCAAGACTTGACAAACCACATCTTTTGTAACTGGCCCAACTCTGAGAGGTGAGGTGACTGTGCCTTTGGATGAACGCTCTTCATCATCATATGCCTTGATGGTAATTTTGTTTCTAGCATTCACAGCTTTATCAGAATATCCCAATTGTTTAATAGTGCTCAATGTACATATATTGAGACCAGCTCCTCCATCTATCAAGACTCATTTTATTCGATGTTTGTGTATGAAGGCTTCAATGTGTAATGGTGCATTATGTGGCTTCTTACGGAGGCGTCATCGGCTTTTGTGAATGTAAGGGAGTGTGGAATGGAAAGGTATCCCACCATGGCTTGAAACTGGTCCATGTTTAGATCAGTAGTAATAGAGGTGTCTCTCAAGATTTTGTCAAGAATAGCTTTATGTGCGGGGGATATGTGTAAAAGTTCAAGGATGGAGATGAGTGTGGGTGTCTTCCCTAACTATTCTACAAGGTCATGCTTAGGTTTGGTTGATGAGGAAGCAGTTTTTTTAGTTGGAGCACCTTGCAAAGTGAATTTACCTTGATGGGTTGTAACATGACATTCAGAGGTAGGTTCGGAAGAAGATCCAATTCCTTTTAGGACAATCTTGGGTCTCTGGGTAGAATTCTCTGGGTTTTTGTCCTTGATGATAATGGTAGAGACATAATTATCCATTGAGATGTGATTGATAGTTGAATCATAGTTATAAGATGCTCTGGTATAGTTGGTCTGGTCATCTATGGCTGCAGCTTTTCCCTTGTCATGTTTTGGGAATGGTTCCTTAAACATCTCATGTTCTTGATTGGATGAGTGTCCTTCAATCTCAATGTCACCTCTATCAATGAGATCTTGTATGATGTTCTTCAGTCAATGACAATTTCCTATTTTATGACCCTTGCTCTTATGAAATT
This sequence comes from Cryptomeria japonica, assembly GCF_030272615.1. Lineage (NCBI taxonomy): Eukaryota > Viridiplantae > Streptophyta > Pinopsida > Cupressales > Cupressaceae > Cryptomeria > Cryptomeria japonica. The sequence continues at coordinate 672,331,382 of NC_081410.1, read as the reverse complement.
CACAATATTCATCATCATTCCACCAATTTGTTTTGACCTTTGGTTCATATGGAGGAAAATCCATAATTGTGATTACTTTGTTTGCCACTAGCTTCTTGAAGACTGACTCAAGTGGTTCTCCCAATGGAGTGTACTTCCTCCATGATCTAGAAGTTGTTTAAGTATTCACTTGATTGTTTGTAGATCTTGATCTTGAAAAAATGATTTTGGGTCACACTATATTGGCATCAACAACACCATCATTGACTGTGTTCTTGTTTTTATTCCAAACTCTTGGCTTGTCTTTTCCTTTAAAGTCATCTTTGTTTTCCTTGAATATCTTAATGACTCCTTGTTCAATTAGGACCTTTTCTATCGCTAAGCCTTTTTCAATGATGTCCTTGAAGGTGGACAAACAAGCTTTTCTTAGGTCATAACCAATGTCTTTGTTAACATTTTGGGTGAACATCTCTACCATTTGTTTTTGTGTAATTTCACAAGAGCATCTGCTAGCTAGATTTCTCCATCTTTGTAAAAATGATGAAAAAGATTCTCCATCCTTTTGCTTGGTGTTGCACAAAGTAGTGACTAATATGTCTGTCTCTATGTTGTAGGAGAAATGTTGAATAGATGCCTCTACTAAGTCACCCCATGACTTAATATCAGGTGGAAGTTGGGAGAACCATTCCATAGCTTGATCACCTAAGCTTTGTGGGAATAATCTCATCACATATGTCTCTTCTGTTGCTACCTCAATGCAAGCTGTGAAAAACTGTCTTATGTGTACCTTAGGATCCCCTTTTCCTCTATACTTATCAAACTTAGGTGTCACAAAGTGTGTAGGAAAAGGAGGCATTGGAATGCTCTTGTCAAATGGATAAGGACATATGTCTCTCATTGTGTATGTTGGCTTTGATGTATTTATGTCCTCCATTTTCTTTTGTAAGTCCCTGATTTGTTGCTTCAAATTTCTCTTAGGTGGAGATCGACTTCTTGGACCATACACCATGCTTGAGGCACCAATTGGAGGAGCATGTTGCATATATGGATGATATTGATCATACACATGTTCATATGGAAGAGGTCTATAATGATGCTGCGTATATGGACCACTTGGTATAGATTCATGCTAAGGAATGAAATATCTACTTTGTCCATGTATACCATACTCTACAGGCATGTCATGAGTTTGTTCTAGTGTGTTGCCCCCAAATTTGACATGGGGTTTCCTTGTGTCCAAATTTTGAGCATGCCTTTGAGTATCCAATTGCTTTGGTGGTTGATCCTTAGCATTGGTATGTGATTGAGCATATTTTTCTACATGAGACTTCCATAATGGTCTGCGAAGGTGAGTATAATATGCTTGACCATGTGTGTATGGGACCTCTGGTTTTTGAAACAAAGATGATGGTGATTCAGGCACAAGATGTGGTCCTCTATTGCCTCCACTATTAGGCCTCCTTTGATCCATGTTGAGGTGAGTTTGTTGCCATCACTTGTAGAAAGTATTGTCTATCTCTCCACATTGTGCCATCACTTGTAGAAAGTATTGGGATCTTGGCTCCACTTTGTGCCATCACTTGTAGAAAGTATTGTCTATCTCTCCTCATTATTTCCTCAACCAATTGATTGAAATGAGGATTCATAATGGTGTTTTCCACTTCTGTTGAATGTACAAAAAAGTTGTCCATATTGTCATTGTGTGTGTCATTGTTGTTTGTAGTGTCCATGTGCTCAACATTTGGAACGTTTCTATAAGCATCCATGTCAGGTAATGTAGTATGATCAGAATTGAAAAAGATATCATTGTCATACTCATATGAACTCATGTTTGTGGACTCCTGAGCCTCTTTAGTTTCTCTCCTAGATTTTTGGGAATGAGTTTCAACAATGAACTAGGTATTAACCAAGATGTGTGAGACTAGATGAAAATGGAAATAGGATGGAAGACCAAGAGTTGGATGGAATGTAAATGAATCTGAGGTGTACTTGCAATGTCCAAAATGTAAGACCAAGTATGTATGTAGTAGAGTAGGTGTGACTTCCAAAGAGAGGATAGTTTCTCTTGATGAGGTAAGTTGACCTTGACTCTAAGTAAGACCAAATGAGACCCAAAGGTGATAGACCTTGATGAGGGACCACTTAGCAAAATGTTGTTATGTGTAGTGTGTTGACAAAGTAAGATGAGGACAAGCAAGTGACCTTTTGACTCAAGTTTAGACAAATGTGTATGTAATGTAAGGTGTAAAGCAATGATGGACTTTGTAAGACCCGAAGACAGGTTGAATTCTAGATGAAACCCTGGAGAAATAACCTAGGAAGCTCAAGAATTCTAAAACTGATTGTGTTTGTTTGTTGGTCTGTAAAAGTTTTTCAATTCTGAACATAGATGCACCTGTATACTACACAGACGCGATTTCCTGACACAGACAGGGTTATGTTTAACACAGACGTGTTTCTGAGAACACAGACACATTTCTGCCATTCACAGACATGGTTATATGACACAGACACTATTATGTCAGACACAGACGTGTTTCTGCAAAATTTGTGCAATTTTTTCTAATTTGTGAAGTTGTTTTGTTTTGACCAAATCTGACTGTTTGACTATTTTTCATGACAAGAGGACATAGTGTTGATGAGGACTCAATGTTTTGCAAGTGTCTAGACTCAAAAATATGACTCAAAGAAAGTGTGTTGTTCGATGTAAAAATGTTTTGCATACACTTGAAGACATAAAAGACACAATGTTTTGTTGTTTGGTCTTGAATGTTTGATTGTTCAAAATAAGTCAAGCACAATTCTTATGGCTGGCCAAGACAATAGTTGTTGATCCCACATGGGGTTTTACCCTCGAGGTTATGCTATTCAGAGCGGATACTTAGATGCTTGACCTCACTGGCTCCACCCTCGGCACTCACTTCTTGGGTCAGCCAAGCATCAGTCCCACGAAAACTACCCGTGGTGAACTTTACTAAGAACCGTATGTGTGTGGGCCGCTACCAGAGGTCCGACCTCCTGCCCCAACAACTAGAAGGATTTTGGCTTCTAAAACAAAAAGGTGCTAGTAAGGGCATCCGCTCGTGTGGCCATACATGCAACACTTTTAGCTCTATAAATATAGAAGGCTCTTAGCCAGTAGGGGTTATGCCCTACAACTGATCAAATAAATTTGATCAAACGGGTTTATGAGGAGACATAGTGTTGGTATGAAATAATCAGCACATGTTATCCATAGTTTTCATCATGAATACAGTTGTTTATAGTGGTTTGGAAGAGGTGGGTTTTCCTCACTACCATTTGGGTTGTTCTCTTCTCACTAGTAGTCCTAATGACCACACAGGAAGATAGGCCCTCTAAAGATTAAACAAAAAGAGCCTATTGCTCAAAACACAAAAGACAATGATTCAATTTTAGTGCACCAATTGAAGTGTTTGCTAGTCTATGATAACAAGACACACAATAAGAATCCAAAAACCCTTGCCAAGGACCTACAACAAAGATTTATTAGTAGTTTGGATTGTTTGAAATAATCACCCCTTCCTACAAGCACACAAGTTAGGTAAATTTTAAACCCAAAAGACTTTGTGAAAATAGGGGCCTTCAACAAAACAATTTTGCTTTCAAGACAAGCTGCACCAATTTCGTTAGCTAGATCTGAAGATGTTAGCTCAAAATAAACCAGATCTAAAACATTAAATGCAAGACCAGATGGCGAAAAATGAAAACCTAAAATATATATATATATATTTTTTATTTTTTTTGAAAACACAAACACGATTTTACCTTACATAGATGCGATTCCGCCCTACACAGACGTGATTCCACAACACAGATGCTTTATAACACCTCTTAGACACGTTTTTGCAAAAAAAAATGCAAAACAAAAAATCCTGCAAGACACGGACGTGATTAAAATGATCACAAACATGACTAGATCTCATAGACGTGATTAAAATGCCCATAGACATGCCTATAATGAAAACCTACAATCTGGAAAATGAAAATATTGTCGGAAACACAGACGCAGTTCAGAGGTTCATAGATGCGATTTGGGAACACAAACGCGATCCTGCAATCTGCAAAAAAAGTGAAATAATGTCGAATACGCAGACGCAATTCCAGATGTCACAGACGAGACATAAAATTAGAAATGCAATCCGAAAGTGCACAAACGCAAAAATATCAAAATGTTGTCGAAAATGTCGGATCTGCAACTTCAAAGCAAAATCTGCAATAAAAGATGTTAAATGCAAAAGGGACAAGGGTCCCACCGGGCGTGCCAAAATGTATACGGCGAAAATGGATACAACAATAACAATATTGAAAGACTAAATGGATTCAACCACAAAACCCTAGCCTAACAACAACAAAGATCCACCATAACATATGAAGATTACCTAAGACAATGCAAATCAAATGAAATCACAAAGATTATACCATCACATATCCAATAGGGTTTGGATCTCCATTCTTCCTATCTCCATTGATCTTTCTTGATATATTTGCTCTCAGATTTTATATGTGCACAAGAGCTCAACAAAGAACGGAATGTGGTTGCAAGTAGGATCATATATGAAAGTGCAAAGCGTAGTGTAGTCAAGTAGTCAATTGATCAAGTAGCTAGTTAGGGTTTGATAATGAAGGAAGCATCTCCTTATATAGAAGACGCCATAAGAAATGGATGGATAAGATTGAGAGGTGTAAAAGAGGTCAGCTATGATTAGAGGGTAGGTAAAGAAAATAATAAAATAATGAAAGGGTAGGTAGTGTATGAATTAAGAGATGAATGACATGTGTCATGGGTAGAATAGGCTAATGAATTAATTAAATAAATAAAGATTTATTTAATTAATAGAAGAAGTGGGATCAATTAAATAAATAAGAAATTTATTTAATTTAGGAAAAGGACAATTTAAATAAATAAATGTATTTATTTAAATGAGAAATAAGGCTAGAAGAGGATAAATGAATTAATTAAATAAATAAAGATTTATTTAATTAATAGAAGAATTTGGCTAAAGTAATTAAATAAATAAAATATTTATTTAATTAGACATGACAATTTTAGGTGTCTACAGAAAAGAATAATAGAATCAAGTGTCTAAGATTCAATAAAGGAGGTTAGTTTTTGTCAAATGAATTTGAAAACTTTTATGAAGAACATGGAATAAAGAGGTATCTATCTACTCCTACTTAGAAAAATAGAGTAGTAGAAAGGAAAAATAGAAAATTATTTAGGAGATAGAAATAACAATGTTAAAAGAAGAAAATATGTCTGATATATTTGGAAGAAGCAGTCCATATTGCAATCTATGTTCTTAATAAAGGACAACTAAGAGTGAACAATGACAAGAATCCTTATGAGATATGGCATAAAAGACCTACAATTATCAAGTACTTCAGAGTCTTTAGGAGTAAAAGCTACATCAAAATAGATGAAGAGGATCCAAGGAAGTTTGATTCTATATTTTATGAATGTATCTTTCTTGGATACTTAACTAGGAGTAGGGCATATAGATACTAAAACTAAAGACTAAGAAATATAGTTGAAAGTACAAAGGTCAAATTTGATGAAGACTTACATCAATACACATGTGAACTAGAAGGATATGAATCAGATGGACCTCCAAGCACAAAAGAAAAAGAGAAACCTAAAGAGGAGAAAACACCTGAGAAGAACCCTAAAACTCCTACAAAATATGTTCAAAAGAATAATTTAGAAGACCAAGTAATTGGAGACAAAAGTGGAGTGTAGACTAAGAGAAGAGTTGAAAAGACAAATGAACAAGTTAATTTTGATTACTATCCAGGATCAAACCAAGAACTGTTAAGGATTCTAACAAGGATGAAGTTTGGATACAAGAAATGGAAGAAGAACTAAATGAGATTTAGAAAAGATAGACTTGGGAATTGGTTCCAAGGCTTGTTGACAAGAATGTGATAGGAACAAAATGTGTGTTTGGAAACAAACTAAATGAAGATGGATAAGTTGAAAGAAACAAAGAAAGGTTGGTGTGTAAAGGTTATTCTCAAGTGGAAGGAATTTATTACGAAGAAATTTTTTCTCTAGTGACCAGAATGGAAGCAATGAGAAATTTTCTTTCTTTTGTTGTACACAAGAACTTTAAGGTATATTAGATGGATGTTAAATCTACATTTTTGAGTAGTGACCTAAAATTAATCTACATTGAGTAGCTTGATGGATTTCAACTATTCGAAGACCAAAACATGGTATGAAGACTTAAGAAGGCATTATATGGTCTCAAACAAGCTCCTAGGGCTCGATATGCAAGATAAAACAAGTATGTCCACCAACAAGGATTTAAGAAAGGTATGATAGACAACAATATTTACATCAAAATTGAGGATTAAATAATTCTAATTATTCTTGCGTATGTTGATGATATTATATTTTGTGGAGATGATACAATGTGTAAGAAGTTTGTTGAATAAATGTAAAAGGAATTTGAAATATCTATGCTAGGTGAGTTGTAATTATTTCATGGAATTCAAATTTTCTTAATTAGATGGTGGTATCTTTATCTCTCAATCAATATGCTAAGGAGATGCTAAAAAAAATTGGTATGGAAGATTGAAAACCGGCGAGTACTTATATGGCAATAGGTTGTCATTTGAGAAAAGATGGAGAGTCATATAAGGTTGATCAAACTTAATATATATCTATGATAGGGGGCCTATTGTACCTTAATATATACAGGCATGACATAATGCATGTGGTATGTTTTGTGGAAATATTTCAAGCTAATCCAAAAGAAAATAATGTGAAGGCAGTCACAAGAATCTTTAGATATTTGAAAATCACTATGGACTATGGACTATGGTATAAAAGGGTAATGATTTTCACTTAAGAGCTTATATTGATGCTAATTGGGTTGGTAGTGTTGATGATAGAAGAAGTACTAGTGGTGTAGCCTTCATTTTGGGAAGTAGATTAGTCTCATGGTTTAGTAAGAAGCAGGTTTTAGAGTTTTTCCAATTGCAGAAGAAGAAAACATAGCAACAACATCTTGCTACATTTAAATACCATGGATGAAATAGAACTTAAAGGATATCAAAGAAATATATGTTGAGCCCATTCCTATTCTAGGTGACAATACAATTGTCATTAATATTTCAAAGAATTTATTTATGCATTCTAAAACCAAGCACACATCTATCTAGTATCACTTTATAAGGGAGAAAGTTGTAGGCCAAAAAGTGAAATTGGAACATGTACCCACAAAGGATCATGTTTCAAACATCTTTACTAAATCTCTTTCAAAGGATACATTTGAGTACCTTAGACTAAAGTTATGGTTTTTTGCCCCTCCTTCTTCATTAAAATCAGTATATGTTTTTCTAGATCTCACTAAAATTAGACTATGTACTTCCCTTCATTAAAGTTATGAGGACTAACAAGGTCTACCTCTCAAGGGAAGTACATAGTCCAGGTTGATGTTGATAGGGGGAGAGTAGGTGGAGAATTTAAAAAGATAGGGAGAGCATGCCTAAATTGTCACTGATTTTAATGAAGATCCCTTACCCTTTTCCCTTGATGTTAGGGGGAGAAAAATTGGAGCACATAGTAAGTGTTTCCATCAATGATAAAGGGGTGGATTGTTGCATATATGGAGTAGTGTGTTGACATTGATGTCAACCCATATGGAGCAATGTGTTGTATGTTGTGATTGCTACAAATATGGAGTAATATATGGAGAATTTTGTTGTCATTGATTGATTTAGAGATGGAATAGTGTATTTTCATTGATATTAGCCTATGATAATAAGTGTTCTTGTTTGGATATCCAAAAGGGGATATTATTTTGATAAAAAAAAGTGATTGTTGTAGTTGAGTGGACAGTGTGTTGTTCCTAATGAAGCATTGAATTGAAGATTTGCAATGTTGTTTTGTATTCTTTCTTTTGATGTTCATCATTAGATGTAAAATGTGCTAATAAAATGTAGTTCTTGGGTGGATGTCAAATGTGTGATTTTCTAAAGTATTCTTTGATTGATAGATTGTTTCAATTAATGTAATGCCAATTTTTTGGTGTCTCTAACTTAGAAGATTATTCTATATTTCTCTACATCTGAAGATATATTTTTACAATTTGGAAGTAAGATAGGGTAGGATATGTTGTTTTCATGTTTCTCATTTCATGTCATAAAAATCAATACAGTTATTTTCAAGAGATGCAGAGTAAAGATAGTTTTATTGCTTATCAAGATGGGTAAGAGGAATGTTTTGTACTTCTCTGCAATTCAATATTTTCTCTTGTGATTTTGGGGACTTGATCATATTTTTTGTACATTAGTTATCCTCAAATTTCAAGTGTTTTGGTGCAATTTAAGTATGAACCTAATTGTTGTATCTCAAGACCATGTTTTCTAGTTTGATTGTTTTATTGTGTTCAATTCTAGTTAGTTTGTACCAACTTAGTTAAACATGATAGTGAAAGAGAAGTGTATAGAAATTATTTTGATTCTCATATGATACTCTCTTGTGCTCTACATTGTGGTTCTTGATCTCTTTGGAACTATTTTTGGCCTAGACTGAATGTGTGGAAGGTTAAATGGTTTTCTAGCTAATTTGGAATATTTGCATCTATGCTTTGAGGTTTGTACTAGAATGGAGATATCTGCTAAGGTTGTTTGTGTCCTTTTTATCTTCTATTTTGTGTCACAATTGCATCCCCTCCATTGTGGAAGTTATTGGGTCAACCTTTTTGTTGTTGCACATTTCATGCTTACACATTTCACCTTGGTAGACTAGAAAAAGGTTGTTTGATCTTGTGTCATGGTCATATGTTCTTTTCCTACTTTGGAAGATGTATTATAATATATTTTAGGCCCATTTGAACCATACATTTATCCACAACATTCTATTCTTCTTGTCTTATGAGTTTTAGAGCTAACTAGTGTTATTTTATATGTTTTATCTATATACTATTTTGAGTCCAACCTAATTAGCTCTTTGAAGGATTGTGGAGGATTCAAATAAAATATTAAATCATGGAAAAGTGTGTGGTTATGGGTGATTAAGGAGTGTGTGAAGAAATTCTTAATGCATATCAAAAGTAGTAAGCCGAAGGTGTCTACATTTGAATCATCCCATAAGCTTGCTAGAGGCAATGAGTTGAAGATAGCTGATGGTGCAGAAGTGTTGTGGTGGGAATTTATTGATCATTCATGATACTCTAAGGTTGTAGTATCCTTTTGTGATTGTTGTAACTCTCAATGAGAAATGAACTTCCTTTAGTTGTAGCCATAAAACTATGATTCGGGAAGTTTATCTTCCTTGAGTTGTAGACCTAAAACAAAGTTGTAATCTTATTTTTATTATTATGAGGTTGTATTTGGATGGTATCTCCAAGAAGCTTCATCACCATTCTTTTTTCCCTTGTTAGTTTTTCCACATAAATTTGGTGTTTTCCTATGAAAATATGGTGAATGTTTTATTTCATTATATTTCTAATCTATTTTTGAGGAAGGGTTTGAATTGACACAGAAGCTAAAGGATTTTAAGTCTATCTAAATATTGTTTGACTCCCCCTCTCTCTCAATACTTCAATGTGATTAACAAGGTAAGTGCACAAAGATGGTGGTCAGAAAAGTGGACACACCAAAAAAAACACATGAAAAACACCAAAACACGTACGGGGTATTTCAAATTTAAAGAACTACATACGCATTTAGGCTCGTTTTGCCAAACCTAACCAAATCTAAACCGCGTGCGCGGTTTAAAACATACTAACCTCATACGCGATTTAAAGAATACTAACCGCGTATGCAGTTCTGTCTGTCAATAAAATGCAATTCACTTAGCATTCCATTAGGTTTTTCAGTAGGATATATACATAAAATATAACATTTAAGTATAAGTGACATTTCTCTTTGTCTTTTATCTTTCTTATACTTTAAGTTATATTTTAAGTTATATTTTATGTATATTATCTTTCTTTGTCTTTTATCTTTCTTATACTTTAAGTTATATTTTATGTATATATTGTCAGGATGTTTGAGAGTGGTTCCAGATCTCTAAGAGTTATAATGTAGATTCTAGTTTTTTGAGTATTTTTATAAATTTTAGACAATCAAATTTCAGTAATCAGCATGCTCATATCAGCATTATGTCTCTCATCTCTTCCCTACATTCCCCCTCTCTCTTCCTTAACCCCTACCTTTTTGTCTCTTAGGCATCTCCCTCTCTTGGGTATCTCTCCATCTCTTTCTCATCTCCCTCACCCTCTTTCTCTCTTTCATATATCCCTCTCTTTCTCTCCCTCTCTCAAATATCTCTATCTCTCACTCTCTCCCTCTCTCTTTAGTGTCTCTCTCTCTCATTCTCTCCCTCTCCCTCCCCCTCCCTTTCTCTTCCTTTTTCAAGTATTTATTTCCCTCTAACTCTCTTTCTCTCTCCCCCTCTCACTCCATTTCTCTTTCTCTCAAGTCTCTCTCCTTCTCTCTATCACATCTCTGGCTATCAACCTTTATCTATCTCTATCTCTTTCTCCTCTTCTCTCTCTCTCTCTCTCTCTCTCTCTCTCTCTCTCTCTCTCTCTCTCTCTCTCTCTCTCTCTCTCTCATTATTTCTCTCTTAATTCTCTCTCCCTATCCGCCTCTATCTCTCTATCTCACTCTCCTCCTCTATCAAGTGTATCTCTTTCCCACTCTTTCCCTACCTCCCCTCCTCCCTTTCTATTTCTCTCTCTCTCTCTCTCTCTCTGAAGTCTCTCCCTCTCATCCTTGTTCTCTCTATCTCACTATCTCTTTCTCTTAGGTGTCTCTCTCTCATTCCCTCCCTCTCCCCTCTCCTTCCCTCTCTCCCTTTCTCATTACCTTTCTTTCTCACTCTCTCCCTCTCTTCACACCTCTCTCTCTCTCTAGTCTCTTGTAATATCCTTCCACCCCTTCCTCCCTCTCACTCAGTCTCTCTCTATCTCTCACCCTCTCTTTCTCTCTCTCTCACCTTTCCTCCCTTGACCTCTTAGGTCTCTCTTTCTCTCCCAATCCCTCTATTCACCTCTTAGATCTCTCTATACCTCCACCCCCCTCCCCTCTCTCTCTCTCTCTCTCTCTCTCTCTCTCTCTCTCTCTCTCTCTCTCTCTCCTCTTCTTTGTTTTGCTCTCTATCTCTATCTCTATCTCTCTCTCTCTCATTTATCTCTATTCTCATTCTCCTCCTCTCTTAGGTGTATCTCTCTCACATTACCTCCCTCTCCTCCCCCTCTCTCCCTCTCTAGGGTCAAAAGGTATTTTGAGGGGTCATATGGTATCCTAGGGATCCATGCATGTGTCTTAAGCGGTCATAGGACACCATATGACTCCTTAGGACACCATATGACCCATAACGACACATAAGAGGTCATATAGAGTCTTAAGGGGTCACAAGACACCATATGACCCCTTAGCACACCATACAACCTATAATGACACCAAATGGTATCCTAAGGGGTCATAAAACACTATAGACCTCTTAGGACACCATACGACTGATAATGACACCATATGGAGTCCTAAGGGGTCAAATAGTGTCCTAAGGGGTTGTAGGAGACTATATGACCCCTTAGGACACCATATGACCCCTAATGACACTATATGGTGTCCTAAGTGGTCATAAGGTGTCCTAGGGGTCATACCACACCATAAGACACATAACGATATGACCGTTAGAATGCAATATGACCCCTAACAACATATAAGGGGTCATAGGACACTATATGATCCCTTAGAATACCATAGGACCTATAGTGATGCCAAATAGTGTCCTAAGGGGTCATAGAACACCATATGACCCTTTTGGGCACCATATGGTGGTATTATGGGTCGTATGGTATCCTAAGAGGTCATATGGCATCCTATGACCCCTTAGGATACCATATGATGTTGTTATGGTTTGTATGGTGTCTTAAGGGGTCATATGGTGTCCTAAGGGGTCATAGGACACCATATGACCTCTTAAGAAACAATATGACCTCTAATGACACCTAAGGGATCATATTGTGTCCTAGGAGGTCATAGGATACCATATGACCCTTTAGGACACCATACGACCCATAATGACACCATATGGAGTCTTGAGGGATCATATGGTGTCCTAAGGGATCATATAACACCATATGACCCATAACGACACGTAAGAGGTCATATGGAGTTCTAAGGGGTTATAAGACACCATATGACCCCTTAGCACACCATACAACCCATAATGACACCAAATGGTGTCCTAAGGGGTCATAAACCACTATATGACCTCTTAAGACACCATACAACCCATAATGACACCATATGGAGTCCTAAGGGGTCAAATAGTGTCCTAAGGGGTCATAGGAGACCATATGACCCCTTAGGACACCATATGACCCCTAATGACACCATATGGTGTCCTAAGTTGTCATAAGGTGTTCTAGGGGTCATATGACAACATAAGACACATAACAATACCATATGGTGTCCTAATAGCTCATAGGAAACCATATGACCCTTAGAATACAATATGACCCCTAACAACATCTAAGGGATCATATGGTATCCTGAGGGGTCATATGACACTATATGATCTATTAGAAAACCATAGGACCTATAATGATGCCAAATAGTATCCTAAGGGGTCATAGAACACCATATGACCCTTTAGGGCACCATATGGTGTTTTTATGGGTCGTATGGTATCTTGAGGGGTCATATGACATCCTATGACCCCTTAGGACACCATATGATATTGTTATGGGTCGTATGGTGTCTTAAGGGGTCATATGGTGTCCTAAGGGGTCATAGGACACCATATGACCTCTTAAGAAATAATATGACCTCTAATGACACCTAAGGGATGATATGGTGTCCTAAGAGGTCATAGAATACCATTTGAACCCTTAAGACACCATATGACCCATAACGACACCATATGGATTCCTAAGGGATCATATGATGTCCTAAGGGATCATAGAATACCATATGACCTGTTAGGACACCATATGACCCATAACCACACGTAAGAGGTCATATGGAGTCCTAAGGGGTCATAAGACACCATATGACCCCTTACCACACCATATAACCCATAATGACACCAAATGGTGTCCTAAGGGGTCATAAAACACTATATGACCTCTTAGGACACCATACAACCCATAATGACACTATATGGAGTCCTAAGGGGTTGTAGGAGACCATATGACCCCTTAGGACACCATATGACCCCTAATGACACCATATGGTGTCCTAAGTTGTCATAAGGTGTCCTAGGGGTCATACGACAACATAAGACACATAACGATACCATATGGTGTCCCAATGGGTCATAGGACACCATATGACTTTTAGAACATAATACCACCCCTAACAACATCTAAGGGGTCATACGGTATCATAAGGGGTCATAGGACACTATATGATCCCTTAGCACACCATAGGACCTATAATGATGCCAAATAGTGTCCTAAGGGGTCATAAAACACCAAATGACCCTTTAGGACACCATATGGTGTTGTTATGGGTTGTATGGTGTCCTGAGGGGTCATATGGCATCATATGACCCCATAGAACACCATATGGTGTTGTTATGGGTCATATGGTGTGTTAAGGGATCATATGGTGTCCTAAGGGGTCATAGGACATCATATGACCTCTTAGGAAACAATATGACCTCTAATGACATGTAAGGGGTCATATGGTATCCTAAGGGGTCATAGAATACCATATGACCCTTTAGGACACCATATGACCCATAACGACACCATATGGAGTGCTAAGGGGTCATATGGTGTCCTAAGGGATCATAGAACACCATACAACCCATAACGACACCCAAGGGGTTAGAATACACCATATAACCCCTTAGTACACTATACGACCCATAAATATTATCCAACCAATACATCCACATGATCCAAAGAAACCAATATGTTCATTTTCTTCTTGAACATTCTACTTTATATCCTATCATCTTTTTAAAAAAAAGAAAACCGACCACCTTGTCAATCTTCTTATCACCTTATATATATGCAAACAAAAATAAGATATATTAGAGGGGGAGGAAGAGATAGGGGATAGAGGGAGGGAGAGAGAAAGAGAGAGAGAGAGAGAGAGAGAGAGAGAGAGAGAGAGAGAGAGAGAGAGAGGAGGAGAGGGAGGGAGAGAGAGATGGGGAGAGAGAGGGAGAGGAAGAGAGTGAGAGAGAGAGAGGGGGGAGACAATACATATACATACACACATATGTGTGTATATATATTTAATATATTATATATTTTTTATTTGTAATATTATATATAAATTATATATTATATGTATATACACATATTATATATATATACAATAGCATATTATACACGCTGCCAAAATTTAAACAAACTTAGCCTGTATGCACTATTTATAGTAAAAATAGCGTGTACGCTCTTTTTATAATCTAATAGCACGTACGCGCTTTTTATACCATAGGTACCCCATACGCGCTTTTGTCTGTTTAGGCTTGGAAATAAGCCTGGATGACAAAGCTACGGTTTGGAAGTTTGATTTCCCTCCATTTCCCTCTTTTTTGGCGTATTTTATTTTATCAACTTGGTTTCTCGACTTTGTCATCATCAGGTTTACAAATCATCAAGTGGGTATTTCTAAAATTTCCACCATATTTTCACCCATCTTTTGAGCTTTCTAATCATATAATGTTTTTAAAATTTGAACAACAATAACATATTATTATTGAATTTCTTTTACGAGTGTCTCCATAGTTCTCACAGACATACGTGCACCATTTTTTTAATAACTTTTGATATAATTATCCAAATTTTTTTTTAAAAAAATATTATTGTAATGAACTTGATTCTTTACAATTTTAAAAAAAAAAATTGCATTTTTTTATTTTTTTAGTGCAACTTATGCTTCGTGCATGAACATGTACCTAATTTTCAGGATGTTCTTTATCGGAAAATTCATTAAAAAAAAAAAAATACTTAACAAAAAATTACAAAAAAATACACATCTTCTAGTACTCACTCTTAACTATCTTTCTGCCAAAGGATTTGTCAAAATACTAAATCTAAATATGACTTTTTTGATGCGCACATCAGACACTATGTTATGTTTTTTGAAAAAATCAGGGTCTATTTTTTGTGCATGAAGGATTTGACCCCCTTAATACTATCCAATTTTGAAAAAATTTAGTAGTTTGGAAACTAGATTCAGAGTACTACAATATTTTTTCTTTAATTATCTTCATATCTTGAGTGGATGACTTTCAAATTTTGCCTCCAAGTTCAGGTTCACCTGATTTCAGAAAAAAAGTGTCCACTTATACCCCCCTTTTTTACCACCATTTTTGTGCACTTACCCAACATTGAGTCACTCATAGAATTTAATCATAGAATGCCCAATATGCTAGACCAAGTTTTTCTACTATCCTATAAGTGTCTTTTACTCTTCATCATCTTTAAGGAAAATGGCCAACTACATGATAAATATACCTTGATGGTTCTTATATGTATCAATAACTATAATTTTTTATTCTTATACTAACTAAATTTAGATTTTTCACTTTAGAAATAAGTCACAAAAAATAATAGTGTTGCATGTATCGAAGTATTAGAAACATCTATATTTTTCCAACCTACCTACATACCCTATGTCCATGGGATTAAGATACTATATGAGTGGGTATGCAGACCTTTATAGGGTCTATTTTCTCCAACAATTAATCACTAGTTTCCACCCAATTAGGTAAAATAGAAACAAAAAACTTAGATCATATATACAAGAAAATATATTTGTAAGAGATGTTTTACATTTAGTTTCAGGGTAAGTGCACCAAGATGGTGAACAAAAAGGGGGGTATAAGTGGCCACTTTTTTTCTAAAAACAGGTAAACTTGAACTTCAAAGAGGTATTTGAAGGTCATGCACTCAAAACTAGGAGTTGAGAAAACAATAAGAATTGTAGTACTCTGAATCTAGTTTCTAAACTACTAATTTTTTTAAAATTGGATAAGATTAAGAGGGTCAAACCTTTCACGCATGAAAAACTGTTCCTGATTTTTTCAGAAAAACGTAACATAGTTGTTTTTGTGCGTTGCACAAAATATATATTTATATTTAGTATTTTGAAAAACCCTTTGGTAGGATGATAGGTAAGAGTGAGATCTAGAAGTTGTATATTTTTTTTGTAATTTTTCTTTGAGTATTTTTTTTTATGATTTTTTGAAGTGACCACATCTTGAAAATTTGGTACTTTTCCATGCGCTGAGTATAACTTGCATGAAAATAATAAAAAATGCAAAAAAAAATTAATAAGTGTATAGAATATAGTGTAGAACAATAATATGTAATTTATTTTGAATTTGGTCAAGTATATCAAAATTTATTAAAAAAATGATAGACATATGTCTGTGAGGACTGTAAAGGCACTAATAAAGAAAATTAAAGTTTACTATACTAATGTTGTCCAAAAATAGAAAATTTTATATGGTCAAAAAATTGAGAAGATGTGTGAGATTATGGTGGTAATTTTAGAGATACCCACTTGATCATTTATAAACTTGATGATGGAAAAGTTGAGAAATCATGTTGGAGGATGAAAAAACGTGTACTCAACATCATGCTAAATTCATCTCATGAAGGGGTACAACCCCTAGCTGACTTCTAAGATACTCAAAAGTAGTCTTAGGCAGAGGTTTAGTAAAGATATCTGCAAGATTCTCCTTGGTAGAAACATGCTCTAAGATCACATCTTTACTCTGCACTTTTTTCCTCAAGAAATGATACTTCAATTCAATATGCTTGGTTCATGTGTGTAAATTAGGGTTCTTGGAAATATTTATGGCACTGGTATTGTTA
The DNA here is from genome assembly GCF_030272615.1 of Cryptomeria japonica. Taxonomy (NCBI): domain Eukaryota; kingdom Viridiplantae; phylum Streptophyta; class Pinopsida; order Cupressales; family Cupressaceae; genus Cryptomeria; species Cryptomeria japonica. The sequence continues at coordinate 672,314,577 of NC_081410.1, read as the reverse complement.
GTTAAGATGAGAGGGGGGGTGAATCATAAAAACTCACAATTCAATATATTTATCAGTTTCAACTTCGGTAGCCTTTACTGATATGCAACTATGACTGCAAATCATTAAAACTCATAAACAGATACACTTAAGACATCATAAATCATTTAACACCAGATTTAACATGGAAACCCAAATAGGGAAAAAACACTATGGGATTTCAGACCCACTAAGAAATATACCCTTCTAGAGTATGCTCGGTTAAAATCCAATCCTGTTAAATATTACATAAACACATTGCTAGATGTGACCCGTTAAGGGATTTCCCTCAGACTTGTTAGAGTCTTGCACTTTGTTAGAAGTGACCTTGTCAAAGGATTTCAAACACTCATTTAGAATGTTACCTTGCTAGAGGATTTACAAATAAGACTGTTAGGTCCACTCGGTTAAGAGATTTCCTGTCACTTACAAAATAAATAACAGTATAAAATATATCTACAACTTCACATCTGAAATGCTAAAGCAGACTCTATGTGCTCAAAATAATCTTGCCATAAGACTTATCTTGCTCCTTGCTAGGCTTCTCAATATGTTCTTTAATCAAATATTCAGTCTTCTATGCTCGATGATCACTACTATAGTATCATTGTTCTTCTATTTGCCCGCATACATTGTTCATCAACAATTTCTTATTTATGAACAATTCCTAACCACTTAATCTCCTTGATCACATTTCCCATGATCAATCTTAGCCATCGGATCTTCAAACGTGACTAGGTTCATTGTATCCTTCGATCTGAGAATGTTTTATCTCATCTTGGAACTTGTATTCCTTCCTTGGAACTTGTGCTAGGTTATGACCATTCAATCTGCGCTATAGATCTATCTCTTGTATTTTTGTTGTCGTATATCCTCAACAAACTTTTTGCACGACATAACAATCATCTATACATCTCCAACTCATTGGGATCTTTCATTTAACAATGCTTTTATCCATCCAATGCATTTTGTTATTACTCAGTTGTTACTCGGTAAATATTGAACCTCACTCGGTAGATATTCTACCTTCTTTAACCGATAGTGATAACCTTAGGGTTTATCAACTAGCATCTTGCTCGGTAATATAGAACAATATCAAACCTTAACTAATTTTATAGCTTGAAATATTTTCTCCTTCTTGTTCAATCTTCGAATACTTATATATTGGATATCAAAATAATCAAAACAACAAGATCTCATCATTGTCTAACTCGGTAATAGTTTCCCATTAAATAACTTATTACTCCCCTTCAGTTTTACATTCATTCTGTGTCACTTACTGACATCTTTATACTCATCAAAATATACTCTTTAAGATATGGCAACATCATACTGAATCAAAAAATCAATTGCTTGACATCAATGACAAAATAATATTATTAAGATAGTAATCATCCTTTATCAATTATATCATCAATCTCCAACAACCTTCTCAACAGCCTCATACCAACAAACTTACTGAAATGCCAATAATCTCCCTTTGTGAAAATGCTAACAATCTCCCCCTTTGGCATTGATGGCAAAAACCAACTTAATTTTATTTCAATTGATTCGGATTTGGATTGTTGTTAATCTTCTCCTATTATCCTTGAAATCTCCCCTAGTCATTAGTCTTCTCCCATCTTCACCTGTTAGTCTTCACTAATTAGTCATCTCCCCCTTTGACAACAATGCCAAAAAAAAAGTAAAACTAATTCATGATTTCTTCTGCAGTGAAGTAATTTCCTTGCAGTCTCATTCTCGGTCAGAGCAGCTTGTCTTTAATCACTATTTCCTACACAACTTTAGGCAACCTCCTAAAGTGTGTAAAGCAGCATCAACTCATAAATAGTTATCCTGTAGATTCATAGAATTGATGTTTTCACTGAACTTTGTCAGTGAGTACTAGATAGGGGTAGGACCCCTATCTTACTTCTAAGATACTTAAAAGTGTCCCTTGGTAGTGGCTTTGTGAAGATATCTGCTATTTGTTCCTTTGAACTAATATATTCTAGCACAACTTTCTTCTCTTGAACTTCTTCTCTCCGATAATGAAACTTTATAGAGATATGCTTTGTCTTAGAGTGCATTACTAGATTCTTTGAAATGTTAATGGCACTAGTATTATCACATAATATGGTTACTAGTTCGGTAAATTTCTCATGCATACCTTCCAGCAATTGTTTGATCCATGCTATATTGGTACAATTCAATGTTGCAGTGACATATTCAGCTTCAGTTGTTGACTGTGAAATGCATCCTTGTTTCTTGCTAAGCCAACTTACTAGTCTGTCTCCTAAAAAGAAAGCTCCGCCGCTTGTGCTTTTCCTATCATCAATGTTTCCTACCCAATTAGCATCAGTATAGACTTTTAAGTCAAAAACATTCCTCTTTTGATATACTAAGCCATAATCCTCGGTGCCTCTTAGGTATCTGAAAATTCTCTTGATTGCTGTCATATGGGTTTCTTTGGGATCTACAGAAAATCTTGCAACTATACCTACTGCATGTGCTATATCTAGCCTGCTGTGAACCACATATTGCAACTTTCCAATCATAGATTGGTAAAGTGTCTCATCAACAGATGTTGATTCATCATTCTTTGATTGTTTACAATTGGTAGTCATAGGAGTACTTACAGGTTTAGAATCCTCCATTCCAAATTTCTTCAAGATTTCCTTTATATACTTGGATTGAATAATGAAAATATCATTTTTCATTTGTAGTATCTATATAAAATACTTCATTTCACCGATTAATGACATCTAAAATTCTTTGCACATTTCATTTCCAAAGTTTTTGCATAAAGAGTCATTTCCACAAACAATAATATCATCAACAAATATGGCTGAAAGTAGTATTCCATTATCCTCATCATTCTTCATATACATGTTGCTTTCACTTGTCCTTAAAAATCCAATCTTGATTAAGTAAGAGTGCAGTCTTTCATACCATGCTCTAGGTGCTTGCTTTAAACCATATAATGCTTTGTTCAGCTTACATACTCGATCTTTATTCTTGTCTTCAATAAATCATTCAGGCTATTCAATATAAACTTCTTCTTCTAGTATACCATTCAAAAATGCAGATTTAACATCCATTTGATATACCTTGAAATTTTTGTAAGCAGCATATGCCAACAATGTTCTCACTCCTTCAAGTCTTGCCACAGGTGCAAAAGTCTTACCATAATCAATTCCTTCTTCTTGAGCATAACCTTTGCAAACTAGTCTTGCTTTATTTCGAATGACCGCTCCTTTTTCATTTAGCTTGTTTCTAAAAATCCAGTTTGTACCGATTACATTTTTCTCTTTTGTTCTTGGGACCAGTGTCCATGTTTCATTCTTCTTGATTTGTTCAATCTATTCTATCATAGCATTTACCCAATCTTTATTATTAAATGCCTCTTTTACTATCCTCGGTTCAAATTCAAATATCAGACATGTGTTTTGTCTCAGTTTATTCCTTGTCATCACTGGATCATCCTTATCTCCTATAATTTGACTTGATGCATGATTTCTTCTAACATACTTGGCTAATATAGGCTCGATAGGCTCTGTTTGATCTTCTTCATCACTCGATAATTGAGTATTTTCTTCATTTTCTTCATCAACTTTCTCAGTAGGACTTCTCGATTGAACATATACAAACTCTTCATAATCTTCTAGTTCTTTGGAATTTCCTTCATCATTTCTTTCTGCAAATTCATCAATTTTCACATTTGCACTTTCCACTATTTTGTTAGATGATTTGATCAGACATTTAAATGCTTTACTTCTAGAAGAATAACCAAGAAATGTTCCTTCCTTGCTTTTCTGATCAAACTTTCCATTTCTCTCATCTTTGTGAACATAACATCTACTTCCAAATATTTTAAAATAACTTACATTAGGTTTCTTGTCATACCAAATTTCATACGATGTCTTCAAAGTTCCTTTCTTCAGTTGTACTCGGTTCAGGGTGTAAACTGCAGTGCTGATTGCTTCTCTCCAAAATGTTTGAGGTACCTTCTTTTCTATCATCAAGGTTCTAGCACAATATACAATTGATCTATTTCTTCTTTTAGCTATCCGATTTTGCTGAGGTGTTCTCGGTGCAAACACTTGTCTCTTTATACCATGATCATTGCAAAATAGATTAAATTCATCATAAATGAATTCTCCTCCTCTGTCATGTTAGGGTTTCAAGCAGATCCGAAGCAAATATGAACTAACAATTATATACAGATTTAAATACAAAAGATAAAGAAATAAAAAAGAACATAGATAACATAGAGATTTAACATGGTTCACCCGGAATGGGTTACGTCCAGCATACACAGTCGTCTAATCTTTCTTATTATCCAGCAAAAATAGTACATCAACCTTACAATGCCTTAAGCATCCCAGTCGCTTATAACATGCATTTTTAGGGCAAAAACAAAGTCGTCCTTTTTAGGGTTTTATTACAATGTCAGTTTTCATCAAAAAAAATACCCAAAAAAATTTTCTCAAGGGCTCCCGCCCCTGAACCCCCACTTTTCTCAAGGGCTGCCGCCCCTAAGCCCCTGCACGAGGCCCGGCCTAGCCCCAGACCCCAGCGAGGATACATGCTGAGTGTACAGTACTTTTCTGATCAGTCACCACATTTCAACAATCTCCCACTTGGAGACTAATACGACACCACCATACATGCAACATCCACTAGATAAAACACTAAGACTCGACTGGTATAAATTCCACAATTATCAATCAAGAAGACCAACAGAAATTGATGAAGAAATCAGCTTCTCCTGTGGAACTGCCTTTGTGAACATATCAGCAAGATTCTTGTAAAGTGGAAAATCGAACCCCAGGTGTTCCCCCCACTCCAAGGAGAGAGAAAGGAGGTCACTAGGATTGACGGTTTTCACTTAGGAGAGACTTTACATTCAAAAGAGGGGTTGAAACTCACAAGATCCAATCTCACACAATGCAAGATTGAATTCTAAATGAGTTTCAAGGGTTGAGACAGCAAGGCTACCCTCTTTTGTAAAGAATGTAGATAGAAGGATTGAACTAGGAATGCATGTAAAGTAAGAAAGATTCGCTTATAAACAAAGATAGGGATACGGGATGAAGCTGCGGACCTAGAATTAGCAGTAAAATGTCGAGATGATGTCGTCCTGCAAGTTTGAGTGAAAGTTGATGGGACGATGGCACCCGGAGTGCACACGATCCTCCGAAAAATCACGAAACAAAGGGGGATTTGTTCGTCTCTGCACAAGGATTCCAAATCTTCAATTATAGCCGCGTACCTACAACCTACACATAGAAAAGAGAGGACGATTGGGGGGTTAGGGATTAGGGGTTTGCCTTTAGGTCAAACCCCAGTTTTGGAATTAACCAAGAAATGAGAATGTTGTAAATGTAAATGTTTGTAATTGTTGGTGTAAATAATTATTCATCATGGATATTATTACACTTACTTAAGTTTACTTAGGATAATGCATTTCATAGTAATTTGGATATGAGACACTTGGGTGTTTGTGCCACATTGGGATAGTGTGTGTAGGAGAAATTCCACCTCTTATGGTGTTGATCTTGTTATTACACTATCATATCCACTTATTGTGGAGTGATAATTCCACCTTCGGTGGGTGATCCACCTCATGTGGAATATTATATTATTTCTCCTACCTACCCACACCTATTTCCTACCTACCCTTGTTTCTTATTGAGCCACATGTCATATTTGTGTGCTCATACATATCCCTAGCCTTGCCTATATAAGCAGGCTCATCTACATTGTATGTAACAGTTGTTGATCATTTTCTATTGATGAGAATACAGTTTATTCTTGTCCCATATTATGTCTCTATCTTGTACATTTCAATGACTTCTTGATCTTGGCAAAATCCAACATGGTATCAGAGCAATTGGAGTCTTATTGATTCGTCTTGAAGAGGCATTATTGCGACGTTAAGAGGCAGATCTGAGGAGCATCGTCATTTGGAGGCATCCTAGACCAGATCCGACCTCACCATTGCGTCCAGAAGGCCATTTCCATGAATTTTGATTATAAAGTTGGCCTATTTTGGTGAGAAAAAAATTTTCTCCATTTTTGCCTATATCGTACGGATTTTTAAATTTTTTTATATTATTTTCAGAAAAAATTTCTCTGAAAATATTATTTTTCCAAAAAATTGTTTGAAAAAAAAAAAAAATTGAAAAATTCAAAAAAAATTCGAAAAAAATCAAAAAAAATTTGAAAAGAAATCAAAAAAAAAAAATCATTTTTGGGGGGTCCGCAGACCCCCCCCTGCGCTCGCCGTACCCGTTTTGCAGGCACTGCGCAGAACGTACCTTTTTTGCAGGCTGTGTACCACGCACCGTACCTCGCTCCCCGTCTGTCCGCCGCCTGCGCGCTCGTACACCCTCGGCGTCCGCCGGCACCTCGGCTCCAGGAACTCCCGCGAGCGGCGCCTCCCGTCCCGCGCTGGCTGCGGCGCCCGGCACCTCCCGCTCCTCGCCGCTGCCCGAACTGCGTCCATCTCCCGTCTACAGCGCTCGTCCCCGGCAGCTTCTGCCTCCTCCCGGCGGCCTCCGGCGCCGCTTCCGGGTGCTCGCTCCGGCTCCGCTGCTCCTCGGCTTCTCCACCTGCGACCGACTCTTGCCAACTCAGCGCCACGTGGCAAGACACGCCCAAATCCGTACGGCCACATCATCGCCCGGTCAGCAATACGGACTACCACATCAGCAGCCACGTCACCCTGCCACATCATCATTTCCGTACAGTACGGAACACCAGCCCGCTTTGCCACGTAGTCCGTCCGTACAGTACGGACGTCCAGTCAGCAGATAGGCGAAGTTTTGGCGACGGTCATACGGCCGTCAAATTTAACCCAGTGAATTGCTGACATCGGCGCCACATCAGCAGGGTTTGAAAATTTTTTGACCCCCTCTCATTTGCATTTTTGATTTTGCAGTTCAACTTCAAATGGCCATAACTTGCTCATTTTTGCTCCTTTTTGGGTGCAATTTTTTTTGAAATGGGCTAGAATTTCGTGCTCTCCGCAGTGGTGAGAGAATTTTTTGATTTTGATGCATGGATTTTTTAGAAAATGCAGTTTTTGGTGACAGTCCCTGAGTAATCCCAGTTTTTGCAACTTCAAAGGCTTCGTTTGGGGTCATCCGACCTCCTTTTTAGGTGCCATTTTTTTTGAAAGTGCGTATTTTTTCATCTAATTTCACATGATGCTATCAGATTGATGTCATTGTAAGTAGAAATTGTGCTTTCAGATCTTGGCCATTTTTGGCTCTCTTGGTACTTGTATATTTGCTTGAACCTCAGTTAGATTCATTGCACTATTGATTGAAGTCTCTTGTATCTCATTTGAGAAGTTGTAAAATTTGCATCATAAGCCCACTTTGCCTTGTTTTGCAAGTGGCTCATTGTAATCGCACTAAGTATAAAGTGCCAAAATCATCACTTTTGGGGGGGTACTTTGATTGATTGAATTTGGGGGGTGTCTCTTGTGCTTTTGTACTCTTGTGTTCTTTCCTTTTTGTTGCTATGGGTTCTTCTAAGTTTCCTCTCTTAACTCCACATAATTATGCTACTTGGAAAATTGATGCATGGAGTAAACTTATGGAAAAAGGACTCACTCATTACATTGATGGAACTATTGTTGCTCCAGCTGATCCTAAGGCTGATCCAGTTGGTCACTTAGATTGGCTCACTAAAAATATCATGGCAATTGGTACCTTAAGAAAGTATGTATCAAAGGATCTCATTTTTCATATTGAGAAATGTACTCTAATCAAGGATGCTTGGCAAAAGTTTCAAGACTTGTATGGTCAAGTTGATGAGATTAGGGGATATCAAATTGATAGTGATCTCACCCTGTTAGATCCCAAGAACTTTGATACTATACAAGATTATGTCACTAAGGCAAATGAGTTGAGGGCACAACTCAAAGATTGTGGCATTGATAAGAAGGATACTCAATTGATATTCAACTTGATAGGGAAGCTTCCACAAGAATATGCAGCATTTGTTTCTAGTTTCCAAACTCATAGGATGACAATGGGTTCAAGCTACAAAATGCCTACATTTGATGCTTTCAATGAAATGTTGATGATGGAACAAACTAAGTTGATAAGCATGGGCATTCTTAAGGCTTCTTCTAAGTCTCAAGCATTAGTGGCAAATCAAGGAAACAAAGGAAATCAAGGAAAGGACAACTCAAACAAGAAGAAATGGCAATCAAAGCCTAAGGAAAAAGCACAATCTTCTCCACAACAAGGAGATTCATCTTCTTCCAAGAAAGATAATTCACCAAAGAGAGAGAGACCTACTTGTGCTTATTGTAAAAAGATTGGTCATGAGGAACATCGTTGCCATACTAAGAAGATTGATGAGCTCACACATATCATCAAAAAGCATAACATTGATTTGCCTAAAGTCTACAAGAAGGATGATTCATCAACTTCCACTTCCTCACATTCAAAAGGAAAAGGGCAAGCATTCATGGCTTCTACAAGTGGAAAGACTCACTCTTTTGGAACAAGAAAAGGAAAAGCTCTATGTGCTACAACAAATCATACTTCAGAGAGATGGCTTCTAGATTCAGGGGCTTCTCATCATATGGCATCTTCATAGTCTATGTTCTCTACATTTGAGCCTTGCACCATGCCACAGATTTTGATGGGCAATCATACATACATGGATGTGATTGGGAAAGGATCTATTGACATTGGGGATAACTCCTTCAATGATGTGTTGTGTGTACCCCACTTGACAAACAATCTCCTTTCTATCTATCAAATCACACATGGCGCAACCAAGAGAGCTGTGGAGTTCACACCTGACTCAGTTTTCATTAGAGACATGGAGACTAGAGCTATCATTGCAACTGGGGTGGTTGATCATGCATCTCGGTTATACTCCTTTTCAGATTTTGTTGATGATGATGATTTCACATTTGATGATTCTACTCATTATGATCACACTTGTGATAGTTCAGATTTTGAGGAGAACTTTGGACACTTGAATTTGGGGATTCTCACATGTAACCCCGTTCTTGAGTCTTGTACTTCATCTTCTCATAATGATATCACATCACCTATTGCACCTGATGATGCAGATAGTGCGACAGTTTTGCCTTCATGTGATTCAGTGCAGCAGGATATACATTGTCTTCCAGCTTCAGATTCATGGGATGATTACATGACAGATATTGCAGGTTTGTTTGTGGAATCCTACATTGCAGATTTGGGAGACATCATTGATGACATTCATCTTCTCTTTGATGAAGATGATCCTTCTTCGATTGTTGCGAGCGCACACTCTGACCCTCTTGTTCATTCTCTACATGATCATTCTTTCGAGGTTGACATGATTGTGGATACTTATGTACAGTAGTTGGAGGAGGTCTCTTTACTCTTTGAGGAGACACATGAGTCTTTGGATATTGTTCTACATCCATCTCTACTAGATGTTGGAGTTCCTTTTTCAGCAGTATGGCACAGTTTACCATCTTTGGAAGGGGTATCTTTTAGCATCGACATGGGGACACTTGAGCAGTTTTCAGAGATTCCTTTCATCATGAGTTTTCTTCATACATCTTCCCTTCATGATTGGGGAGACTTCATGGATACACCTTTGGTTTTGTTTCTTCCTAAGGGGAGGAATGTTGTTCGACATTCGTGGAGCAGTTTCTTCATACATCGAGCTTCTATCTTTGGTGCAGATTCTTCATTGAGGGATGATCACAGTTTGACTTCTCTTCTTCTCTCATATGGGGGGGACTTTTTCCTCACATGGGGTTTTGTTCCTCACATACTTCTTTGAGAGTTCTCTTGTATAGCTTTCATCTCTCTTTTTGGGGGAGGGTTTTTTCCCATTGGGTTTTTCTCTCTTTCCCCACTTTGTGAGAGATTTCATTGCATTGGTTTGCATGCATTTGCATTTGCATTTGTGCATGGGTACCTAACATGGCCTCGTAGCCGGGACCCATCTTGCATTGCTTAGTTGCATTGTAGACTTAAGTGCATTCCCCTAAGTTGCACTTAAGGGGGGGTGTTGGTGTAAATAATTATTCATCATGGATATTATTACACTTACTTAAGTTTACTTAAGATAATGCATTTCATAGTAGTTTGGATATGAGACACTTGGGTGTTTGTGCCAGATTGGGATAGTGTGTGTAGGAGAAATTCCACCTCTTATGGTGTTGATCTTGTTTTTACACTATCATATCCACTTATTGTGGAGTGATAATTCCACCTTCGGTGGGTGATCCACCTCATGTGGAATATTATATTATTTCTCCTACCTACCCACACCTATTTCCTACCTACCCTTGTTTCTTATTGAGCCACATGTCATATTTGTGTGCTCATACATATCCCTAGCCTTGCCTATATAAGCAGGCTCATCTACATTGTATGTAACAGTTGTTGATCATTTTCTATTGATGAGAATACAGTTTATTCTTGTCCCATATTATGTCTCTATCTTGTACATTTCAATGACTTCTTGATCTTGGCAAAATCCAACAGTAATGTAATCAAGTACTGATACCTTGTTGTAAGAATGTTTGTATTCTTACATGCGAAGGCGTAATGATGTTGTATGTTGTAGGTTGTATGTTGTAGGTGATCTCCTCTTCAATGGTTGAATCCTTATCTTGAATGCAACACTTAGCCTTGAATGGAGACCTAGAATGCTCAATTGCTTGAAGGAATGCTTGAATGTTTGAATGTTTGCTTATCGCTTCTGCCTCTTGTACGCATATGTTTTTCCTCTTTTTCTATCTACCCTTTCTGAGAGGGGAAATGTAGTTTATATACTTGTCAATTAGGGTTAGAAGACTGATTTTTCTGACCTTAGGCCGACCTAGAAGCATTGTTTTCTGAATTGCAAACTTAAAGACCCGCTGCCCCATAAGAGACCGGGCCCAAAATAGGGTTAGGGACCGGGGTGAAAGAATCCATTTCACAGCATTCTAATGTTCCATACCCGGATTACTCATAAACCTGCTCACAACTCCCACTGCATGTGCAATATCTGGCCTTGTGCATACCATTGCATACATCAAACTGCCAACAGCTAATGAATATGGAATCTTAGACATTTTATTAACCTCTTCCTATGCCTTTGGGCACATCACCTTAGTCAATTTGAAATGACTAGCCAAAGGTGTACTAACTGCTTTTGCATCCTATATGTTAAATATTTTCAACACCTTTTTTATATACTCACTTTGGGACAAATTCAAGGTTCTATTTTTCCTGTCCCATATAATCCTCATACTGAGAATTTGCTTAGCTGCACCCAAATCCTTCATAGAAAATGACCTGGCTAATTTTTGTTTAAGATCATTTATATGTTGCATGTTAGACACAGCAACAAGCATGTCATCAACATAAAGCAACAGGATAATATAGCTGCCATTATCAAATCTCTTAAAATATACACAATGATCAGAATGACATCTATGATAACCGTGTTCAGCCATGAAACTATCAAATTTTAAATACCATTGTCGGGGTACTTGCTTTAGGCCATACAGACTTTTCTTCAACCTACACACCAAGTTCTCCTTACCTTTGACCTCATATCCCTGTGGTTGCAACATGTAAATTTCCTCCTCCAAATCTCCATGGAGAAAAGTTGTTTTGACATCTAATTGTTCAAGATGTAAATCATCTACAGCCACAAGACTAAGTACAGTTCTAATTGAAGTCATTTTTACAACTGGAGAAAAAATTTCATCATAATCTATACTCTTTTTCTATGCAAAACCTTTTCCCACAAGTCTGGCCTTATATCTTTTCTGACCTCCTTCCTCCTCCTTCAGTTGATAAACCCATTTGTTAGGCAAGGCTCTTTTTTCTACAGGTAAAGGGACTAAGTCCCAAGTCTTGTTTTTCATCAAGGAGTCCATCTCCTCTTTCATGCCTAGCTCCCACTATTGTTTGGCATCTACCTGCATTGCTTCTTCATATTCTTCTGGCTCACTAGAATCCGTTAATAAAATAGAATACAAAGAAGGAGAAAATATTTCAGGGGGTCTACTTGTCCTCGTAGAACGTCTAACACTTGAAAGAGTTTGTGGGACAATCTGTTATTGCTGAGCATCAGGTACCTGTGGCATTTCATTTTCAGGAATCTCATCCAACACCACATATTCTTGTTTGTCCTGTTCATGCTTCTTTTCCTGCATCTGTTCTTTATACATAACCTTCTCATTGAATATAACATCTCTACATCTAATTATTTTCTTATTTTCAAAATCCCATAACCGATAGCCATATTCATCTATCCCATATCCAATGAAGGTACATTTCTGAGATTTAGCATCAAGCTTGGTTCTGTTTTCTTTATCAACATGGACAAAAGCTTTGCAACCAAAAGTTTTTAGAAAAGAATAATTTACCTTTTTACCAATCCATGCCTCCTCTGGAATACCACCATCCAAAGGGGTTGAAGGTCCTCTATTTATCAAATAGACAACAGTATGTATAGCATCTACCCAAAAATGTAAGGGCAATCCAGCATGCAATCTCATGCTCCTCGCACGTTCCATGATAGTCCTATTCATTCTCTCTGACACACCATTTTCCTGTGGAGTTCCTGGAACTATCTTCTACTTTCGAATCCCATTTAAGGAATAGTAATCTTCAAATGCTTTGCTGCAATACTCACCTCCATTATCTGATCTGAGACACTTCAACTTTTTTCCTGTCTCATTCTCAATCAAAGCTTTCCATTTCTTAAAAGTTTCAAAAACATCTGATTTTTATTTTAGGAAATATTCCCATGTTTTTCTGGTTGAGTCATCAATAAAAATAACATAATAACAAGAGCCACCAAGAGATGATACCTAAGCCGGTCCCCATACATCTGAATGTACAAGCTCTAACTTCTCACTCTTCTTCTCTTTCCCAACCTTAAGAAATCTGACTCTTTTCTATTTACTGTAGCGTCCTAAAATTGCGACACTTGCAATTTCGACCGCATTTGGACCTTCACGATGGCGACGCAACACGCAACCTGAATGGAGACCCCGAAACCTAATTATGACACCAAAAACTGCATTTTCTTGCACCCTGGCCTGAACCTCCTTTGCACCTTGCTGTCCCGGGAGGTGGGACCAGAGCGCCCAGCACCCTGGTCCCTGGGTCCTATTTTGGGCCCGGTCTCTTTTGGACTTCGGGTCTTTATGTTTGCAAATTGGAAAATTATCTTTCCTGGTCGGCCTAAGGTCGGGAAAATCAATCTATCAGCCCTAATTGACAAGTATATAAACTACATTTTCCTCTTTCATTCGATATGATAGAAAAAACGTGGAAACTATACTCAAGCGTTCAAGCATTCAAGCATTCCTTCAAGCAATTGATCATTTCAAGTCTCCATTCAAGGCTAAGTGTTGCATTCAAGACAAGGATTCAACCATTGAAGAGGAGATCACTTACAACATACTACTACAACATACAACATACAACATCTATACCTTCGCACATAAGGATACAAACATCCTTACATCTTCGCTTTTATGTGTGTAGGTTGCAGGTACGCGGCTGAAATTGAAGATCTGGAATCCTTGTGCAGAGACGAACAGATCCCCCTTCATTTTGCGGATTTTTCGGAGGACCGTGGCGCTCGGGTGCCATCGTCCTGGCAACTTTCACTCAAATTTGCAGGACAGTGCCGTATCGACATTTTACTGCTAATTCCAGGTCCGCAGCTTCATACTATATTCCTATCTCAGTTTATAAGCGAATCTTTCTCACTTTCTATGCATTCCTAGCTTAATTCTTCTATCAACATTCTTTACAAAAGAGGGAAGCCTTGCTGTCATAACCCTTGAAACTCATTTAGCATCCAATCTTGCATTGCGTGGGATTGGATCTTGTGGGTTTCAACCCCTCTTTTGAATGTAAAGTCTCTCCCCTAAGTGAAAACCATCAACCCTAGAGTGAATCTCCCTCCTCTCTCCTTGGAGTTGGAAGAGGGGAGAGCTACTAGGGTTCGATCACGATTTTCCGCTTTACATTTTGGTGAACCCGACGTGAACATCCTTTCTGATTATTCATGGTTAGATCTAAAAATTGGATTCCTTGATTACATTTCCATGTTTGATCTTGTGCAAATTTTAGAGGTTGATTGCATAAAAACCCTAAATTCTCTTTTTAGTAATTGAACTTGTGAAATGTCTAAATGTTAATGCTTGTTTCAGATCTATCCTTCTATTACAAATTATCAATTCATATCTATGCTTTAATTTTAAAAATTAAGTGGTTAAGTGTTAAAACCCTAATTTTTAAAACTCTCTTGATTCAACCTTTGTCCGACAATTTCACTGATCAAAACATCTCCAAATCAGCTATAACTTTGGATTCCGCAATAAAATCATAATATCTTTCATCCCTGAAAATTTGGAAAAAAGTTGCGAGGACCGTGTGCACTCCGAGTGCCATCGTCCCCGACATTTTTTCCGAAATTTCGGGAGCTAGATCTTACTGTATTTTCCTGCTAAAATCCAGAATTTTGGCTGATTTTATCAAATCTAACACTTTCAAAATTACAGTCAAAGTTGGTCTAGGGATTGCTTGGATTAACGCTTCTAATCATTCAAAAATCATTGAAACTGAAATTTTGTGTCAAAATTGTGTTCTCACTGTCCTAAATCTGAAAAGTGTGTTTGCATTCATTAAAAATTTCAGTGTTTTATTTAAATTCTTGCAATTTGTGACTTTTGAAATTAAGTGCTTAATTACAACAACTTCAATTTCCGCTTTCAAAATTGAATTTTGCGTGAAATTGAGTCAATTTTTAAATTTCAAAATTTGCATTGCTCTTGACATTCCCTCTAAAATCATAAAATTCAAAATTTCAGTTTCCCTCTCTTTTTCAAAATTCAAATTTTTGCATTTTTTGACAATCTTGGTAGGGTTCAATTTCGAGATTGCAACTTTAATTTGGCCTATCTACAGATCGTAAAATCACTCAATTTTTTCAGATTAGCTCTAAAATCATCATAACTTTCATCCCTGCAAATTTCAAAAAAAGTTGTCAGGACCGTGTGCACTCCGAAGCGCCACGGTCCCTGACATTTTTTCTGAAATTTCGGGAGATTGTCCTAATTGTATTTAACAGCTTAAATCAAGAAGATTGGCTGATTTTACTGAAAATTGCTACCTCTAAATTCAAAATTTTCTCTCTCTCTCTAGTGCATGAGTTTTACAACAATAAGCCCTACTTACACTATTCCCATTAGACGAAGCCGTAGAATTAAGTCTTTCCGAGGTTTAATTACCGAGGAGATGGAACCTAATTTGAATAGCCTTTTTAACGAGGACATGGGTAATTCCTCTAATCCTCCTAATGATGAAGAAGCTCTCCATGAGGTTTCTGAAGAACAACTTTCAAAATTGGATAACCAATTTGACAATTTTCGACAATGGATGTCTCAAGAATACCCTGATAGTCAAGCTCTTCCTTTAATTGAGGGTCTAAAACGTATGCTTCAAAGTGATAAGAATGGAATTGATATTTTGCGTGGTATTGCACACATTGTGGATTCGAATGTGATGCCTATGAAGAGTTGTGCTAAAAATTTGGGTTATACACAACCTCCTACTCAAGTCAATCATTCTATTCCTTTGATGACTTCTATTGCTAGCATACCTACCTTTACATCAAACATAATGGCTACTTCTACACAAGACATTCCTCCTGTGATCACTAGTCATGGGGGCAATCCTTCCTCTTCAATTAACCCTCTTCCTTCATTCAATCCGACTTCTTCAGTCATTCCTTCAATGAGTGTCCCTATTATATCTCCACAAATGAACATGACGCAAGGGGGCAATTCATTCAATCATTCCATTCCTCCTTGTAGTGTTCCTCCTGTCCAATCAGCTCCTATGACTAATTATCATAGGGTCCCACCACCTTACTCTTTACCTTCTTTCAATAACATAACACCTCCATCTCAATCTAACACGTCTAATATGAACTCTTCGACTGAAGCGACCATTAACAATCTTGCACAAACTGTCTCTTCTTTACAGCAACGAATTGCCTCTATGAATCAATCTAAGATTAGTGTGCCCACATTTGATGTTGCGAGCCCACTTTCTCTTGACATTGTTCGAGCTATCCCTCCTAAACATGTTGAAATCCCGCATTTGGAGCTTTATAATGGTAAAGGTGATCCTCTGACACATGTTAAGACTTTTCAAACAATATGTACCGATTTTGCTTATGACCAAAGGTTGCTTGCCAAATTGTTTACTAGAACATTAAGAGACAAAGCCCTACAATGGTATTGCTCATTGCCTTCCTATTCTATTACTTCTTTCGAACAACTTGCAAATGCTTTCATTCAACAATTTCAAAACAATATAAGTCCTAAAGTTACTTTGATTGATTTAATGCATTGTAAACAAGGTGTTAAAGAAAAAGTGACTGATTTCATTGGTAGATATAAGCATTTGTATGCTCAAATTTCTTTCCCAGTGCCTGACAATGATATTCAAAGAATCTTTATTTCTAATTTACAAAAAGATATTCGAGACAAACTTCTGTTTTCTGAGTTTACTTCTTTCCAACAGTTGTGTGCAACTCTTCACAATTATCAACTGACTGTGAGTCAAATGGAACAATCACATCCTATGGCTCCGAGTGATAAGGGTGATAGCAGTCAACAACCATTTGGGAAGTTTAAACCGAACAGAGATTCCATCAAATTCAATGAAAACATCATCAACAACAATGTGAATGCAGCATCAGGTGTGCCTCCTATTTCTAAATTTTTCAAGAAAGAAAGAAAGTATACTCCTTTGAATGAATCATTGCATAGTATTATGAGTAAGTTATTGGAACAAAATGTGCTTACTCTTCCTCCTATAAGACAAATTGATCCTGCAAAGATTACTTCACCTTATTTTGATAACAAAGCTTTTTGTCAATTTCATCATCAGCCTGGGCATGATACTGAAAAATGTTTTTCTTTAAAGGGTAAAATTCAAGATTTGATTGATAATAATACTATTTCTGTTTCTGGAGTGAATGATAAAGGCAATACATCTGTAGCTCCTCCTAATCAAAATCTTCAGATTTTCACTAATCCATTACCTTCTCATACCTCGATTGAGACTAATGATTCCTCTCTTTCATCTGATGGTCTTGTGTCTATGACTCCGAATGTGATTAACTTTGTAGAGCAGCAAGAAAACCCTAAAGAACCTTCCATCACATTTGATTCCAGTGAAACCATTAGGGCACCTGATGGTCCTTTATACATAGTTGAAAAAGTCAAGAATACACCTTGTCGTGGAGTGCTTATTGATCCTTCGTGCATGGTTAATGTTATTACTGAAGAATTTCTTTTTACTTTGCAATTGAATCAAGTGATATATGACAAAACAGATGTGATTGTGAAACTATTTGATGCATTTTCTTCTCCTACAATTGGTTATATTACATTGCCTATTAAGGTCCATAACAAATCCCTTGATGTGAACTTTGCTATTATTCCATCTTCCGAACAATTTCGTGTGAAGCTTGGCTATCCTTGGCTATCTTCCATGAAAGCTATTGCTTCTCCTATTCACAAGTGTTTGAAATTTCCCCATAATGGTGAAGTTGTTACTGTCAATCATAGTCTCTTTAAACCAGCTGAAAGAACTTCTAGCGTTCCTATTGATTACTTTTGGCCTAAACAATTCCAATCTCTTCCTCCGCGAAGTGATCATCTTTTCAAATCTTATCAAAAGTGGAAAACAGATATGATCCTATCTCTAAGTGAACCTAGAACACCCAAACTTGACATTCCTATCATTCTTGAGAAGGAAGTTCTTCCTTTGAAAGATAAAACTAATGTCTTTCCTCAAGAAGATTCCCAACCCGTTCCCATGGATGTGATTATGTCTATGCCTAATAAACCTTCTAAGAGTAGACCTATACCTCCTCGTCATGATGGACTTGGTCTCCTTCCAAAACCAAATATTCCTCCTTTATATGGAGTAGTTCCTTCTCCTTCCTCTTATGGAGAGAAGAGACCTTCCTCTTCTCCTATTGTTCAGCCTAAGAGACCACAACCTAAACACCCAAGTGATAAGGATGAGAACATTCCTCCTCCTCAATCTTCTTCACTTCCTACTAAGACTAGACAAAATCGTTTTGCACGTGAATGCCGACGAAAGCGTCATCTTAGAGCTCAAGCAGCTGCTTCTCAAACTTCGCAATCCCCAAAAACACCTTCAACAAGCATTATTCCATTTTCTCCTCAGCCGACGATTGAGCCGAAATCTCCTAAACATAAGATGCATGATGGTCTTGATCCTGTGTGAATTAAAGACCCTATTTTTATAAATCTTGATGATGATATAAATGAAAATGTTATTCATGATGAAAATGTTACTCCTCTTGCTTCTGATAGTGAATATGAACTTGTTGATATTGATAACCATTTATCTAATGAATTTTCTAAAGCACTTATCCTAGCTCCTAGACAAGAACAACGTGGCTTGGAACATGAACATAGCCCTTGTTTGGATCTTGTGATAGCTCCATCTGCTGTGTTGAATGTTCCTCCTCTAGCGTGTTCCCTGCCTTCCCGAAACATTGATCAGCAAGATCGGGGGGTAGATGACGTGCTAGACTAGTTACATTAGCATAGCAGATTCTTTCCTCCTCTCTTGTGTTACTTCCTCTATACGTTATTCTCATTCTTCTATTTGTTGTCCTTAGTGTTGTCTACTTGAGGACGATGCAAAGCATTGAGATCTCTCGATCTCTCTCATGTTGACTCAAAAGACACATGTGTTCCCTTCTTCTAGGTGACCTTCCTTGATTGGGGAATGAAGAACAATTATGCATACATACATATGATATATATACATGAATTATCATACAGCATACTGACCCCGAGGAAAGCGAAGTCACCTTGTGCTTTGTGTTTTGTGTCTATTATCCTTGGGCTTATCTCACACTTGGGGGCTAAATCCTTGTGATAACGTGCTCCTTTCCCTTCTCATTCCTTATATGTATCACTACCTTAAAGAAATCACCCCCGGTGAGGCGTGTGCGATCGCTTTAACGTAGGGGGGCATACATCCCATTCATATCTTTTCAAGATACTTGAAAATTTCTTGGCAAATTTAACCTTGCCTTGAAAATTTTTGATATCTTTCTTGCATGACTCATAGTGAGGGAACCTTACTACTGACAGTCATGGTTCTCCCTCGTGATCTTCCCTTTTACTTTGTCAATCGAAGTCGTAAGATCCTTAGTCCACTGGGGGCTTGGTGTATCTTGCCTCCTTGACATGGTGAAAGTCTTTCAATGTTGTTTCCTTGTACTTTACCGAAAGTATGAGCATACATACTCCCACTAAAGTGGGGGCTAAATGTAGCGTCCTAAAATTGTGACACTTGCAATTTCGACTGCATTTCGGTCTTCATGATGGCGACGCAACACGCAAGCTGAATGGAGACCCCGAAACCTGATTATGACGCTGAAAACTGCATTTTCTTGCACCCTGGCCTGAACCTCCTTTGCACCCTGCTGTCCCAGGAGGTGGGACCAAAGCGCCCAGCGCCCTGGTCCCCCAGGACCATGGCGCCTAGCGCCCTGGTCCCTGGGTCCTATTTTGGGCCCGGTCTCTTTTGGACTTTGGGTCTTTATGTTTGCAAATTGGAAAATTATCTTTCCTGGTCGGCCTAAGGTCGGGAAAATCAGTCTATCAGCCCTAAATGACAAGTATATAAACTACATTTTCCTCTCTCATTTGGGGAGAGAGATAGATACATGACGGAAAAAGCGTAGAAACTATACTCAAGCATTCAAGCATTCAAGCATTCAAGCATTCCTTCAAGCAATTGATCATTTCAAGTCTCCATTCAAGGCTAAGTGTTGCATTCAAGACAAGGATTCAACCATTGAAGAGGAGATCACTTACTACATACTACTACAACATACAACATACAACATCTATACCTTCGCACATAAGGATACAAACATCCTTACAACAAGGTATTAGTACTTGTTTTACATTACAGACATTTACATTTACAGCATTGCTCATTTTTTGGTTAATTCCAAAACCAGGGTTTGACCTAAAGGCAAACCCCTAATCCCTAACCCCCCAATCGTCTTCGCTTTTCTG
Source organism: Cryptomeria japonica (assembly GCF_030272615.1). Classification (NCBI taxonomy): domain Eukaryota; kingdom Viridiplantae; phylum Streptophyta; class Pinopsida; order Cupressales; family Cupressaceae; genus Cryptomeria; species Cryptomeria japonica. The sequence continues at coordinate 672,294,437 of NC_081410.1, read as the reverse complement.
TGTGTAGGTTGCAGGTACGCGGCTGAAATTAAAGATCTGGAATCCTTGTGCAGAGACGAACATATCCCCCTTCGTTTTGCGGATTTTTTGGAGGACCGTGGCGCTTGGGCGCCATCGTCCCAACAACTTTCGCTCAAATTTGCAAGACAACGCCGTATCGACATTTTACTGCTAATTCCAGGTCCGCAGCTTCATCCTATATCCCTAACTCAGTTTATAAGTGAATCTTTCTCACTTTCTATGCATTTCTAGCTTAATTCTTCTATGCACATTCTTTACAAAAGAGGGTAGCCTTGCTGTCATAACCCTTGAAACTCATTTAGCATCCAATCTTGCATTGCGTGGGATTGGATCTTGTGGGTTTCAACCCCTCTTTTGAATGTAAAGTCTCTCCCCTAAGTGAAAACCATCAACCCTAGTGAATCTCCCTTCTCTCTCCTTGGAGTTGGAAGAGGGGAGAGCAACTAGGGTTTGATCGCGATTTTCCGCTTTACATATTGTTAACCCTTGCCTCCTTTAATTGTTCCCCAATCTCTTTTATCATTTAGGATAGATATTCCTTAAATATTGAATTGATCTATCTACCAATCTTGGAGGAGTTGTAATAATTGAGGGATTTGTACATTGTGGAGATGGTAACAATGATTGCACCTTACTATATTCCAACGTCCACATTATGTGATTTGTATGAAACTTATCATTATTAGTTTGGAGCCTCCTTGCAATAGTTACACTAAATAAGGTAGTACTCATAGCTATAGATGTTGCTTGGGGAGCACAGGTGTTAGACGACCTATTAAAAATTAAATTCCCTATCAAATATTTAATGCACCACACAACCTGTGTTTGTTTGTTGAAGGGGTCGTAGCCCAAATAACCAAAGTTTGAACAAACTTTATATTGAACCTAGACCTAAAATATACCTAATCATCATATTCTTCTATTGCAAAAGATTTTCATCTTGTCATCTAATTGTATCTAAGGAAAATGGAAAGATATACAATTTTGGCTTTAGGAATAGACCACTTTTATATACCAACTCTATTATCAACACCATTGACCTTGTTCTTTGGTAGCCAATTAACCCTATAACTCACTCTATCATTCTTATATTCTTTGCAAATAGTATCAAAATAAATTACATAGTTAGCAACTAGATTTGGGTTGAGTACCTTTGATATTTTTTTATTTTTTTTAAGTCTTATTAATTTACCCCCATTGCTACCTATAATTATTATATTCTATGTGTGAGATTTTGCCAAGATCAAGAGCACAATGAAAAGCATAAAAGAGAGACAAAATAATGACAAGAACAAACTGTATTCTCATCAATATGCAAATGATCAACTAGATTAACCAATACAATGAATATAGGCCTTCTTTTATAGGCAAGACCATATGGATGTATGAGCACACAATAATGACATGTGGCTCAATGAGAAGCAAGGGTAGGTAATAAATACTAGGGGTAGGTAGGAGAAATAATATAATATTCCACAAGAGGTGGATGACCCACCGAATGTGGAGTGTAACAACAAAATAAGACCATAAAAGGTGGAATTTATCCTACAAGCTATATCCCTATGTGCACACTTCCCTAAGTGTCTCAAATCCAAACTACGAAGAGATGCATTATCCTAAGTTAACTTAAGTAAAGTGTAATAATATCCATGATGAATATTTATTTACACCAACACTATGCATCCTAGTTTCATGCCACTACCTTGATGAAATCCACAACCACAAAAATATTTGGAACAATTAACTTGCCAACATCCAAAATCCAAACATTTCAAAGAGGATTATGTGAGTTACTCTTTCTATATCAATGTTCAAAGAGTGACCATCCATCAATAGGGATTAAAACATCCCAACAATAACTAGCATTATCGATAAAATTATTTGAAGGGATACCAAAACCATGGGCATGCATAGCCTTTCTTGAGGAGCCTAGAACTTGGACCATAACGTCTTAATCTAGTGGTATTTTTGGTTGTATAGATTGGGAACTAGTTTGACTTAGATTAAGGTTTCTTACAAGAACAAGGGTTTTTATATATAATAGGGATTTGAAAATTCAAGACAATCTAGGCTTTGTTATGATTTTAATATGACTATGAAACCATAAGGTTGAGGAAACAAGCAAATATAGAAGCAATTTGATAAATTAGGGGATAAATTAAGGACTTACTTGAATTTCTCTTGTAAACCCTAATTCACTTCTAAGAACACCAAAGATCTTACATTTTTTTAAATTATTTATATTTAAAACCTTTGTGGCTTCTTATGACTTCAAATGAATACTTATGATGCAAAAATTCCATAAAATTTAATAGATAGCAATCAATCCTTTTTGTCAATGCTCATATGCATGAACAATTAGTCATTCCTCAATTTTAAACATTGATCATTGATCTTTGGATGTTATGTTATAGATATTTCATAACCATTAAGAACCTATAATGGGTGAACATCATGTGATTCCAATGAAAGTTCCAATGAGGATTGACATGGCACGTACTTGAAAAATCATAAAAATTTGGCATAGACTATTAAACATTGTGTTTCCATTGAGGTCAAAGGAGTCAAGGAGAATTAAACACAATTTTACTTGATTTCAAGTCTCTAGTAGCTACAATATTATTAATTACTTGTGAGATGACATGTTTGAGCATTTAAGTTCCTGAATGACAATGATAAGCTATGTTGATATCTCTCTAGAAGAATGTTAGTAATATCAACATACATACACATATTCAAGATGTTGAAGGTGATTTAGAAGTGTTTGTGATGTGTTATTAAGGTCTATTACTCAGACATAATGTATATATTAACATTTTTTTTTGTATTGCATTATATCGTAGTAATATTTTATAGATTATAATTTGGAAGTAAGGATGAGATAAGTATGATGTGTTAGATTATAGAGTACAATACAAGATAAGCTTTAGCCTACAAGAACTTAGAAATAACATAATGATCTCTATGACAATTCACAATTTGTAATGATGTTCTATATTTATTGATGATTAGATTCATTTTAAGAGGAAGTGGCAAAAATTATGAAGTGGTCAAGCTAATGTGTGAGTATGTGGCTAATGATGTTGAATGAGTAGCATGATGACAATGGCAAAAATTGTGCAAACTACCTACTCAATCATTGTGTGAAAATTCATTTGAAATATTATGAATGGTGTGGGGATGTTCTAAAGTTTATCAAATTAAGAAGAAGCTGAGTATTCAACCTTGAAGGTCTGCATTATATTATATTTTTGTTGAGATTAGTGTCTCACATGCTGAGTTGGTTCCTCTTGTATGTTGGTTCCTACAAATGTAATTGGAGATTGGTGTCTTTGATAGATTGGTTCCTACTTCATGGTGTAATTTTTTTAATAGTTTTGTGAGGATAGATTTGGGTAGGAGATCCAAGTAGCTATTCTCATTGTGTTTTTTCCCTTCTTGGTTTCTATGAAAAGATATTGCTCATTTGCGTGGATCCATTTTTGTGTTCATCATTTGATAAAGTTTCTTCACCATTAAGAAAATATTAATAAATGATACTAATGATGATTTGGGTTTAAGCTTAGTTGTAATATTCAAGAAGAAGTTATTAATGACAATTAATGTTGAATTGGCATATACTAATTTGCCCCCCCTCTCGGTATATCTATGTGCTTAACAATTGGTACCAGAGCTAAGTTCCTTGGAAGAATCTTAACAACTTGAGGTATATCCAAGATGACACACTTAATTTATCAAGGTGGTCTTTCTTCAAACAAGGAACCACTTTTTGATGGATCTAATTATACATTTTGGATTGTAAGGATGAAAGCCTATTTGATGGCCCTAGAGATTAATGTTTGATGCAAGCAATTGTGGATGGCTATGAATTCCTCGATAATCCCTCAAAAGATCAAGCTAGAAAGAAGTCTTGTGAGAATAATGCCAAGGAAAAAAATTGTATTCTATGTGGTTTGTGTAACTCTAAGTTTGCAAAGATAATGCATTGTAGGATTACAGAGGAAGTATGCAATAAATTGCACAATATTTATGAAGAATATGACAAGGTGAAACAAAAAAAGCTTCATACCTATTGTAGCATCATAAATTATTATTGGGCCAATTTACACCTCATGTTTGTGCCCCTATTTTAGTGTGTCCTATCCTCATCACCTTTTCTAGGTCTATTTGTGCCTATTCTCCAGCTTTGAGGCCATGAAGAACCTTTTGTGGGTCCTACCATGAGATATCCACCTCATTTTACCTATGTTTGGGCCCTAATTGTGGATGGACCAAGGAATGGAGCACCCTGTTCTGGACCATGGCGCCTCAAAATGTTATGCTCCCTCTGAATTTGGCCCCAATTTAAAATGGGATATGGGCTATATCTCATTGGTAAGTTTTGATCTTTGTGGCTCTGCATGACTGTTGGAGGTCATACTAATTGGTAATTTATGTAGATCCCCCTATATAAAGACATTATATAAATTGATTTTAGATCTAAGTCTCCATCTACAACAATCTAGCACTCTTGCATCCATGAAACATTCATAGTTCGATTTTTCTAGAGATCTTCAAGGCTACATATTCATCATTCAACCATTGTGGAGCAAAATTACATCATTGTTATAAAAGCATGTGTGTGTGTGATTACAATTTTAAATTTTTTATGTCATTTCATACAACATATGTTATTATATTAAAAGAGAAAAGGATCATCAACAAGAAGTGGAAATTTGAGGTATATCTATCTAGCATTTATTTCAGTATAAATTTGCATTATTTCCTTCAAGGTTAATTCCTAAACCGGGGTTTGACTTAGGCAAACCCCTATTACCAATAACTTTCTCCTTCTTTTTCTGTGCAAGAAATAGGTATAGAGTTACTTTGGGAGGATCAACGAGATTCATGGAGATGAACATGTTCACCTTTTGATGACGAGAAATTCAGATGATCATGGTGAATTGATGAGCTGTAGTCCCAAAAAATTAGGTCAAACTTTTGGGAACGTATTTGAAACATCCTCTTTTGCCCAGATCCATGTTGGTGTCTCTATATGATGACTATAGCTCACTACTTATGCCTAATCTCTTCAATAATCACCTATTTTACTCTAATTTCATCATTTTCACAATTCAACTTAGAAAGAGGGAATCAAACCCTAACTAGGTGAACCTAATCAAAATTTCAAAAAATTTAGCAAGAGGTATTAATCCTAGATCAATTAGGTCCATCCCTCATTTAATGTAATGGTTAATTAAGCAAAATTAGTGGTTTTGTTACCTTAATTGGTGGAACCCTAATTTTCACCATTACACTTGCTAAGGTCAATTTGAGATTTTGAAAATGAAGGAAGAAAAAAACATTCCTACCTTCCTGCTCTGAGTTAATGAAATAGTCAATACCATTAGGTCTTGGTGGAGAGATGTGTTGGCCTGTTGTCATTGATGTCATGGATGTGTTTTGGTCTGGCATGTAAGTATTTGATTCGGTGTAGTTTGTTCATCCAGGACATGATGGTTTGTAATGTGTTTATTTATTTACATCATGCAGCTTTGTGGTCTAGTATTTATTCTTACCGGAAGATGTTTTGGGTTTGGTCCCATCCAAATGTGATGAGAGAAGATTCTTCAAGGTGTCTTTTGATTCTAGTCCTATCTGGATATGTTAAAGGTTTATTATACAAGGCATTTTATGAATCATGTTGGAAGCTGACTCCACATGAAGGTATTTTGTTTGTTGTAGCATGTGGATAGTCTGGTCTCACTCCTTTTTAGTTGAGCCGACTTGTCAAAATAATTGATGCGAATATATATAGCCATTTGTGTTGCATGTTAGAAGTATGGTTGTTGAAAAATAATTATTTGTGTACAATGTGTACAAGTGAAAAAAACTGTGAATATAAATATTATGCGGTATATATACAATGGATGTTTTACACTTCAAAGGAATTGTAACCCATGCATATGTCAAATGCAACTCTAACAGTTCAAATTTTGTATACTCCATTATCTAACAGTGAGCCTTTTGTATTCGGGTAGTGAGCCCTCTCAGTAGTGAGCCCAAACCGGTAGTGACCCACCCCTTGTATTGTGTAACCAGTTACATATTCCATCATTCTTGAGAGAACACTCTCTTAGTGGTTTTTCTCATATTGGGTTTTTCACGTACAAATCCGGTGTTATGTGTTTTGTGTTAATTTTCTTAAATTGCACTTAAATTATGTTATGTGATTGGTTAGTTAGAATTTTTAATAAGTTCAAGGGAATACTGATTCACCCCTCCCCTCTCAGTATTCTGGATATTCAACAAGCTGAAATATGTAGTGATTATGAAAATGGTACTCAGATAATTTCCCCCAAGGTTTTATCCCAAGCTCTCTATAGTTGAAGAAGCTAAAGATTTGAATACACTAACTACAATTGAGTTACATGGAATTATGATTACATATGAGATGAAGATCAAGACAATGAAAAATATTCAAGGAAAGAGGTGGCATTCAAAGTGTCCAAGAAGGAAGAAGATTCATACTCTAATGATGAATCGGATCTAGAAGAAGTAGACTTTGTTAAAAAGTTGCAAAGAGGTTCTAGAATATACAAAGGTAAATTGCCTTTTAAATTTTTAATTATGGTGAAATAGGACATTTCATGGCTAAGTGTACACATACATATTATTTAATAATGAAGATAAAAATAATGGGAAGAAGTCCTTTTCAAAAAGGAAGAACTTTAAGAAGAATAAAAAAGTTTTCTTCACTACAAAGAAATATATTCATTTGATGATTATGATCAATGCACTTTCGGGAATGATGGTGAAAAGGCTTTATTCATAGATATGGAAACTTCAGAGTGTGATATAGGAGGTATAAAATCTATAAATGAAAATGATGATGTAGATTTTGTGGAAGAAGCATACTATGCTACAAAATAAATCAAAATAGTGAAGAAAGAATTATCGAAGAAGTAAAAGCTAAAGAAAAATTATCCCAGAATCTTGAGAAAGTGGAGAAGCTATAATTGATATTAAGATAAAAGTGGAAGAAGAAGAGAGGATAAAGTAATATATGATATAAAGGTTATTGACAAGAGATAAGGACTGTAAAATACTTGAAGCGAACATTGAGAAAGGATCTAGAGAAAGAAAACAATCAACTAAAATTGAATTTTGGAAAAAATTCTAAGATCTTAGATGAGATCATAAGTAGCCAAAGATCACAACATATAAAAATTAGCATTAGATTCAATGAGATTGAAAATAATAAGGTGATAGAGCAATCCATGAAATTAGCTGCTAAGAATCTAGAAGAGAATGTCTTCAAAAGTTCAAGATCAAAACAATTTCAAGCAACCAAAGACAACAAGAAGGAAGACGATGGTTTCACTCAAGTGCAGAGATAACATTGGAGACCCAAAAAACAAGTTTCAAGTGGATAAGCATACAATATTAGATATAATTATCCATTTTATAGTTGTTACTTTAATTGCTGTCAATTTAGTCATAAGGCAATGACTTGTAGAAGAGTTCCTACAAGAAGGAATAACTTTGTTAGAAAAAAATATTTTGCAACTTTGTTTGATTTCAATAGTATTGGTCGTAAGTGTAATAATTTTCGGCATATTGAAAGAAACCATAGAAGATATTTTGTAAGTCCTTCTAAGCCAGATGTAAAAGGAAATAACTTAACAAATTAGAAGAGTGAACCAAAGAAAGTATGAAAAAATAATCTAGAATGAAAAACATTAGAAAAATCTATGGTTGCATAGACTGCACTTCAGGCTCAAAAGGAGAAAAACTATGGATCATTGATAGTAGATGTTCAAGTTACATGACTAAAGATAAGAGAAAATTCATGAACTTTAAAATTTTTGATGGAGTAGCAATGATGCTTGGTAATAACTTAGTTGCTAAAATTATCAGTAAGGGTACTGTGAGTCTGAATGGTGGAAAGAGAAAAACCTATGATATCCTATATGCAGAAGGTTTGAAACATAATCTTCTAAGTGTGATTCAAATGTGTGATAAAGGCTACAATCTCTCATTCAATGCAAATGGATGTGAAATTAGGAAAATCAATACTAGTGAATTAATTGTGGAAGAAAGCGAGGCTGATAGTGATTTGTATCACCTTAGTGAAGTCGATGGACAAAAAAAAATTTTATATAGAGGGAAGAGATTTGACTCTAGCACATAAGGTTTGGACATATCCATTTTGATTGTCTTATAAGGATTAGTTCAAAAGGTGTAGTAAGAGACATGCTTAAGATTAGGAAGCCTCTATCTATCAGCTAAAAACCATGTCATGAAGGAAAGAAAACAAGAACCTATTGGCAAGAGACACTACATAGATGATCCAATATTGTCATTGATGGAAACTAATGCTAATGCACCCATCCACATAGCTCAGTTTGTTCATACTGGAAGAGTGATTGATTTTGGTTAAGTCTAGTAGACTGGAAAGTAGAGTATTTGACATAGAACAGGTTGATCGATCCGTACTTCAATATAGGTTTATATCATGTGTTCTAGCAGCATCCAAAATAGTTTTGTTCTTCCTTTCAACAACTCCATTCTGCTGAGGGGTTCGTGGAGTAGATAACTATCTCTAGATTCCATGCTCTTCATAGAAGGAATTAAACTCACCAGAAGTGAATTCTCCTCCTTTGTCAGATCTTAAACGCTTCAGATTCAATCCTATATTTGTCTCCAATATAGCTTTGAATATTTTGAATTTCTTCAGTACTTCAAATTTATCCCTTAGAAAAGTGACCCACATCATTCTAGAATAGTCATCAATCAACAACATAAAGTATTTGTCACCATGCAAGATTCTCACTCTAGAAGTTCCATATAAACCACGATCTAATAATCCATTAGATGTATATAGTTTTCTCTTCAATGAAATTCTTGTTTTCTTTCCCAATTGACATTCTTTACACATTGGCTTAGCAGGCTTTACTATCTTAGGCAGATCTCTAACAACTTGAGTAGAACTTATCTTAATCATGCAGTCAAAGTTAAAATAACACATCCTTCTATGCCACAACTAACTCTCATTAATCTAAGCAATTAAGCAACTTTTCTCACCAGCATTCAGATGAAAGACATTAACTTTAGTTTTAGTTCTTGATGCAATTTCTATACTAAAGCTATTCAAGATCTTACGTTTCCCATTCTTGAATTGTAGATCATATCTCTTATCAACCATTTGTCCAACACTCAAAATATTATGCTTCAAACCTTCAAAATATAAAACATCATCAAGTATTATGCTTACCATCAAGAGAAATAGAACCTCTACCATGGATTACACAAGCTTTGTTGTCTCTAAATATAACTACACCACCATCATACTTCTCTATATTCACAAATTTACCTTTATCACCTGTCATGTGATGTGAACAACCACCGTCAATCACCCATTCATCTTTCTCATCAATCTTAGAAGACAAGGCTTTCTCTTCAACAATACAACTTGTAGAATGAGTAGGTATTGGATCATCTTGTTTGATAGCAATGAACACAAATTCATCTTCTAAATTCCCTTTCTCAGACTCATCATTTGTCACACCTTCATCAACAAAATAACAACACTTCTTCTGATATCTATACTTGCGATTAGGCTTGTAAGGCTTATCATACTTTGACACTCTTTCAACTCTTTCAAGACACATAGAAGAAAAATGACATATCTTATTGCATGAAAAACATTTCAAAGGTAACATCCCTTCATACTTACTGGCTCCCTTAGGCAATCTTCTGGAAATAAGTACTTCAAGCTCTTCCAATAATCTTTCTTTATCTTCCATCTCTCTCATTTCTCTCTGTCATATCTGAAAACCCTAGTTGAACTTTCTCTCAGATCATACTTCTTCTTCCCAGATATAGTAGCTTTAAATGCACTCTTAATTTTTCCATGTGATTCACCAAGTTCGTTCAATTCAAAAGCAACAAGCTTACAAACCAACATATCTATTGTCATAGTTATCACAGTCTGGATCTCATCAATAGCAGTAACTTTGTGTTTATAAGAAGAAAAAGATCTCAACACTTTAGCTACAATCTCATCTTCTTCAAGGGCTCCACCGGCACATATGATGTTTAGCACAAGATCATTCACTCTAGTCATAAAGGATGAAATATTCTCATCTTCTCCCATTCTCAACAACTCGTACTTTCCTTTCAAGCTCTATAATTTAGAAACTTTAACATGTTTATCTCCTTCATACAAGGTTTCTAGCTTCTCCCAAATCTCATGAGTAGTTTGCAATCCCATCACATTAGTCATATTTGCATCAATCAGGGAACTCAACAATGCTTCTTTATCTCTTATGTTATGTTCAATATCCTTGATCACAACTGCAGTAACATGACTATTCTAAGGAATATTGTAGACATTCTTGATGATCTTCCAATAATATTCTCCAACACAGTTCAAGTGAACCTCCATTTGGTTCTTCTATATAGTGTAATTAGTTCCATGAAATCTCAAACTCTCCTTCTTGAAAACAATAATTGCCATCCCGGATCTCCTCAAGCGGTCAAGATTCTTCTAGAGGATGTAGCTCTAATACCAATTGTTGGCAACAATATGATAACTCAATGATGAATGGATAGTACCAAACCGGTACTGAGAGGGGGGGGGTGAATCGGTACAGACAAAAAAAAACACAATCCTGAAACTGGTTAGTCAGCAGACACTGTGCTTTGGCAGACAAACAGTAACACCGGTCTTAAACAGAGTACAACTGGCAAAACCCAGAATAGCTGAGACAAGCATAAACCGGTTGACACTTATCTTTTCATACAATCTAATACTTCATTTCCATTTCACCCTAGTACATGAATAGGTAATATACCATCAAACATATATAAACAGCTAGATCAATATGATTTACTTTCAGACACAAATCACTTAAACCATCACATTAATAACACCACACATGACACATAGATTTTTTTCACATGGAAACCCAACTGGGAAAAACCACAGTGGGGATGAATACCCACAAGCTATTTTTGAACTCTTTAGAAGTCTGCTCTATTAGGAGCCTTGTCCGGTTAAAGACTGATACAATAGGTTATGTTAGGAATTGATCCTATTAGAGATCACCCGGTTAAGGGATTGCTAGAATACCCGGTTAAGGGTTAAACCCTGTTAAAGGTTACCTTGTTAGAGGATTTCAAGAACTCAATGGTTTTGAATCACCCTGTCAAAGGATTTACAGTAAGCCGATTAAAGCTACCCTGTTAAGGGATTTCCCAACTGTTGAAGTGGTTAGAGATCAACATGTATTACAATGATTTGGTAACAACACTCAATGCCAATGCAGATCCGCTTTAGCTCCTCTTCACCTTCTACACTTTCACTCTATAGGTATCGCTTCTCTCCTATGGTCTGGCAAGAATCATGTATCTCTTCACTTGGATACACACACAAATTTTGCCAACAACCTCAGAAAGAAACACAACAATGACCTTATAGGAAACAGATAGGTCGGTAGCATAAACCCTGAACCCTAAATTTGTTGGGTTAAGCAATTCAAATGGTTCAATCCTGACCATTGAGCACATCACATTAAATGCAATAGTCTTGAACCGATCTCAAGACGTTCTCCATCATTCATTTTCCACCGCTTTCATGGTGGTTGATAACCCATCACGTGTTTTCACTGTTTACAGACTTCGCACATTCCCGAGGTAAAAGGGAACAATCTCCTTCATGCAAGATCCTTCACGCGCACAAGGCTGATGTGGCAACATGGTCTGTTCTTCATTACAATGCTAACTCATCACACAAAGTCACCAGTTGAGTCACACAGGCTTGAAGCACTTCAACCGGAAACCCTAAAGTTGAGACTACCAACCGGTAGTCATACAAAGCTTCCATGTACCAGTTCCCATATCAATATGCCGGTTCACCTTGAATAGACACACCGCTTCACTTTGGCACATATATTGGTTCACAATGGTATACCGGTTCTTGGTAACATACCGGTTCTCTCTTCTTTAGCATATTGACATCAATGACAACATACAATGTCATCATGTCCTCATACTGGTTCACATAATGCCAACACAATAATGAAGGAAAACTGAGAGCGGGGGGGGTGAATCAATTTTCACCAAAATTAACTAAATTAATCTCAACTTTATATCTGATTAGGAATAACAATAGCAAAGAGAAGGACCACATCAACAACACACATAACACATGGATTTTTGACGTGGAAAACACGGTCAAGGGAAAAAGCACGATGGGAACCTACCCACAATATGATAATACTTGTAGTAGTATGTGTAAATATTACAATGGGGAATGAACATGCATTTAGACACACTGCCTAGAGCTCACTACTCAAAAAAATAAAGGGCTACAACCCTAGGAAGGCTCACTGCCTTACAAAAATTGGACTACAATCCAGATTACATGAACTGAAGGAATAACATCTCCAAATATCTAATTACAGTTTTGATTAAGCACATGTATTCAAACTCTGCTCTTCACACTACTTCACACTTCTTTTCTTATCTCCTCTACCACAAAATGATCAAAATAATATTCACACATGCATATGCCTCTCTCAAATGAATATTACATATATTTATACAATTCATCAACCTTAACCTCAAGGTTGGCTCAACACATAGAACCTAATTACAAAACTACATCACACGATATATAAATCAATATGAAGACCAATACAATGCCAACAAGGACATATCATGGACCCAAATCAAATCCTTGAACATGCAACACCATCAAATATCTCTCCAAGATCATCCACAACATGCAACACCCATCGAGTCGGCCAAAAGGTCGTATAACATGAAGTATACCACCGGATCAATAAAATCTTCAATAATGCGCACCACGGTCAATGCAGACCACCAAAATGCATAAAATGTGATCAAACAACATCAACAAGAAACATGAATTCCTCTACAACAACCATAACAACTCGGATCATTAGAATCATCATTATTTCATCACTGGAGCTCAAGAACACCAACAACAAACTGAAATATATGCTTATGAAGTTCCAAATCATCACAGGGGCTTCACTTAGTGGACCTGGATTATATCACGTGTGTTCATGAAATACTAAATAATCCCCTTATTTTCAAAAAATATTGCCCAAGAATCCTTTTTTTCCATGCCCTCCCAATACATAACCTAAATTAAAAGTCCCCTATATTTGCCAAATATTGCATTTTTTCATAGCTTGAATTAAAAACCCCCTATTATCACTGATAGGCAATATATTGTACCCTCATTTTTGGGACATTAAACCCCCCAATATGAACACACGTGATATGATACTGCCTAGCCAATGACACTCCCATGCAAATCATGAAACACCCAAACTAAAGACACACATGAACGTCCCAAACACTCCAAAATCCACACAACATAATGAATCGATTCCGAAGAAACACAAAATAAAAATAATAACTCTACAATATAGAACCAACCAAAAAACCAATCACCACATTGGATCACATAACTCGATCAAATCACCTTTTGAAACACTGAAACTCATACTGAATCAAGTAGAGATAAGTATCTCAAAACCAATTACTCTACATCATCACATCTGCAATAAATCACCCAACCCAACTCTCTACAACACCAAAATACAAGAATATGTTGACATCAATGACAACAACACATTCCAACAACTCTAATATCCAACAATTTTGGGATGGGGGAATTGGGGGTTTTCAACTTTTTGGCTTCCCATCTAGGTGGATTTTTCTTTTCTTGCTGCTAGTAGTGTCGGGAGTGGGTTTCTAAGCGGGACCCTCATCCTCTAAGGGCCTATAATCTGAATCATCCGACATGTGGATGCCATTCCAATCCATAGCCATTCCGCCCTCCTCCTCATCAAATTTTGTATCTGAAACCACATGCACATCTTGGCTAGCAAAGGGTTTGGGGTTTCTCAAAACATGGGAGGGTTTAACGTGATGCACTTTAGAATACTCCGTAATGAGAAGGATTAACCCCTCATGCGGTACCAGATTTTCATTGTTTTTAACATTATTATGAATGCTATGCTCAAGAGAAGACACTAAATAGAATGACAATAGATTTTTTTTAGCATTCCTAGAGTGATTTAGGACAGTGAAGTGATAAGAAAAATACTTGCATAGTGACCATCCAGAGTTATCTACCTCATAATAAATTCTACCATGTTTGTCCAAATCTTTAGGAGATCCTTTCTATTGTAGCCTCCATCTGACATTTTTCTGACTCTGCTTCTCTCACTCTGTTTATCATAGAAAATAAATAGGGCTTCTTCTGAGTTTTTTCTTTCTTTGTATAACTTTTTACCTTCCATGCTCAGCCCTGTAATCTCAACAATGAAGGGCTCTTCAATCCTAAACTCAACACCATACACACTAAGAACTCCTTTATTCCAACCTTTCACAAACTTTTCCATTAGCTTATGATCCTGGCCATGAAGTTTTCTAACATATGACTCTAGATCGCCATTCACAACTTTCATCCATAGCTCCTTATTTTTCTCCCATAGCTCACACGATGACGGTTCCATTTTGTTCTTCTCTCCCCCCATATAACTATTACCTATATAAATTTTGGTATTCACACTAAAACCAGGCTTAAACCAGAAGATTAAAAACCAAACCCACAGGAACAATCTGGAAGGTTGACTCCACTTCTTTATAGGAATACCTTTACTCATGTGAAATGATGGCATAATTAATACTTTGTTATTGAGAGATTATTGTCCTTTCAAGACAACTTACACAAATGAAATGGGAAAGAATCCCCCTCCCCCACCATTTGATATCATCACTAACCATGCCAAGATTTGCCACGTGATTTGCAAGCATATTAGCTTCCCTAAAAATATGGAATATTTGAATTTCGTCCAACTTGGCAATCATATGAAAGCATTCTTGAATTAGATATTTAATAGTCCATCTCAAGGATGTCTTTGTAGGATTTTGCCAAGATCAAGGGCACAATGAAAAGCATAAAAAGAGAGACAATAGAATGACAAGAACAAACTGTATTCTCATCAATATGCAAATGATGAACTGGATTAACCAATACAATGAATATAGGCCTGCTTATATAGGCAAGGGCATATGGATGTACGAGCACACAATTATGACATGTGGCTCAATGAGAAACAAGGGTAGGTAAGAAATACTAGGGGTAGGTAGGAGAAATAATATAATATTCCACAAGAGGTGGATGACCCATCGAATGTGGAGTGTAACAGCAAAATAAGACCACAAAAGGTGGAATTTCTCCTACAAGCTCTATCCCTATGTGCACACTTCCCTAAGTGTCTCAAATCCAAACTACGAAGAGATGCATTATCCTAAGTTAACTTAAGTAAGTGTAATAATATCCAAAATGAATATTTATTTACACCAACACCCCCCCTTAAGTGCAACTTAGGGGAATGAAGACTCAAGTCAACAATGCAAGATGGGTCCTGGCTACTAGGCCATGATAGGTACCCATGTACAATATGCAAATGCAAGCAAAACTATGCAATGCAATCTCTCACAAATGGAGAAAGGGAGAAAACCCAGTGGGAAAAAACTCCCCCCCAAAAGAGAGATGAATGTACAAAAGACTCTCAAAGAAGAAGGACAAAACCTCAAAGAGGAAAAAGTCCCCCCCATAAGAGAGGAAGGAGAAGTCAGTTGAACCCCCCTAATGACACATCCTGCACCCCCAAGAGAGCTCGCAACTGCTGGAACTTACTCTCAGTGAAAGGTTTGGTGAATATGTCAGCAACCTGCTCTGCTGTAGGACAATACTGCAAATCAATAACCTGCTCCTGGATGAGCTCTTAGATATAGTGCATATGAATCTCAATGTGTTTGGTCCGCTGGTGCTGGATCGGGTTCTTCGAGATTGCAATAGCACTCTGATTGTCGCAATGTAGAACTGTCGACCGTGGAGTGGTGAATCCAAACTTTGTGAGAATCTGCTAGAGCCAAATGGTCTCAGTCGCTGCGTTAATAGTGCCTCAATACTCAGCCTCAGTCGAAGAGAGAGCAATAGCATGTTGCTTCTTGCTCTGCCAACAAATGGGGCTCGAACCAAGGTGAAAACTATAACCAGAAGTAGACTTACGATCAGCAAGATCGCCAGCCCAATCGGAGTCTGTGTAACCAACCAAGTGAAGTCCTGTGCCTGCTGCATAGTGAATCCCATAGTGATGTGTACCCTGGATGTAATGAAGAATGTGTTTGGTGGCTTTCCAATGAAGCTCATGTGGTTCCTACATGAAGCGGGAAACCATGCCAATTGCAAATGAAATATCAGGGCGTGTATGAGTCAAGTAGATGAGACTACCCACAAGCTGACGATACAAAGTGGCATCAATTGGTGGAGAAGAACACTGAGCCTCAAGCTTGACTCCTGAAAGAAAGGGAGTTGGGGCAGGCTTACAATCAGCCATATGAAAGTGTGCAAGTAGATCAAGAGCATACTTGGGCTGCGATAGTGTAATCCCAGAAGGTGATTGTGAAATCTCTATCCCAAGAAAGTAGTGCAAAAGACCCAAGTCAGTCATAGAAAATCTATCATGCAAAGCAGATTTGACCCTGCTAATGATGGATGAAGTACTCCCTGTAATGATCAAGTCATCAACATAGAGCACAAGTATCAAGTGAGAGTCATCCTATCACAAAATGTAGACATTCGGATCAAAATGACACCTGGTGAACCCTACTGAGAGTAGAAAGGAATCCATCTTGGCGTACCAAGCCCTGGGGGCCTGCTTAAGGCCATAGAGAGATTTCCTTAGTCTGCAAACCAAGGAAGTATCCTAGATGAAACCCTGTGGCTGCTCCATATAAATCTCCTCATCAAGATCACCATGAAGAAAGGCACTCTTCACATCCATCTGATGTACAACCCAACCATGAGCTGCAGCAATAGCAAGTGTCAAACGAATGGAGTTCATCTTGGCTACAGGTGCAAAGGTCTCAATATAGTCAACACCTGCAACCTGAAAGAAACCTTTCGCAACAAGCCGAGCCTTATACTTATCCACACTACCATCCACTGCAAACTTGGTCCGATAGATCCACTTACATCGAACCATCTTTCTCCCCTTAGGGAGAGGGACTAAATCCCATGTGTTGTTCCTCATCAAGGAACCATACTCTTCCTCCATAGCTTGGTCCCACTCAGGAACCCCTGATGCTTCCCTAAATGTCTGTGGATTGGAAGTGATAGCAATGAATGCATGTGGAAGATCCTGATGTTGTGATCGAGTTCTTCATGTATCTGAAGGATCCCCAACAAGAGAACCCACAGACTCAAGTGTCTGTCGAGCCCAATGAGGTGGAGGTGGAGGTGGAGAACGAGGCTCCTCAACTGCAAGTGGACCTTGCGGAGGTGTAACCCTGCAAGTCAGAGTTGAAGGAGTCTCATCGTCTGAATCACAAACATCACTATCCACAATGGAGGAAGGTGGAGGAGGTAGAGAGGCTAAGCTAGGAGAGCTTTCCTCAAAGTGAACACTCCTCTCAATGAACACCTCGTGTGTCTCTAGATCCATCAATTTGTATGCCTTAACACCCTCAGGATATCCAACAAATATGCAAGGCCGACTCTGAGGTTCCAATGCCTTGCGTTTCTGCGGAGGTATGCGAGCCCATGCTGGACACCCAAAGACTCTGAAATGTCTCACAATCAGTTTCCTACCAGACCAAGCCTCAAAAGGAGTAATACCTTGCAAAGCTTTGTGAGGAACCCGATTTTGGATGTGTGTGGCACAATTGATAGCCTCTACCCAAAAGGCGGGATCAAGAGAACGTGCATGTATCATACAACTAGCCATTTCTTTGAGAGTTCTATTCTTGCATTTTGCAACCTCGTTCTGCTGTGGAGTGTATGCGACAGAATGCTAAAGATCAATCCCCTCAAATGTACAAAAATCCGCAAGTCTTTTGTTCACATATTCCCTTCCATTATCTGTGCGAAGAATCTTGACCACTTTCCCGGATTGCTTCTCCACATGAGTCTTTAAGTCCTGAAATCTGTCAAATACTTTTCTCTTATGAATAAGAAAGTAGACCCAAGTGAAGCGGGAGTAGTCATCAATGAAGGTGAGAACATAGTGGGCCTTACTAAATGAAGGTGTTGGAAATGGACCTGCTGCATTGCTGTGAACAAGTTGAAGAACTTCCAAAGCTCTCCAAGCTTTCCCCTTGTCAAACTTCTTTTCAGGATGCTTGCCCATGGAACAACCTAAACATACATCCTCTGAAAAACTGATTCAAGGTAGGCCTGTGACCATGTCTTTAGTGCTGAGCTGCTGAAGATAGCGGTAGTTGAGGTGACCAAACCACTCATGCCATAGCTTACTTTCTGAATTTGAATGAGTAAGCAAGGCCCTAGAAGGTGAACTTAGCACGAAGTGGGAGAATGAATAAAGCCTTGAGTTGTCATTGACTTGTCCCACTGCTACCAAGGCATCATCATCAAGTTCCTTTACCACAACTGAATTTGGTGTAAACTCAACCTTTTTCCCATTCCCATAGTGAGTGATTTGGTAGATGGAGAGAAGGTTGGTAGACAAGTTAGGAACATAGAGAACATTCTCAAAAGTTCCATCATCCATGTCAACTGAACCTTTCCCTTTAACCTATACTTGTGTATCATCACCTATGTAAATGTGAGGTACCTTTGATGGCTCCAATGAAGAAAACTGCTCCTTTGTAGAACCCATGTGATATGAGGCACTCGAGTCAAGTATCCATTGCTGTGAAGAACCTGTTGTAGCCAGAAATGCTTGCCCTTTTCCCTTAGACGGAGATGAATCATTCTTTGTGTAGGCGGAAGGCAAGTTGATGTTATTTTTCTTAAGAAGATTAGTTAACTCATCAACTTGCTTTGCGTGGCATCGATGCTCATCATGACCATACTTCTTGCAATATGCACAAGTTGGTTTATCCTTCTTAGGTGGTGTCCCCTTCTTGGAAGAGGATGAAAAATCGCCTTGTGATGGAGAGGATGATTGTCCTTTTTCCTGGTGTGGCTTAGACTTAGAGTGCTTCTTCTTCTTGTTGGAATCTTTGCCCTGACTTCCTTGATTCCCTTGATTTTCCACCAAAGCCTTGGACTTTGAAGACTTGAGAAGCCTCCTGTTCAACAACTTAGATTGTTCCAATATCAACATTTCTGTGAAAGCATCAAATGAAGGCATAACATAGGAACTCCCCACTATCAAACAATGGGTTTGGAAGCTAGACACAAATGTTGCATATTCTGGTGCAAGCTTGTCCAACAAGTTGAATATCAACTGAGCATCCTTTTTGTCAATTCCACAATCCTTAAGCTTTGCTCTTAGCTCATTTGCTTTGGTGACATAATCTTGGATTGTATCAAAACTCTTGGGATCCAAGTTGGTGAGCTCATTGTCAATCTGATAGCCTTTGATTTCATCAACTTGACCATACAATTTCTGAAACATATCCCAAGCCTCTTTGATTGTTTTACACTTCTCAATGTGAAAAATGAGGTCATCTGATACATACTTGTGCAAAGTTCCAAGAGCCATGCAATTCTTTGTGAGCCATTCTAATTGAGCATTTGGATCAGCCTTAGGATTAGGTGGTGCTGATATTGTTCCATCTATGTAATGTGTGAGACCCTTTTCCATTAATTTACTCCATACTTTAGTTTTCCATGATGCATAATTATGTGGAGTTAAAGGGGGAAATTTATGAGGACTCATTGCAACAAAAATGGAAAGAGCACAAAGAGAGGCACAATCACACAAGACACCCCCCCAAATTCACTCAATCAAAGAACCCCCCCAAAAGTGATGATTTGGCACTTTATAATTAGTGCGTATACAATGGGCCACTTGCAAAAAATGGCAAAGTGGACTTCTAATTACAATTTTACAACTGCCTCAGTAAGGCCAAAAGAGACTCAAACTGATAATGCAAGAGATCTAACTAAGATCCAAGCAATTTACAAGTGCCTAATAGGCCAAATAAGACCAATATCTGAAAGTACAATTTCCACTCAAAATCTCTAAAATTTGATCATAGATTATAAAAGTAGATGAAAAAACATGCACTTTCAAAAAAAATGACACCTGAAAAGGAGGTCGTATGAGCTCAAACGAGGCCTTTGAATTTGTAGAATTGAGGATTGGATAGGTACAACTGAGAGAATCCAAAAATTATGAAAAACCTGTGCACCAAAATCAGAAAATAACCATGCCACTATGAAGATCACAAAATTTTAGCTCATTTCAAAAAAAATTGCACCAAAAAAGGAGCAAAAATGAGCAAGATATGGCCTTACAAAGTTGGACTGCAAAATTGAAAAGCTCAATGGAGAGGGGTTGAAAAATTTCAAAAGTCTACTGATTAAGCACTGATGTCAGCAATTTACTGGCTTAAATTTGATGATCATATGACCATTGCGCAAACTTCACCTCCCTGCTGACTGGGCATCTGTACCGTACGGACAGGCTGATGTGGTAGTCCGTGTCAGCTTTGCGTGGCGGGTGACGTGACGTATGGCTGGCTGACGTGGCACTATGACTATGCATATGGACAGACTATGTGTGTGCCACATGGCGGGGTTCTCTGCAGCTGACTGGGCTCCACATGGCGAGTTGGAGGCACAGTAGTCGACGGTGACTGGGCGGTCGCCGAAGGTCCTGGTCGGCGGCGGTGGTTGGGTTTGGGTGGGAGCTGAGGTCACCGGGAGCCAAGGGGGCCGGGAGCCGAGGCGGCGGTGGGAGTAGGTATGTGGTGACACGGCGGCTTTGACAGTAGGTATGACCTGCAACCTGCAACACGCGCAAGGTACTGCACAGTATGGGGGGGTCTGTGGCCCCCAAAACAACCAAATTTTTTTTTTTTTGATCGCTTTTTTTTGATTATTTGAATTTTTTTTATTTTTTTATTTTTTGAAAAATAATAAATTTTTTTTTGAAATCTGAACGATAATAGCCAAAATGGGGAAAAAAAATTTCTCACCAAAATAGGTCGACTTTATAGTCAAAATTCATGGAAACGGCCTCCCGGATTCAACGGTGATGTCCAAATCGCTGTATGACACCCCCAAAAAATGAAGATCCCCAAATCCGAAAATAGAAGCCTCCAAAATGTCTCAAAAAAAACTAATCAATGAAGCCCCAATGGCTCTGATACCATGTAGGATTTTGCCAAGATCAAGGGCACAATGAAAAGCATAAAAAGAGAGACAATAGAATGACAAGAACAAACTGTATTCTCATCAATATGCAAATGATGAACTGGATTAACCAATACAATGAATATAGGCCTGCTTATATAGGTAAGGCCATATGGATGTACGAGCACACAATTATGACATGTGGCTCAATGAGAAACAAAGGTAGGTAAGAAATACTAGGGGTAGGTAGGAGAAATAATAGAATATTTGACAAGAGGTGGATGACCCACCGAATGTGGAGTGTAATAGCAAAATAAGACCACAAAAGGTGGAATTTCTCCTACAAGCTCTATCCCTATGTGGACACTTCCCTAAGTGTCTCAAATCCAAACTACGAAGAGATGCATTATCCTAAGTTAACTTAAGTAAGTGTAATAATATCCAAAATGAATATTTATTTACACTAATAGTCTTTTTAACCAAGCAATTAATGATGTTTAGAGAGTCACTTTCCAACCAAACCTTCTTGTACCCTCCACGTATAGTCATTTGAAGCCCAATGTAGGTTGTGTTTGCCTCAATAAAGTGGGTTGTCTGAGTACCCAGTGGGAGTGCCACTGCTGAGACAAGCCTACCATTGTAATAACGAGCAACTCCCCACAACCCGCCAACCCAAGATTTCCTTTGGTCGCCCCGTCAACATTAATTTTGATCTATCTTCTAGGAGGTGCAACCTAAGCAATGTCGGGTTTGGTATGCTTTAAATTAATAATTGGTCTGGATATATCCCAATCAATGTGTCATTCTGTTAATTATGTTCCAATCCAGATTAGAAGTCGGAATGGCAAGGTCAATCTTACGGGAAGGACATGAAGAAATGAAATTTTCTTTAATATTGGTTTGAATACGACGGGCCACCAGAATAGTAGATGACTCCTTGTCTCAAAAAATAAAATTATTCCCTTCCTTCCAAATGCCCCAGGCAACATGGGGGAGCATAAAGTTCCATAATACTATAAGAGAAAGATTATTAGAAGGGCAACACCATTGCAACCAACACTCCAACAAGTTGAGAGGGAAATACCAACTAATACCCCTAATATATTGTACAAAGGGACAATGCAATAAAAAATGAGCAACATCTTCAATGAACCCCTCACAAAGAAAACAATGGTTAGGCATAGACATCCCTCTTTTGCACAGATTATCAATAGAGAGCACCTTGTTATGCATGAAGAGCCAGAAGAAAATATTGATTTTAGGGATCAATAATTTATTCTAGACGGAGGACCAAAAAGGGGTCAGAGAAAAATATCTAGAGAGCAGAGCAAAAGCCTGTGAAACTAAAAAGCCTCCAGAAGAAGATCCCTCCCAAACTAGAGAATCCTCAGCAGGGAAGGATGGAATATGAATACCCAAGAACCACTTTTGGAGAGGGAGAAGCAACAAATCAATACTAGAAAGGTCAATCCATCTTCCATCCCAAATATAATCAGCAACCCAATGGCCAACCTGATCCTTACACACCTCTATGAAGTGAGCAGCCCATTGACAATCCCTCAAAGGACAATCACCCACCCACCAATCTTCCCAAAATCAAAATTTTTGACCATTACAAAGGCACCATTTAGATCCTTTAATAAATAAAAATATCATGTTGTGAATGTTCATCCAAAGGCTAGAAGCATTATGGGGGATACATTGGCTTTCTGGAACATCTTGAGTGTAGCGAACTGGATGAAGGTATTTGTTGTGGATGATAGAAACCCTTTCATTAGACTCCATTAGAGTTCTCCACAATTGTTTGGCCAGCAAGACAATATTGAAGTCTTGGATATGTCTAATGGCGAGACCTCCAAGATTCTTTCGAAGGCAAAATTGATCCTAGGTAATAAGATGGAGGCAATCTTTAGTTTCCGTACCCATCTACAACAAGTTCTTTTTGATCTTCTCCATTAGATCAACAAATTTTACAAGAATTTTAATAAGGATCATATCGTAAACTAGTAGATTTTGTAGGGAAGCTTTAATCAACTGGAGCTTACCAACTTGGCTCAAAAGAGTACCTTTCCATCCAACAAGTTTGTTTTGGAATCGATCAATCAGGCTAGACCAAAAGAGTTCAGAGTAGGACCCAAACAGAGGGGAAGCCCCAAATAAGTCTCTGGGAGGGATGCCAACTTACACCCCAAAGTTTTAACAATTTTAATCTGCCTATGATTAGGGGTGTTCAAGAAGAATATGATGCCTTTAGGAAGAGTAATCCTTTGACCTGAACCTTTTTCATACAGATAAAGAATTTTCTTCAATATTTTATCCTCGGACACCGAGCTTTCCCCTGTCAGCAAAGTATCATCAACAAACTGTTGATGGGAGCAAATTTTAAATTTTGAAGAGGATTGAAGACCTTTGAGCCTACCATTCTGGACCTCTCTATGAATAACCTTACTGAGAGCTTCTCCCACAATTATGAATATAAATGACAAAATGGGGTCCCCCTACTTGAGGCCTCTGGAAGCTGACAAAAAAATGGACAAAGAGCCATTGATCAACACTGAGAATTTAGGGGCGGAAACACATTGATTAATAAAATGTATAAAATGGTCCCTAAAACCAAAGGCACAAATCATATCGATCAGAAACCTCTTGTCAACCCTATCATAGGCTTTCAACAAAAAACTAGGTTTTTTATTAACTGAGAGAGAGTGGACATTCTCACGAACTGAAACAATAGAGTCCAAAATTTCTCGCCCTAACAAAAAATCTTTTGTTGCTTCGAAATAAAAATAGGAAGAGACTTCTTCAATCTTAAAACCAAAATTTTGGAAAAGATCTTATAGATAGAATTGCATAAACTGATAGGTCTAAACTCCTGAAAGTAGCTAACATCTATCTTCTTAGGAATTAACACAATGAAAGTAGCAATGAGCTCTTTTAGGAGGGATCAGGATCTAAAAAATTCCTTAGCAGCATTCACAACATCCTCCCCCACAATATTCCAAAAAATTTGGAAGAAGGACATAGGAAACCCATCCGAACCTAGAACTTTGTTTCCCTCAAAGGAGAAGACTGCTTCCCTAACCTCCTCAACAAAGGGGATTCTAGAAATCTATTTATTCATATCTTGGGAAATACAAGTTGGTATCTCATTAAGAATATCTTCCTGTGCCACCAGGTCTAATGGACCATCATCAAACAAGAGAGCAAAGAAGTATCGAATGACTTCAGAACACATCTCCTCATGCTTATCAATCCATTGATTATTATGAAGATCCTCTTAATTCTATTAGAAGCTCTATTATTGAGAGTAGTCATATGAAAAAATTGGTATTTTGATCCCCATTTTTGAGCCAGATGGCTCTAGATCTTTGTTTCCAATACTTCTCCTCTTTAAAAATAATATCATGCAATTTCGTAAGGATTTCCACTTCTCTATCCATAATATGAGGGCGGTAACCTTGGTTTTGAATCTGTTGTTGAATATCATCAAGCTCCCTCTTCAAATATAATTTCAACTAGAAGATGTTGCCAAAGGAGGACTTGTTCCATTTTTGGACATTTTCTTTAACACTAGCCAAATTTTTAGCCACTCTATACATAGTAGTTCCATGGACATTGATGTCCCACCATTCAACAATTTTATCATATAAATTAATGTTATGGGTCCACATTTTTTTAAATCTAAAAGGGAAGGCCTTTCTCCTACTCAAGGATGAAATACTCAAAATAATTGGGAAATGATCGGATCCAATCTGTGAAAGAGACGACAAATTATAAGATAAATCTATCAGCCAATCATGGGAAATTAGTCCTCTGTCTAATCTTACTTTGATAAGTTTTGAATCACTATGTCTATTGGACCATGTAAACTTGGAACCTCTAAGATCCAAATCTAGCACCCCAAGATCATTGATGAGATCTAATAGATCTTGTTTACTTTCTTTAGAAATTGGGGCCCCACACTTCTTTTCTAGGTTTAAAATAGGGGAGTTAAAATCTCCTATCAAAATCCACTTCTCATTGCTGAATAGTTGTCTAGAATTTACCAAAGAAGTCCAAAGAATCTTTTTGGAGTTCCTATTGTTTGGAGCATAATTATTGGAAATAATGCATGAAGAACTATCCAAAATGTTGGTGATTCTGGTGGCTCTATGATGAATGGTGGAAACAACAACTAACCACCCTAGGATTCCAAAAGGTAGCAATACCCCCTGACACTCCATCCACATCATAACAATGAACACCACAATCCTTGAAAACAACCAACTTTATTTTCATAAGTTTTTCAGAGGTCATTTTAGTTTCCTCTACAAGACAAATTTTAGGTCTATGATCCTGAATCAAATTAGAGAGGAGATCATTCTTATGGGGATGATTCAATCCTCTAATATTCCATGAAACAATCTTCATCTAGAATGAGTAGGGGAACCAATACCTATATCCTAAAGATTTCTCTAAGAGCCATCCACAATCTCAACCCTACTTTTCTTATCTCTACTCAAAAGATTTGGGGGTCTACCCACTCCTCTTGTTTTTGAGCCACAATCTTCTCTATGCCTATTCTTGGTCTTAACACCAACAAAACCCAGTGCCACCCCAAAACCCGATGGGGAATAAGGACTACAACATCGATTTCTAGATTTAACTTCAATAAAAGGATTTAAATTTTCAAAAACTGAGCAATTATCCATAGGTGAATTGGGGCATGAAACCTCTGTAGAGGAAGTCTCCATCTGACCTAACTTTTCTTGAGAAGAACCCATATTCGTAATTAGATTCAGATTTTTCTCTCCAGATATAGGGGAAATAGAATATCCCAAAGCCACCGTCTTCTCCACAAAAGGACAAGATTTAACCATCTCCTCCTGAATAGGATAATTATTCTGAACAACAGGGGGAGTACCCTCAGAGGACTCAATATTTTGTTTATCAATAGTCATGTCCATTTGCAAATACTGACCATTCTAACCTTGAATACCGAGATTTTATGCCACTTGAGGCTGAGAGCTACTCTGCATTATAGAAAGAGGATTCTCCATAGAAAGAACATGATCAAAAGATTTTTTCCTCCAAACATTTTTGGCTGGCTGCTTAGCAGGACAATCCCTAGGCCAATTCCCAACTTTCTTACAATGAAAGCAAGCAAAGGGAATAGATTCATATTTCACTTTTTGGACCCATTTTCCAAGCTTCGAATTGAAAGTGATTTCTTGGGGCAGATCCACTGATTGTTTAATATTCACATAGATTCAAGCATAGACCATTCTTAGTTTAGCCACTGTCATGGGGTCCAAAGAAAGCATCTCACTAAAACAAGCAACCAACCCACAAAAGATTTCCTCATCCCAATAATCCAAGGGAAGAACTAGAAGGTGGACCCAAATAAGGGCCTCATTGTATTCTCAATCCTTCAGATTAAAACTAGGTTCCCACTTCTTCAAATCCAAAGAAGACTTACCCAACATCCACGACCCTCCTGCTAAAACTGATTTTAAATCCTCATCACAGCTAAAAGAGAAGGATAAAAACCATTTTCTATCGCTATTACTTCTATCTAAACTTTTCTTTTCTATTTCCGAGCAACCCAGGCTCAAATTGTCTCAATATTTGGTTGGGCCCCCACAAATTTGCCCACTAAGATAGACACCATATTGGCCAAAGTTTAATCTGGATAATGCAGTCTGGAATTGAAATAGACCATAAAATAGAAACAAGATTTACACTACGTGAAATAGGGGAGATTGACTTACCTTTTGGGTGCATACCAAATAAAGCTGACCATTTCCTATTACAGTCAGAGGCTAAAGAAGAGTCCAACCGACTAGCAGATTCCCTGGGACCCTCAAAGACATGCGAACTGTCAATATTGTCAGATGATGCATCATTACATGTTGGAATACATAGAGTACCACCATCCCAAGTCTCATTGCCGCCTCCATCTACTTTACCATTCACATCCTCTTCCCCCAAGACATTCTCCATTCTCCCTCCACCATTTTTACCATTTTTGTACTTTCCCACCTATTGCACATTCAAATTTTTCTTCGTCATTTCATCTGCTATCAAAGTTGTTAATTTGTTGATTATATATGTGATCTAGTTATTATATTCTTTAGACATGATGGTAAAGAGATTATGGGGTCCATTGGCTTTGCTAAATTAATTTCCTTAGGTATTTGGAACTAGACATCCAATATGCAATCAATAACCTTCTTGTAATAGGGAAACTAAAAAACATATTTTTTTCTCATACAAGAAACCTTTCTTAGATTTAACGTGCATTCTAGGTAAATAAGAAATTATTTTTAATTGAAGGGTAAGTGCACCAAGATGGTGAACAGAAAAGTGGCCACATACAAAAAAAAAACCAATTTTTTCATAACCTGTGTGGGCTCTAAAAATTCAAAACCGTGCAAGTCTTGGTAACACCAAGCCTAGCCAAAAACAATTTAAAAAACAAAAAGTTCCTCAAAACCCATATAGGTTTTGAGGAACATTTTATTTTTTAATAAAAAATAAATAGTTTCTCAAAACCTGAGAAACATTATTTTTTTGTGTAGGCCATGGGTTTTGGCCATTTTCAACACCAAAACCTATGGAACAATAGCAAGGGAAAGCCAAAAAACCATAGAACCCACACAGGTTTGCAATTATTTTGGATTTTCCCAACATTGAGAGCAATTTTTCAACAATGGAACCTTGTCAAACAGGTAAGATTTGATTGGTTTGATTATTTTTGTTTGCATTTTAATTGAAGTAGGGTTTTTTAATTGATTTAAGTTTTGTTTTTATTAATTTGATGTCAGATTCTTCAAGCAATCCCCAAAAATGAAATAGACAATAAAGACCTCCTCCTACACAAGAAACACAAGCAAACCCTGTAAACATTGCACATGAGCAACAAGAAAACCCTCAAAACCCTCAAAATGCTGCTCCTCAACAACTACCACCACCCTGAAACCCTCCACATCCTCCATTAGATCATGTAGATTCCACACAAGAGGATCTCATCAATCGCCTTACATAAAATAGTGCCCAAATTTCTATATTGGTGAATAGGTTGATGTCCTCTAGGCTTGAGCACCACTCAACCCTCGCTAGAACACTAGAAATAATGGCTAGTAGTGCAAATGAGGTATCTAGGGAGGTTACGAAATGGGGTTCATGGAGGGATAGATGTTGAAAATTTTATGCGGATGGGTTGTCATATGATCAAGTGAAAAACAAGGGCATAGGTAAAGCTGACATATGTGCTCTTTTCACCGATCTTGTTACCAGTAATAACCTAGAACTAAATACAGCTCGATTTCCTATACATTGGTGTGTTCATGCTAGGATGAAAGAATCTTTTTGGGATAGGTGGTATATGGTCTTTGACCAACCACCTTGTAATAATTGGGAGGTACCTCTATATTTTTTGAGAAATTTGTATTGTGAGTTTATCCTCGACGAGAAGCTGAATTACTTTGACATCTGACAATTTTATGGTAGAGGGAGAGGCTTTGCGCATGATAGACCTGGGGCCCATAGGGTGGTAGAGCCACAACATAGGAGGCATACAACTCCTAAACCCATGGTTCATGTCACTGTCCCTATATCCTTGAAGGAGTCTATGGAATTATAGACTCTTCATGTAGCTGCATCATTGATTGATGTTATTATTTAGCATGGTACATAGTTGGTCAGAGCAGAGGATGTACTAGCACTTGTGACACCTCCTTCATCAGTGTCACCTCATGCATCATTTGGCACGAGCCAACCCATTTAGCATATGTGCCCCACCTGCCAGGGTGTATGTTCTGGTGTAGATGCTAACGTGGATGAGGATGGTTCAATATATCATTCATGTACATGTTGCGAGAGTAGATGCCATACTTCCACTACAGAGGATGTGGCCCTCAGTGATGAATTGATCAATATGTTGTACCCTCTCTATCAGACACAGGTGCGCTTAATTCTGTTTATGACATGTTATCAATTAAGTGACTAAATCTTATAAAAATAAATGAATTTTTATTTTTAGAATAATTTAAAGTGACATATAAATAAAATGTATTGCAGGGTGTAGCAGGTGGTGGGAGTACACCACATACTTTTCAGTCAACTCCATAGTCACGAGTAGTTTCACCACCAGAGGTAAAGATTTGTAAATGTGTTAAAAATATAATAATACATTGGTTTCAAAATATCTTTTGTTAATTATATGTATCATTACTTGGTGTTCTATAGGGCTTATCAATGGTTGAGATGTCCCAACTTGATGATATCACACTTTTGGCCATTGAATTTGGTAGCTATGCGGTACCATTTAGATTTATATATTTTTGACTTAAGTGATATATTAAATGCATGCTCTTTTCCCTTATGTTAATTTTTTTCTGTTAGTTTATCCCACTTGCCTCGAGGACATCTCGTGTGAGAAAGCCATCCTCCAGTACTCCGAGGCAGAAAAAGATATCCTCTCGAACACCCAAATGATGAAAGGTAATTTTGGACAATTTAAATTCATTTGTTGAAATGTATTATGATTAAACATGTATATGTAGATATTGATAAATGCACTTAATTTATTTATTCTATATATAGAAACATATGGGGTTTACGAAATTAATGAATGCACTTGATGTCAATGAGGTTCAACAGAGGGAAGAGGTGATATCTTCATATTCAATTTGGATTGCATTCTTGCTTGTTTGAAATAACTAAATCCTTTTATGTCTATATCATATGTTATCATTTTTCATACAGGAAATGGTAATAGCTACATCATATTTGACTAGGCCTCCTAAGGTTACATGAGAACTATACAAGCCTTTGGTGTGCATTTGTTCTACATATGTTAAAAATATTTGTTTTATCTAGTTTGTCAACAAATTTGTGTTATTAACTTGTATAATTGTCTTTAACCTATTACAAGCCCCTTCCAAACTTCCCACTATTATTCTACCATTCCATTTCAGTAGAAGTCCTACATGTATATTATGGGATCCAACATGACCAAGGGAAAAGGTATGTCTGTCTTAGATCAACTCCTTTTCACTAAGTGCACAACAGAGTTGAAACCCTCTAGTTCACTCCTTTTGGATCACTTACCATGAATAGAGGAAATGGTCATAACTGATTCATTTGTGACTTTTCCTCCTATGACCACAACACATCCATCTGAGGCTCTGGTATGCTTTATTTTTTTAGTCTATTCATTTTTAGTTATTATGTGTTACTTGACATATATGTTATTAACATGTCTTAATATTGTTTTACCAATTACAACCCCCTTTAGGACATCCCACAGATCCTCAGCCTCACCCAATTGTAGAAGACAAAGATGAGGTAATCAACATTTCAACTTCAAATAATTTAGAGTTCAGTATTTAGTTATTTTGATGTTATATTGAGAAAATATATCTGATTCGACATTTGAATTGTCCTTGTGCAGCCACCTATAGAGCCACGTACTGCTTCGAAGAGGATCAATTTTGATGATCCGCCATAGTCATAGATACCAATAGAGACATATAGTTATAGTTGTGGTCATTGAAGGACCAATTTTTTTATATATTCGACATTTGTATATGTATAAATTGACTTTGATAGACATCGCACATGCCATATTTTTGTAACTATTATTGGTTTGGCATCTATGCCATTTTTTGATATGTACATGATTATTGTTCATTTTGATATATATGAAACTTGATATTCGATCCAATTTGTTCATTGATATATATGAAACTTGATATTCTTGAAACTTAGTTATTTTCTATTGAAATGTGATCAAACTTGTTCATTATGTATATGTCTTGAAATGTGATCCAAATTGTTCATTACTTGTAACTCATATGGCGTATACTTTTAAACTATCTAAACTATCTATTGCTCATATTGTGTATACCCAAGTACCGACACCGGTAATGTCGATATTGTGTATTTTGTGTTGGCATTTTGCATATAGATTGCATTAATGATATGTTGTCATTGATGTCAATTGAACTGGTGAATGATATTCATGATATTGCTAATGTTATTGCTGTTATTGCTATTGTCTTATAACTGGTATGATAAACCTTGAGAAAGATGTTGTAAACTGGTATATGGTAGTTTGTAAGTTGAACCATTGTAAAGAGTCAAACCTTTCTGTGTTATGTAACTGGTAAACCCTACTGTTTGTTTTCTGTTAAACCCTAACTGATCAAGTTTGTTGGTTTAAGATCTAATGTTGAGCGGTAATGATGGAGACACGTGTGAACATTGTATGAGGATAATTTCATATTGATTTGGTGCATTTGTTATCTTGGAAAGGAGCAAAGTGGATTTCATCTAATGCATAGCGTGTGATGAGTTACAAAGTCTGATGAAGCGATGATCATGGAGTGGTTAGAATTTTCTTGATTAATGTGAAGAGATTGTTATGATTTTTAATGGTCAAGATTGTACCGACTTGTTTGTAATCTCAATGATGAGAATTAGG
This sequence comes from Cryptomeria japonica, assembly GCF_030272615.1. Classification (NCBI taxonomy): domain Eukaryota; kingdom Viridiplantae; phylum Streptophyta; class Pinopsida; order Cupressales; family Cupressaceae; genus Cryptomeria; species Cryptomeria japonica. Next base: position 672,262,806 of record NC_081410.1, on the reverse strand, counting down.
TTTTTGTTGTGTTACCAACCTAATTGAGTTGTATTTAAGGTCGATGATATTGTTTTGTTAAGTGTTAGAAAAGTTAACAAGATTGGCAAAAACTATTTGAGTGTGTGTTTGCCTAACCGGTAGATGGATATGTAGTTTGAGTAAAGGTAGAATGAAGCTTAAGAAGGATCTGATCAAGTAGATGTAGTGCTATTCAGACAGATCAAGAAAACTTCTTGTTTTCTAACAATTACAATAGAAATTGAAATCCCCTAACTAGGTAAGCTCTAACAAGCTTGGTTACTTTCTAAATCCTCTAAAAAGGGGGTCCATTAGTTTGGATTCTCAAATCCTCCAACGAGGTTACTCGTAACAGGGTATTGTGCTTTTCATCAAGGAATATTTGTAAATCCCTTAACCGGGTGATTCCTAACTGGAATTAGTTCTTAATAGGACTTATTGTAAAAGATTTAACAGGCTTGTCTCCTAACAGGGCAAACTTCAGAAGAGTTCAAATAGCTATCCTTGTGAGTCTCATCTCACCGTGGTTTTTACCTATTTGGGTTTTCCATGTATAAATATTTGTGTCAAATGGTGAAGCCTTTTGTGGTTATGATCTTATTTGTTGATTTGATTAACTACTTAACTATTCTGATAAGGTATGATAATTGGAAGCATTGAGAGATGACTATGTTGACATATGATTAAGCATTTTTTTATGTTTACAAGATTGAAGTTGTTTACTGTTAAGTTGTCGTAACAGTTAAACCAGTTGATGTTGGTTGATGTTGGTAATATTTGAGATATTATCTTGATTGAGTTACTTGTTGATAAGTTTATTTTTGAGTTTGGGAGTTTGTATCAGTTTTTCAATATACTGATTCACCCCCCCCTCTCATGATAATCTTGAGGAAAAGATCTTGTAGATCATGATGAAGAAAGAAGGTCCGAAGTTCAACAAAGATAACTATAGGATGTGGAGTGATAGAATGAAGATTTATATTAAGAGTCTTGGTAGTCAGTATTGGGGTCATATAGAAACTAAGTATACTACACCTACTGGAACTTTGACTGATGATTAGAAGAAAGAACAACAAGAGAATCATCTAACATTAGAGGCTATTATCAATTCCCTGTCTGATGCTGAATATGTAGATGTTCATGGTCTTGAAACTGCATATGAAGTATGGAAAAAACTTGAAGAGATTTATAGCAATGATGAACGTGTTAAGATTGCCAAAGAGGAGAGTTTAAGAGGAAATTTTGATGACATGAGAATGTTTGAAGGTGAGAATATCTAGCAGTATGATCAAAGGATAAAAGAGATAGTTAGTGAAATAAAGAGTGCAGGAGGGAAAGTGGAAGATGCCATAGTGATTAGTAAGGTACTCAGAACCCTGCTATTGATCTATGCTATCCGAGTTGTAGCTATTCAAGAGCTAAAATCCAATGATAAAACAAAGGTAACTCTTAGCTCTATCATTGGCAAAATTACTGCTTTTGAACAAAATGCTTATGATGGTAGTATTAAAAAATCAAAATTTGCATTCAGACCTTTTGCTTCTAACTCATATGTGAGAAGAAGTAGAGATATCAACCATATCTATGAATCTAGATCCAATAGAGATGTTGATGATGAAGACAATTTAGTGGAGCTTGAAGAATTGTTGTCAAAATGACTGCCTAGAGGCACTGGGAAATACATAGGTAAGCTACTGTTGAAATGTTTTGCTTGCAATAAGATTGGTCATTGGTGCAGGAGCACCTAGGACTTAGGCTTATAGTATTTTCTCAATTTTGGCTTGTACTGACCTTGGACAAGTCAGGTACTTAATAAAGAATTCAGGAGGGTCCAAGAGTGAGTGTGATGAGTCAAGTGTAGGCCTAGTTGAGTTAGTTTCTTCCTAGGTTTGCATTTTGTGCTAAGTAGTGGTTTGAGTAGGAAATTGACCTTCTTGATGGTCAAAAGTGGTAAAAATTGGTGTGATAATGAGAGAGGTTTAATATGGTATTAGGAATGCTTAAAATTCATGATTAATGACTTAAAATAGGTTTTATAGGTTGACAAAGCAAAAAGTGCAAAGTTGTAAAAGTTGTCATGACAATTTTTGTCCTAAAATGCTTAGTGATGGAGTTAGGGGTATCACAACACCATAGAATGCCTCCAAATGTGGGGAAGAATATAAAAACCTCCACTTTCATGGTTACCAAGGTTAACAATCTGAAACTACTCATTTTTGGACTGTTTGTCATTATTTTGGCTTATTTTGCTTACAATGTAAATACAAATGGATTGAATCCATTGATCTAGTAATGGATTGAGTTTCCTTGGTGTGTTTAAGAGTCATTTAATTAATTTCAAGCTTTGTAGTTAGTGTGAGTTGGTGTTTTCATAGTTTTGTTTGCAATCGGCTAGTTTTGGCTTGTATATAACAGTTTTATGTAAAATGGTTGCCCCATAAAATCCCTCTGTGATACCATCATAGCCTATTGGGAAATGGACGTAAACCACTTGAAAAATGTACATATGAAAGGAGAATTTCTAGAGGTGATTTTTGATATGGCTACCACCTTGTTCTAGGTGAGTCCAGGAGCAACCCAGCTAGAGAAGACAGGGTGAAATTTGAGTGCATAGTGCAAGGATGAGCACAAAACCACAACCAAACTTTTTGGAGGGGTCCATGAAGTTCATACAGAGTTTCCATAGAAAGGAGAAGCCTTGAAAAGATCTCTTGATGCCCATTTCACAAACTTGACCAGTCACAGCTGGTTTAGAGGCCTAAAAACCCTAGTAAACCCTCATTTTTGGGTTAGGGCATTGTACAGTGAGTTGGGAAACCAAAACTACTGAAATAACTTGAGGATAGGTGTATTATTGAATAAAATCAAACCTTGTTGCAGGGTCTTTTGGACCGTTTTCCTCTAAACCCACAAAAACCAGATTTTGGAGGCCTAATAGGGGCTCATTCCTTGTAGCCCTTTTCTAGGCAAAATCATGAAATTGGTAAGAAAGATAATGGATGAAAACCACAAATGGACCAAAAATGGTAATCATTTCATGTTAAAAGCCACCTCCACACCTCTGCAACAAATCACAACACCAGGAGGTGAAATCGACAAGTTGAAGACAAGACAACAAGAATGAGCATATGAGAAACACTTTGAATTGGTAGGGTTCCTAGTTAAACACTTGATGCAAACACCTTGAGATTGGAAAGAATAAATCCATAGAAGATATTGAGAAGTAATTGGAGGTCTTGGAGCATAGCTAGACCTAGAGAGGTTGGTGGAATTGAACAACACCAACTAGGTGAAGTGTGAGCAAGCTAGGTGAACCCCATCAGTCATACAATAGCTAATTGCCCTAATGGTGAAAATGAATACAAGAGAGATAAATTTAAGAAGTATAAGAGTAAAGGAAAGAGAGATTGTCTTGTTGCTATTGACAGTGGTATTATTGATGAAGAATTTGATGATGATGCTAGTGAAGATATTGTGTTTGTAGCTATTAAGGAAGAGATATCAGATTAGAAAGTACTAGTGTCCAAGATGGATAACTCTGATGAATGGATCATTGATAGTGGTTGCTCACATCACATGACCAGTGATCGGATAAAATTTCTTTCCTTGAAGGAATTTGATGGCAATGTTGTCATATTTGGCAATGACTCACCTTGTATGGTTAAAGGTAAGGGAGTTATTTCTCTTAATGGGAAAAGCAGTGCTGACGATGTCTATTGGGTTGAAGGCCTAAAGCACAATATTCTAAGCATAGCACAACTTAATGAAATAGGATACCCACTGGAGTTTAGAAATGGTATGTGCAAAATCTTTGACAACAAAGGTGAATTGATTGCAACTGAGAAACAGACCAAAGGTAATCTATTTTATCTCAATCCTAAAGTTAGCAATCGTTTGATTGCAAAAATAGATGATAGCTAGCTTTGGCAGAGGAGATTTTATCATATAAACTTTGATAACATTATTAAAGTGAGAAAGTCTAAGACTGTAAGAGGTCTACCTCAGCTAGACAAACCGGTTAATGCTCTTTGTAAAGAATTTTAGTTAGGAAAGATGACTTCTTCAACTTTCAAGAGCAAGTCCTTCTCAGTAGAGAACTTGTTAGATTTGGTTCATATAGATTTATGTGGACCAATAAGAACTATAAGCATTTCAGGTGATAGATATTTTATGATCTTCACTGATGATTATTCAAGGATGATGTGGGTCACATTCTTGAAGGATAAGAATGAAGCTTTTGGTAAATTTAAGGCATTCAAAGCCTTAGCTGAGAAAGAGAGTGGCAAAAAGATAAAATGTCTGAGAACAAATCAAGGTGGTGAATTTACTTCTAAGGAATTCACTAAGTATTGTGAGGAGAATGGTATCAAGTGACAACTTTCTGTACCAAGGACACCACAATAGAATGGTATAGTAGAGAGTAACAAACGGTCATTAGTTGAAGCAACTAGAACTATGTTGATACAAGAAAATGTAGCAAAAACATTTTGGAGAGAAGTTGTAAGTACAATGGTCTACACAATGAACTGAGTTATGGTGAAAAGAGGTAAGGACAAGACACCTTATGAGTACTAGTATGGAAGAACACCTGATGTTAGCTATTTTAAGGTCTTTGGTAGAAAGTGTTTTATTAAAAGAGGGGATTACATAAGAAAGTTTGAAGCTAAGAGTGATGAAGGCATATTTCTTGGCTATTCCACAAAGAGTAAGGCCTACAAATGCTTCAACAACTAAACACAGAGAATTGTTGAGAGTGCTGATATTCATGTAGATGAATGTCTTGAAATTTCAAAAGGAACCTATTCAGAGAGAAAGGATGAAGATCCTTGCATTTTTCTTTTGGAACCTAAAACTGTTAAATCAGAAATTGGTAAAGAAAATCCTGATGTACTAGTTCAACCAGAACAAATAAAAATAAATTCCAAGGAAGAAGACAATGAAGAAGTTGAACTTGATGAGAATGATCATGTTATTCCTAGCTATGTGAGACTGAATCACAGTCCTGAGTAGATTATTGGGGATAAGGATGTTGGAGTACTAACTAGAAGGAAAATTAGAGAGAACTCTTTAATGATCTCCACCATTGAACCTAGAAGTGCTAAGGAGGCATTTGGTGATGATCATTGGGTGAAAGCAATGGAGGAGGAATTAGATCAAATTAAGAAGAACAACACTTGGACCCTGGTACTCTGACCGGTAAACAAGAATGTTATAGGTACTAAATAGGTGTTCAGAAACAAGTTAAATGAAGATGGTGTTGTAGTTCATAATAAGGCAAGATTAGTTTGGAAAGGTTACGTGCAAGAAGAACGAGAAGATTATGGAGAAACTTTTGCACCAGTAGAAAGACTGAAAGGAGTTAGAACATTACTTGCATTTGCAGCCCATAAGAAGTTCAAGGTATACCAGATGGATGTTAAGTCTACATTTTTGAATGGGATATTGGAAAAAGAGGTTTATATAGAGCAGCTTGATGGTTATGCATTGACATATAAGGAAGACATGGTATGCGGATTGCATAAATATTTGTATTGAGTAAATTAGGCACCTAGAGCATGGTATAAATGATTGCAAACACATTTGATGAAGATAGGATTTGCAAGAACGAGTGATGACAACAACATTTATCTCAAGTTTGAAAGAGATGAAATACTGGTAAGTGAAGTATTTGTTGATGACATTATATTTGGAGGTAATGATGTCATTAGTAGGGGAAATAAAAAATTTCATAGGCTTGCAAATACAACAGATGAAAAATGGTATTTTCATTACTCAATCTAAATATGTGAAAGAGGTTTTGAAGACTTTTGGCATGAGTGACTGTAAACAAGTTGGAACTCCAATGATTACAGGTTGTAAATCATCCAAGGAAGATGCATCTAAGTCTATAGATGAAAAGGAATGCAGGTCAATGATTGGCAAATTACACTATGTTGTTCACAGTCAACTGGAAATTGCCCATGTAGTTGGTATAGTTGCTAGATTTCAGAAAAATCCAAAGGAAGCACATTTGATAGCAACCAAGAGAATTTTTAGATATCTGAAAGGAACAATTGACTATGGGTTATGGTATCCATATGGAGGCAATTTTGATCTAAAGGCATACATTGATGCTGATTGGGTAGGAAATATTGATGACCAAAAGAGTACTATCAGTGGAGCATTCTTTCTAGGAGGAAGGCTAGTTTCATGGAGTAGTAAAAAGCAGAGTTGTACTCCACAATCTACTGCTGAAGTTGAGTATGTAGCAACTTATATGAATTGCACACAAGCTATTTGTATGAGACACATTTTGGAAGGTTTTAAGATGAAGATCTCAGAACCTATAAATATTTTGAATGATAATACAAGTGCAATAAATATTTCTAAGAATCCTATTTTGCATGCAAGGACTAAGCACATTGAATTGAAGTACCACTTTTTGAGGGAAAAAGTTCAAAGTAAAGATGTTATCTTAGAGCATGTTTCTACCCAGGAGTAGCTTGCAGATATCTTTACCAAACCTCTGCCTAAGACCACTTTTGAGTATTTTAGAAGTCAGTTGAGCATGTTGTTGATTGCATCAGTCCCTGAATCACTTGCAGAATCTTACATGGATTGATTATTTTTGGAAGTGGATGTATTCCACAGGGGGAGCATCAAGTTGTTGTATGTTAATGCACAACAAGAATTTGGAATTACATGTTTTACTTTCAATTTGACATTGTTGTCAAAGGGGGAGAAGAATTATGTGATTGAGGAGAAGAATTATGTGTCTGGTTTGGTAAACTAGTGACAGACTGAAGACAGACAGAGCATGGTGAATACCTGGTAATGTAAACCATGATTCCTATTCACTAATCACAACAACAAATCAGAGGCATTGATATTTGTATTGCCATCAATGCGAAAGGGGGAGATTATTGGCATTTTCAGATTGTTGGCATTTTGCATATAGATTACATTAATGATATGTTGTCATTGATGTCAATTGAACCAATGAATGATATTCATGATATTGCTAATGTTATTATTGTAATTGCTATTGTCTTGTAACCGGTATGATAAATCTTGAGGAAGATGTAGTAAACTGGTATATGGTAGTTTGTAAGTTGAACTGGTGTAAAGGGTTAAACCTTTCTATGTTATGTAGCTGGTAAACCCTACTGTTTGTTTTCTGTTAAACCCTAACCGATCAAGTTTGTTGGTTTAAGATCTAATGTTGAGTGGTAATGATGGAGACATGTGTGATCATTGTATGAGGATAAGTTTAGATTGATTTGGCGCATTTGTTATCTTAGAAAGGAGAAAAGTTGATTGCATCTAATGCATAGCACATGATGAGTTACAAAGTTTGATGAAGTGGTGATCATGGAGCGGTTGGAATTTTCTTGATTAATGTGAAGAGATTGTTATGATTTTTAATGGTCAAGATTGTACTGACTTGTTTGTAATCTTGATGATGAGAATTAGGTTTTTGTTGTGTTACCGACCTAGTTGAGTTGTATTTAAGGTTGATGATATTGTTTTGTTGAGTGTTGGCAAAGTTGACAAGATTGGCAGGAACCAGTTGAATGTGTGGCTGCCTAACCGGTGGATGGATCTGTAGTTTGAGTAAAGGCAGATTGAAGCTTAAGAAATATCTGATCAAACAGATGTAGTGTTATTCAAACATATCAAGAAAACCTATTGTTTTCTAACAATTACAACAAAAATTGAAATCCCCTAACTAGGTAAGCTCTAACAAGCTTGGTTACTTTCTAAATCCTCTAACAAGGTGGTCCATTAGTTTGGATTCTCAAATCCTACAACGAGGTTACTCCTAATAGGGTATTATTCTTTTCATCAAGGTATATTTGTAAATCCCTTAAACCGGGTGATTCCTAACCGAAATTAGTTCTTAACAGGACTTAATGTAAAAGCTTTAATAGGCTTGGCTCCTAACAGGGCAAAATTCAGAAGAGTTCATATAGCTATCCTTGTGAGTCTCATCTCACCATGGTTTTTACCTATTTGGGTTTTCCATGTATAAATATTTGTGTCAAGTGGTGAATGCTTTTGTGGTTATGATATTATTTGTTGATTTGATTAACTACTTAACCATTTTGATAAGGTATGATAATCAGAAACATTGAGAGATGAATATGTTGACATATGATTAAGAATTTTTTATGTTTACAAGATTGAAGTTGTTTATTGTTAAGTTGTCATAACTGTTAAACTGGTTGATGTTGGTTGATATTGGTAATCTTTGAGATATTAGCTTGACTACGTTACTTGTTGATAAGTTTATTTTTGAGTTTGGGAGTTTGTATCATTTTTCAGTATACTGATTCACCCCCCTCTCATTATTCTACTGGATACTTATTCTTTCATCATACCATCATTTTGATTGAGTGAATTTTCTTCGAGTCCTTCAAGCATGAAGAGATTGGAGTGAAGTTATTATTTCATAAACTCATGCTTATGGAGTGAAGTTCATCATTTCAAGAACCAATTAAGACAAGATTTGAGCGTACAAAGCAGGTTTGAAATTTATGTAAGGATGAGTCGGCTTAGGTAAGGTTTTCTTTTAAATTTTATTCGATAACAAGTTAGCCTTAGGGTAAGAGACACACCTATTCATCCAAATCACCTATAAAAGAAGAGTTGAAGCAATCATTTTAATATGAAATCAAACCAATTATCTCTTCTTTCGTCAAAAACTGTTAGTGAGAGGTGGCAAAATAGTGGATCTTTCGTTCTGCTCGTCATGGGAATGAATTGTTAGTACGAGCACATTTTGGTGGTTGGGTTTACACTAGGTGTTCCCTTGTCTCACTCCTCAGGACCTCTGATCGTCCAGAGCCACCTCGTAGCGATATTTTCCCTTGAGAGCTCAAAGTGGAAAAATGGTCAAACTTTGACATCTCGTAACTTGGAGACCGTGGAACTTATGGATGATCCATGTGAACCTATGGGGTTGTGTTATCACTGACTAAAAAATCCTCTCTCGATTTTGGACAACTCAATTCTATTTTCTTGTGGTGAGATTTTTTATGTTGCATTAAAAACTATAAAAAACCGTCAGTGAGAGGTGGCAAAATAGTGCATCTTTTGTTTTGCTCGTTGTGGGAATAAACTGTCAGCGCAAGCATGTTTGGGTGGTTGGGTTTACACTAGGTGTTCTCTTGTCTCATTCCCCAAGACATCCGATCGTTCCGAGCCACCTTGTAGCAACGTTTTCCCTTGAGTGCTCAAAGTGGAAAAAATGGTCAAACTTTGATGTTGCGTAACTCAGAGACCATGGAACTTATGGATGATCCATGTGAACCTATGGGGTTGTTTTGTTTCTGCCTAAAAAATCCTCTCTTAGTTTCAGACAACTCAATTCCATTTTCTTGTGGTGATATTTTTTCTATCACATAAAAAACCGTCAAAAACTGTTAGTGAGAGGTGGAAAAATAGTGCATCTTTCGTTCTGCTTGTTATGGGAATGAACCACCAGTACGAGCGCATCTAGGTGGTTGGTTTTGCATGAGGTGTTCCTTTGTCTCACTCCCCAAGATGTTCAATCATTCAGAGCCACTTCGTAGCAACGTTTTCCCTTGAGCGCTCAAAGTGGAAAAAATAGTCAAACTTTGACGTCGTGTAACTCAGAGACCGTGGCACTTATGGACAATCTGTGTGAACCTATGGGGTCATGTTGTTGCTACCTAAAAAATTTCTCCCAATTTTGGACAACTCAATTCCACTTTCTTGTGGTGATATTTTTTTTGTCGCATAAAAAACCGTCAAAAATCATTAGTGAGAGGTGGCAAAATAGTGCATATTTCATTCTACTCATTGTGGGAATGAATCGTTAGTGTGAGCATGTTTAGGTGGTTGGGTTTATACTAGGTGTTCCCATTTCTTGCTCCCTAAGATGTCCAAACATTCCGAGCCACCTTGTAGTGAAGTTTTCCCTTGAACTTATGGGGCTGTGTTGCCACTGCCTAAAAAATTCTCTCTCGGTTTTGGACAAATCGATTCCATTTTCTTGTGGTGAGATTTATTCTATCACATAAAAAATCATTAGTGAGAGGTGGCAAAATAACACATCTTTCATTTTTCTCATTGTGGGAACGAACCAAAAATATCTAGAAACCGTAGATTTACCTCCATTACCTAGTCCCATCTTAGAGTTACACCATTGCACAATTGTTTCTACATCTATTAACATTGCACCACCTTCATAGTTCAATTCCTCTCTAGTAAGAGCTCTTTTAACACATGCTCACACACCATCATGCTCTCCCTTTCCATGCCTTGCCTTAATGAAATTCCAAAAATGTTGCACACCACTTGTCACATGCATCCTAGTCAACCGATAGAACATCCTTGCATTCTTGAATTGTGCGATACAATTGTCCGACCATATTAAGTGTTGGTTGTATCTTATATCTCTTTCCCTTAAACTATCATAGAAGACTATAAAGCATCCTTGTACAAAATTTGAGGAATGAGTGTTGGCATTATGAGAACCAGTATGAGGAAATGATGACATTGTATGTTGTCATTGATGTCAATATGTTGAAGAAGAGAGAACCGGTATGTTACCAAGAACTGGTATATGTGAGAACCAGTATAACATTGTGAATCGATATATGTGCCAAAGTGAAGTGGTGTGTCTATTCAAGGTGAACCGACATGTTGATATGGGAACCAGTACATGGAAGCTTGGTATGACTACCGGTTGGTAGTCTCAGGGTTTCCGGTTGAAGTGCTTCAAGCCCGTGTGACTCAACCGGTGACTTTGTGTGATGAGTTAGCATTGTAATGAAGAACAGATCATGTTGCCACACCAGTCTTGTGCGCGTGAAGGATCTTTCATGAAGGAGATTGTTCCCTTCTACCTTGGGAATGTGCGAAGCTTGTAATCAGTGAAAACGCGTGATGAGTTATCAGCCACCATGAAAGCGGTGGAAAATGAACAATGGAGAATGTCTTGAGATTGGTTCAAGACTATTGCATTTAATGCAATGTGCTCAACAGTTAGGATTGAACCGTTTGAATTGCTTAACCTAACAGGTTTAGGGTTTATGCTACCAACCTATCTGTTTCCTATAAGGTCGTTGTTGTGTTTCTTTCTAAGGTTGTTGGCAAAAGTTGTGTGTGTGTATCCAAGTGAAGAGATACGTGATTCTTGCCATACCAGAGGAAAGTAGTGATACTTGCAGAAGGTGAAGAGTAGCTAAAGTAGATCTGCATTGGAATTGAGTGCTGTTACCAAATCATTGTAATACCTGTTGATCTCTAACCACTTCAACAATTGGGAAATCCCTTAACAGGGTAGCTTTAACCAGCTTACTGAAAATCCTTTAACAAGGTGACTCAAATTCATTGAGTTCTTTAAATCCTCTAACAAGGTAACCTTTAACAGGGTTTAACCCTTAACTGGGTATCTTAGCCATCCCTTAACCGAGTGATCCCTAGCAAGATTGGTTCCTAACAAAACATGTTGTAATAAGTCTTTAACCGGACTAGGCTTCTAATAGAGCGGACTTCTAAAGAGTTCAAAATAGCTTGTGGGTATTCATCCCCACCGTGGTTTTTCCCAGTTGGGTTTCCATGTGAAAAAAATCTGTGTGTCATGTGTGGTGTTATTCTTGTGATGGTTTAAGTGATTTGTGTCTGAAGGTAAATCATGTTGATCTAACTATTTATCTATGTTTGATGATATATTACCTGTTCATGTACTAGGGTGAAATGGAAATGAAGTATTAGATTGTATGAAAAGATAAGTGTCAACCAACTTATGCTTGTCTCAGCTATTCTGGGTCTTGCCGGTTGTACTCTATTTAAGACCGGTGTTACTGTTTGTCTGCCAAAGCACAATATCTACTGACTAACCAGTTTTTGGAAAGTGTTTTTGCCTGTACTGATTCACCCCTCCTCTCAGTACAGGTTTGGTACTCATCATTTCTCATTGAGTTATCAATGAGTGTGATCATCGCTGATATAGAAGTGATATTCTCTTATAACCTTTATGTCCTCCTTGGTGCTATCATGTACATGCATGAATGCTATGTGTACAAAGATTGTAACTTGTGTAGAGTAGTAATACATAGATTGTACTTGTTTTTGCAGCTTTAGTGTATAATTCTCAATAAAATCAGTGAAATAGACAATAGTGCCAAGGGGGAAAGTCATTTCCTTACACAACTTGAATTTCTCATCTAACCACCTAGCTCTATGTGTGTGACCTATGTACTCATACACTAGTTTCTCTTGAAACATCTTCATAAAATCAGCTAAGCATATATCCCTTTTCACTAGCTCACACCTCTTTAATTCTTTTCCATCTTTAACACCATATGTGACTAACTTGTATTTTCCAATAGAAACTAGTTCCTTACCAATTTCATGTGTGCTATCCAAATGTAGGCATCTATGCAATGATTGCAAACCATCACATGTAGGACAAAAACCTCTGAAATACGTCATCTTATAGTAAATGCACCCGTCATCTCATCTACATAGTACACTTGAAATAAATTCTCTCGGTGACTTAGAAGGTGCTTGTAGCCCATATTCCTGCAAAACATCATTAGTGTGCGAAGTACAACATACATAGCGATAAATATCATAATGCATGGAAAATTCAACATGGACCCTACAACAACATGTAGTACGTGCATGATTAATCTTAACATAAAATGGTTTTGTCATCTCAAAAAATCTTTGACTAATTTTAATCTGAGGAAAGCTTTGAAGATACATTTCATAAAATTGTGTTTGAGTTGTATCTAAATAGTGTTTTGGATGTGGCTCACGATTACTAATTCCAATTCGCCATCTAAAAACATCTCTTTGGTTGGGTGAAACCCTTGTGTTGTCATGCCAATATTTCTCAATTAACGTTCTTAGTGCATCAACAACAACCTTGTTCTTGCGTGGGAGTCTACCCAAGAATGCCCAAAGAGAATTATTGTTAGGATCCTCGATTATCTCTCACCTCTCTAAGGCATAGTGTAATGTGTTTCTACTTATCCTTAATGACTTGCTTATTTTGCTTATTAAACAATATTTTTTCATTTCCTTTCCCATTATGGTTGATGTGAGGACACGACAAGTAACATTAGCATATTTAGTGCATGATTTCGAACCAATGGCTTGGTATGCATCAAAAATATTTCTCACAATGGGTCTTTCACTATTATTTTCGGATGTTCTTGACCCCAAAATTTTCATTTTCTCTCTAAATTTCAGATTTTTAATCATTTCAACAACTAATTGGCATCTTCCACTTTGATTTAATTTTTCAAAATAGTTATTCCAAATTATTTTAACCATTCTTATACAAGTTCTTTTGGAAATTTTATCATGCATTGGCTTCACAATATTCTCATCAATATCTATTAGGAACTTTGGTTTTCTATGGATTATTATAAGAGGTGTTAAGATTGGTGCAAGCTCTTTGTTTTCATTAGGTGCATTATGTGCATTGATCACATCAAATTCAAATTGTATATCTTCTTCAATTTCATTAACACCAAATCATTTTCAAATGGTGTATGTTCATTGCATTCATTAGGCGCATTCATCATATGTATTTGAATTAGTGTATGTTGATCATTTTGATTTGGTGCATTCATCATATCAATTTCAATTGTTGAATATTCATCACTTTCATTAGGTGCATTAGATGACATACCTTCACGTAATCTCCTCATATGCTCCCTTTGTCTTTCCTTTGATGCCTATCTTTGTTTATTTGTTCCTCTCTCGTTCTTTCCCATTGTCCTACACATAACATCATGATGACAATCTATAATCAAATAGAAAAAAAACAACAAATGATCATCATTTTGTTATAATCTAAAGTAACAATAATAAAATAACTTTAAAAAAAATAAAAATACAAGACAAATCAATCTTGATCAAAGAAAAAAAACAACAAATGATCATCATTTTGTTATAATCTAAAGTAACAATGATAAAATAACTTAAAAAAAATCCAATATATGAGACAAATCAATCATTTCAAAACAAAAGAGACAAAAAAATATGAAAACTTGACTGTTACTGTCCTAGAAAATCATGTGTAAAAGCAGTGGGGCCTTCAAACAACTTGAAATGTTGGTTTTTAGGCCATTGGGACTAAAATATATTAAGATTTTCCCATAACTTGTATGGGTTATGGAAACCTTTAATGTGAGTGTTCACAATTTCTCATAACCCATACGGGTTATGTAGAACTAGAAGTTTTGGCCTTAGTTCTACATAACCCGTACGAGTTATGTAGAACTAGGAAAAGGAGAGGGGGAGAGAGAGAGAGAGAGAGAGAGAGAGAGAGAGAGAGAGAGAGAGAGAGAGAGATGGATGGAGAGGGAGAGAGAGAGAGAGAGAGAGAGAGAGAGAGAGAGAGAGAGTAACATAAGGAGAGGGGGAGGGAGAGAGAGGGGGAGAGATAGAGGAGAAATTGGGAGAGAGGGAGAGGGAGGGCAGAGATGGGGAGAATAGGATAAAGAGAGGGAGAGGGAGAGAGAGAGAGTATAGAAGAGAGAGAGAGAGAGAGAGAGAGAGAGAGAGAGGAGGGGGAGAGGGAGAGGGAGGGGGATAGAAAGAGAGAGAAGGGGGAGAGGGTGAGAATGGGATAGGATAATGTGTGTGTGTGTGTGTGTGTGTGTGTGTGAGAGAGAGAGAGAGAGAGAGAGAGAGAGGAGATGGTGAGAGACATGAGGTAGAGAGAGAACGAGAAGGAGAAAAGGGTGAGAAAATCAAAAAAGAGAGAAGTGTGAGGGGGAGAGAGATGAGATAGAACTCAAGGAGGATAATTAGGGCTTAGAATAGACAAAGATGGTGATGGGGGAAGGAAGATGAGAGAGAGAGGAAAATAAGAGATACATGTAGGTATACAAACATATATACATATATCTATATAAATATATGTATATATAACTATAGATATCATATATACATACATAAACACATATTATATAGGTATGTCTAACATATGTGTAGTATGTTAGCATTTGCATGAATATTGCATTAATGATATGTTATGTTGTCATTGATGTCAATTAACCAGTAATGATATTGTTGTAATGTTGTTTTGTAACCGGTAGAAAGAGCTAGTGAAAGGAACTATAACCGGTAGGTAAGTGTGGAGTGAACCGATATTGCTATGTATTGGAGAGTTGAACCGATAAACCCTACCTGTTGATTTGATAAACCCTAACCAATTAAATTTGGTGAATTGGTTATATTGGTTTATGATCTGATGATGAGCGGTAGTGATTTTGACATGTATGCATATTGTATGAAGAGAGTTTCAAAGTGTTTTTGGCGCGTTGAGATAACAATTTTTGTCTAGGGAATGTGCAATTATATTGCATGTAATGCAAAGCAAGTGATGAGTTACTAAGTTCGATGAAGCGGTGATCAAGGAGCAGTCAAGGATTTCTTGAATGATGTGTAGAGATTGTTATGTAATCCAACGGTCATACTTGAACCGACTTATTTGTAATCTCTATGAGAGAATTAGGTTTTTGTTGTGTTACCGACCTAATTGATTTGTTTATAAGGCCGATGAATTGTTTAGTTTCAGAGTTGGCAAAGTTTTAGTTGAGTATGTGAATGACAAACCTGATGATGTATCTACAATTTGTGTAAAGGCAGATAGGAGCATGAAAAGGATCTGAACAAGCAAGTGTAGTGCTATTCAAACATATCAACAAACCCCTGTTGTTTTCTAACAATTACAACAATAAAATCCCCTAAGCAGGTAAGCTCTAACAAGCTTGGTGTTATTCAAATCCTCTAACCAGTGGTCCATTATCTTGGATTTCA
This sequence comes from Cryptomeria japonica, assembly GCF_030272615.1. NCBI lineage: Eukaryota > Viridiplantae > Streptophyta > Pinopsida > Cupressales > Cupressaceae > Cryptomeria > Cryptomeria japonica. The sequence goes on along the minus strand of NC_081410.1, from coordinate 672,247,014 downwards.
AATCCTCTACTGAGGTTACTCCTCATAGGGTATTGCTTTTAACAAGGCATTATAGTCAATCCCTTAACTGGGTGGTCCCTAACAAGATCTGTTCTTAACAGGACTTTTTGTAAAGCTTTAATAGGCTTGGCTCATAATAGGGAAAACTTCAGAAGATTTCAGATAGTTATCTTGTGAGTCTCATCTCAACGTGGTTTTTCCCATTTGGGTTTCCACGTCAAAAATATTGTGTCAATTGGTGAATGTTTTTATGGTTATGTTTTATTATGGTTGATTTACTTAACTACTTAATCCACTTTGATAAGCCATGATAATCGATAGCAATATGAAATGAATTTTTACTTATGTTAGTACAAGTATTTGGATGTTTACAAGTTTCTAGTTGTTTACTGTTTATCTGTTGTAACAAACAATTGGTGTAACTTGACAGTTTAATCTTGACAGTGATATTGCATTGATAGTTCTAAGTTTACTTTGAGAAGTTGATTTTGAGATTACTAAAGTTAATATCAGTTTTTTTTATCTACTGATTCACCCCCCCTCTCAGTAGTTGATCGAATCCTTGTTATTTCATCATACCATCAATTGGTATCAGAGCATCTCAAGTCCTCTAAGGTTTAAGCCTAACAACTTGAGGTAAAGATCTTGCAGAACATGATGAAGAAGGAAGGTCCAAAGTTTAATAGAGAGAACTATAGAATATGGAGTGATAGAATGAAAATTTATATCAAGAGTCTTGGAAATCAATACTCAGAACATGTTGGTACTCAATATCTTGCACCTAGTGGGATTATGACTGATGATCAGAAGAAAGAGCAACAAGAAAACAATCAAGCACTAGAGGCTATTATCAATTCTTTGTCTGATGAAAAATATGTTGATGTCCATGGTTTGGAGACTGCATATGAGGTATGGAAAAAAATTGAAGAGATTTATAGAGGTGATGAACATGTTAATATTGCCAAGGAAGAGAGTCTAAGAGGAAATTTTGATGACATGTGGATGGCTAAAGGTGAGAATATCCAACAATATGGTCAAAGGATAAAAGAGATAGTTGGTGAGATCAAGAGTGCTGGTGGTAAAGTGGAAGATACCACAGTGGTTAGTAAGGTATTGAGAACCCTACTACCCATCTACACTATTTATGTAGAGGATACTAGTCCATAAGCACCCCAATAGACAATACTTGTTGTTTTCTCAATTTGACCTTTGAAACCCTCAAGGCTCTTAAGTCTTCTCCTTCACCAATGAACTCAAATTGTGTTACCAAATCAATCAACCAATCTAATACCACCTTGGGTCTTCACATGCCCCAAAAAACTTTTTTCAACAATAAACACATACCCATTTTCTTGGTTTACACAAAACCCTCTTACCCGGGTGCAACCTAGGCCTACTTCTAGTAGCCCTGCTAGATTGGTTTTCCTCACATAATTCAAAATTTTCCCAAAACACTTACAAAAAAAATTGGACTTCTAGATACCCTTTTGGAATTTTCATAACATATGTGAAAATCAGCTATGGTTCTTCTGGATGAAATAACCTAACCAGTACCCTGCTACACACCAACTAGGCCTAATTAGCCCTCTTTTCCAAAGAAAGTACCAACAAATGGTATGAAAACAACAAAAAAACAAAAAAAAGTCTTGAAATATATTCCAAAACAATACATTTTCCAACTTTCAAGGCAAGACACACTCATTTGACAGGTTAGATATCAAACCCTCCTTTTTAGACCTCCTAACTTAGGGCTCACTCAAAACCACTCCTCCATTCACTTCCAGACTCAAAATATGTTCATTTCAAATTTTTTTCAACCACTACAAACATCTTCTAGCATAAAAACACCACCTTGTTATGCTAATTCTTTTGCTGCTATACTTATGCCTCCATTTCCATGCTTTTTCTCACACAAACAATCACTTTTCATGGTGATCACGTACTCAATCTCTTTTCCCTGCATTCTTGTCTTTGGGTTAGTTAAAAATACATTGATAGGGTCTAATTTCCCAATGAACGGTAAATAAATAAAGAGGAATGAGCCCTAACTTCTCATTTTGACTCCAAACTAACACAAAATGTGCACTTCCAGCTAGGTTCTTTTGGATAGTCAAAATAAAAGATTCAAGAATAGATATTAAGCATTCAAAAATGGATTCAAATTTTCATCAACACCCAAAGGAATCACCTGCAATCCATTTCCAATCAAAAATGAAAGAAAGCAATCCAAAACTAGCAAGTAGTTTCCAGATTTTGTATTAAAAAAGAGCAGTCCATACAATGCAATTGTGATTCCTTTTCCAAACTTCAATCTTGCCTCTCCAGGTCATGTAACATGAGGTATAGATCAATACAAACCTTCCCAAAATGATCACAACTACCTTTCTCCTTAACAAACACCTAAACCTCTTGTTTGGCTAACTAACTGTTGGGTTTCAAATTTGAATTTGGCAATACTACACATAATACTCTTAAACCCAATTTATCAATGCCAAAGGATTTATTTGAACCTTATTAGATAAAAATGTCTCAAAAAAACCTAATTAAACTCATTAGGCATCCTTTGTGCCATTTTTAACATATTTAGACTTAATGACCCCTATTAGGTCCATTTGCACTCGTAACTTATTTCATTCTTCCTATTACATTCAAATGCCTTAATAGGCTTTATTACATATTTTTTAGGTCCTTTAGACCCTTGAATCCATGTTCTATACCAAAATGGCTTCATGTGTCTCCATGTCACAGGAAGTGCTCCTGCACCATACTCTCCCCCCATGAAAAATCTCTTGTCCCAAGAGAATAGGGGTTTGGTCTATACTCCATGCGTCCTTCTAGAAGGCCACCTACACCTTTGGCCTCTTGCGAACTTCTGTAGCAATAACAACTCATGAAATGAGTTATTCTTCCACCCATTACCTGCGGAAAACTCATGATCATATTAAAAAAATCATTAGATCTTTTATTTAGATAGTCACATATGGACTACTGCTGCACTGTTTTCCTTGCCTTTGTGAGGTCCAAATGACCCCTAGATCCATTCATCTTTGAAGCAATATCACTATCCTTAATCTTCATACCTAGAGGGCACTCAACAATACCTACCATCACACTAGTCTGCACCATCCTTTTGCTATCAACAACAAAATGTTGCTGCCCTTCTGACTTCTGTCCACACCCCTGATCACTGCCTTGTGTTTCCTTCATCTTAGGAACCCGTATACTCCTTCCTACCAAATCATATTATACTAGATTCAAAGATATGATTATTCTTTAAAGGAGTTAGTGTAAATTTCTTACCATCTTTGTGAACAACATATGTGTTCAAGAACCCATAATGCAATGTCCTTCTCTGATATTACCAAGGCCTTCCCAAGAGTACATGAAAACATGTCATAGGAACAATGTCACACAATACCCTATCATGATAATCACCAATGGTAAACTCTACATATGCTTGTTGTTGGACTACTAGATTTTTTTCATTTGTTACCCAAGTGGCTTTGTAGGGTCTATTATGTGGTATTCTTACTAAATTCAACTTGTCAATCATCTCTTGACAAAACCAAGTTATCAAAAGAACTTGAATCAATGATCATCATACATACTTTACCATGGGTCAAGCATTGAGTTCTAAAAATGGCTACCTGGGGTTGTAACTACTGCAACCTTTGTCCTCTTCTAAACATCAGAAAGTCATTCTCAACTTCTGGAGCAGCAATACCAACCTTCTCTTCTGCTGGTTATTATTCCGCTTGAGCCAAATTAACTCTTTTCTCAGTCTTCTTGCCACCTTGTTCATTCATTGGACACTTGAAGGAAGTGTGCCCAACTTCATTGCATGTCAAACACCTTCTCATGAAGATTCCTAATCCTTTACCTGATCCAAATCTCCCTCCATCTCTGTATCCACCTCTCTGATCAGAAAATGACTCCTTACTCTTATCATTGCTGTTGTGTCCTTGTCCTTCATTGTTAGGCCTGCTGCCCCTTCCTCTCTTTGCATTACCTCTACCACTTCCTCCTTGTCTCTCTTGCTTCCTCTTTACCTTTCCTTCAACCCTTATGGCCAGCTCAAAACACTCCCCAAGTGTCTTTGGTATACTCAAACCAATCTCATCTTGCAAGTTGTATCTAAGACCATTAAGATATCTTGCAACCTTCTCGTCCTCATCTTCCAATCCACCTGTTTTACTCAACTTCTTGAATTGCTTAGTGTAGGTCATCACATCTATGTCTTTTTGTTTTAGATTTTGTCTCAACCTGTTTATAGCATAATTAGATGGAAGGAATTGGTCCTTCATCATGGCCTTCATCCTACTCCAAGTGGTGATCTTAGTCATCCCTCTTTCTACTCTCTCTATCTGCACACTACTCCACCATGTTAGAGTAGTACCTCTCAACTCTGTCTTAGCAAACTTCACCTTCTTGTCCTCATTCATGTCTTCATACTCAAAGTAGTTTTCTAGGGCATCAATCCACCACAATACCTCTTCACTATCTATGTTTCCATGATAGATAGGAAAATCAATGGTTGTCTTACTACCACCTCCTTGTCCTATCTTCAATAACCTCACCATCATTCTCTCTTCAGGTCTAGTTCCCCTTCTCTATTTCCTTCATTCTGATTCTCATCTGCTCCATCATTTGCTTCAGCATCTTCTTCCTCATTTTGTGGTCCTCTTCTAGATCCTCTCTCCAATTCTTCCAACCTTTCTTGCAATGCTTCATTCTCCCTTCTCATTTATCTCATCTCTCTATTTGTTGTTTCTTCTTTTTCTCTCCTTGCTATCCTTTCCATTTCCAAGGTCTCTTTCAACTCTTGGTTCTCCTTGGCTATTTGTTGTTTAGGAGGCATCTTGTATATACCCCAACTAGTGCACTACTTCTCCCTCTTCCTTACTTCCCTCAAGAACCTACTAGTGGCTCTGATACCACTATGATGCAAAGGATACTGGTCTATAAGCACTCTAGTAGACAATACTTGTTGTTTTCTCAATTTAACCTTTCAAACCCTCAAGGCTCTCAAGTCGTCTCCTTCACCAATGAACTCAAATTGTGTTACCAACTTAATCAACCAATCTAATACCACCTTGGGTCTTCACATGCCCCAACCAACTTGCTTCAACAATAAACACATACCCATTTTCTTGTGCAACCTAGGCCTACTTCTAGTAGCCCTGCTAGACTAGATTTCCTTACATAATTCAACTTTTTCCTGAAACACTTACAAAAAAAATTGGACTTCTAGATACCCTTTTGGATTTTTCATAACATATGTGAAATTCAGCTATGGTTCTTTTGGATGAAATACCCTGACTAGTACCCTGCTACATGCCGACTAGGCCCAATTTGCCCTCTTTTCCAAAGTAAGTACCAACAAATGGTATGACCACAACACCAAACCAAAAAAATGTCTTGAAAAATGTTCCAAAACAATTAATTTTCCAACTTTCAAGGCAAGACACACTCATTTCACAGGTTAGATATCAAACCCTCATTTTTAGGCCTCCTAACCTAGTGCTCACTAAAAACTAGTCCTCCATATACTTATAGACTCAAAGAATCATAATTTAACCTTTTATTCAACCCCCACAAACATATTCCAACATAAAAACACTACCTTGTTAAGATAATTCTTCTGCTGCTATACTCATGCCTCCATTTTCATGCTTTTTCTCACACAAACAATCACTTTTCCTGGTGATCACCTACTCAATCTCTTTCCCCTGCATTCTTTTCATTGGTTTAGTTAAAAAATAAATTGATAGGGTCTCATTCCTCAAGGAACAGTAAAGACATAAAGAGGAATGAGCCCTAACTTCTCATTTTGACTCCAAACTAACACAAAATGTGCACCTCCAGCCAAGTTCTTTTGGACAGTCAAAATAAAATATTCAAGAACATATATTAAACCTTCAAAAATGGATTTAAATGTTCATCAACACCCAAAGGAATCACCTACAATCCATTTCCAATCAAAAATGAAAGAAAACAATCCAAAACTAACAAGTAGTTTTCAGATTTTGTATTAAAAAAGAGCAGTCCGTACAATGCAATTGTGATTCCCTTCCCATACTTCAATCATGCCTCTCCAAGTCATGTAACATGAGGTATAAATCAATAAAAACCTTCCCAAACTGACCATAACTACCTTTCTCCTTAACAAACACCTAAACCTCTTATTTGGCTAACTAACCGTTGGGTTTCAAATTTGAATTTGGCAATAGTAGTGTTGTTCATCAAAATTGATTAACCCAAGTACACCTGCAATTGATCTAAGAAGTAGCCAATTCAATCTATGAAGAACCTCAGGGCTTGGACAACCTAACATAGGACCCTAATTGATCCTCATGCACTTCAGGTTCTACTAGACCTGGGGGGGACACCCTTTTGATGCATTAAATACAACCGTTACAGACATATGCCTGCATGAACAATAAGCAGATAGATCATTCCACAAACTCACCCAATTTAGAAACACATTATAGATTGGCTAAATCTGTATAAACCATAGATGAAACAAAGCTTGGAATGAAAGAACACAACCCCTAAACACAAAGGGAAAAATATTTTCTTTAAAATGTATAAATCTCAACTATCCCCAAATCTGCAAGACCAGTGCCTTGTTCATTGGGCATGAAGACACACAGAACTGCAAATGTGTATCCTAGTCACAAATTGGTTCTCCTTAAACAATATTCCTGCATTAATACCTTATACTAATGCATTACTCAATTTATTCACAAAATTATCAGATCTGGGACACATTCCATTATTCATGACTGATTACAGAGTTTAAAACCTTCATTGAAGGATACCTATAAACAATCACACAATCTCCTTAAAATTGACAAATTTCATCCTCCTTAAGGATTCAATTCATAATAATGAAATACATACACAGAGACAATATTGTGGGAAATTTACTCATGCCAGACACAAGTAAGATCTGCAACTAGAAAATAATCTACTATCCCGCAATGTAACCTCTATACCCTGAAAAGATCCATAGAATTTTACAAGTTTGGGTCAAGAAATTCAGAAATGAAAGCCATGAAAACTAGAGTACTTCCTCCAAAATTCTGGAACCCTTACAATTGAGAAGAAAATGGGAATAAAAAGAGGAGGGAAAAAGATCAGATTTGCATAACACACTGCCAAGTGTCCCCTTTCTCCAATTGAATTTCATTTCCTTTCTCTTTACCATAGAAAATACTCTCTAAATATCTCATATTTGTTAAAACAAACTTCATGAATGGAGTCCTCGTTCGAAGAGCTTTCCGGTGATATATGATGCTTGCTATTTCCAACAAAAATTAGCCTCTCGATGAATTAATCATTTTTATGCCTCCATCATTTAAATTTTTTGAATCTTATATAGTCTGCACTATATATTTAATTTTGATTTTTTCATCCATTTTTTGGCCTAACACCCTACCACATGGTAGCCTCCGATTGGTTGATGGGATCCACTGGGTGCCACCTAGGATGACACATCATCTCTCACCATTTGTCTGCCTCATCACCACCACTGGATTGCCACTTGTCTTCATGTCATCGCCACATCAACAACCACATCACCGCCACATCAGCGAGACCCGCGAGCTGGACCTCCACCTAGACCGCCACATCACCTTTCTCCATTTCATGAAGGGTAACGTGTGTGCATCTTTCCTTCGTGAATCCATGCGCACCGTCGGATCTCACTGAACATGCTCGATTTTTTAGCCTTCATTTTTTGCACATACTTTTCGCCATTTCACGAATCTTAACTCCCGATCATCTTCCTTTCGCGAATCAATGCACACCGTCGGATCTACTGCAACCTGCTCACCTCGGGAACTATGCCTAAATGGGGTCCACCTAGTTGCCACTTGTCGATGTCCTTGTTCACCTCGGGAAGTGTGCCCGCATGCGTGGGGTCCACTTTGGTGCCCAACCCGCTCCTTGTGTCAAAAGCCTCTTGAGGCTTTGACATTATAGATGGGTGTGGCTTTACACTTAAACATAAAAAATTTCCATTCCCCAGCCAATGTGGGATAAAAATTTTTTGCTTGGCACTGTGCATTCTGAAGGTTTTAATGGCTGCCAATGCTTTTGTTTGAGACTTTAAAAACCTTTCAACTTACTAGTCGCCTTTCCATACACCACGCAGAGGAGGACGTGGGAATTAAGCCTGCCAATTTCATTGCTTGGATTTTATTGCTGCCCTTTTCTAGCCACATGAAGGAGGGAAACACACTTACTAATTGCATTTGCTGATAACTTTCAATATTCTTCTCAATGTGACTTCCACGTAAGAGGGGCTTTGCACCATTTTCATTGGCTTGGAATTTTATACACTTCCCAAACTCCACCTCATTCCACGCAAGAGAGCTGATTACTTTGTTTGAAGTTTCAACCCTTGCCAAAGCCACACAGGAGGAGGCTACCAGTTTGCATTTGCTCTGAGACATTTTTAAATGCCCTTCCACTCCAGTTTAAATTCTACGCAGGAAGGAGCTGATTTCACCTGCCATTGCAATTGTTTGGGGTTTTCACTTGCTGCCTCTCCCCAAACACTATGTTTTCTACTGCAAACTTTCTAATTGCATTTGTTTGAAGTTTTTAAAGCCATCTTCACCAGTCATGCAGAGGGAGAAATTTTGGTTTAATTCTGGCCAATGTATCTGATTTAAAGTTTATTTGCTGCTCAAACTCTAATGGCTCTTCAACACCATGCACCACAACAGGAGGACTGCTAAAAGAAAGGCATTTCAATATGCCAATTGCATTTGTTAAAAATTTATATGCCTTTCCAACTCCTTCAAACAATAGGGGAACTAACAAAGAAATTGGAATTAAGTTTTATATCTGTTAATTGAATTTGCCTGGAGTTTCAAAAGTTTTCCAACTCCACTCTATTCAGCACTATTTTCCTTCCATTTGCCTAGAGGTTTCTATGTCCTTCCAAAAACTACAGCAAGGGGGAGATTTGGGTAAACTTGATTGGTATTATGGCTGCCAATTGTATTTTGAAAGTTTTAAAACCCTTTTCCAAAAACTCTACTTGCTAGGCGCATTTTTTTTAATGTCTCTTCTTTGTCGCTGAAGGAGGATTTAGCATTAAACTCGCCAATTTGAAATTGCCTAGAGTTATATTAACATCTTGAATCCTATTGACATGTCTCATGATCACAATCCACATTTAAATATTCTGAAATTCTCCCAATGAACCAAGTCGCCAATAAAATCAATACACGAGCATGAGCCAGGTCGGGCCCCAAAGTGGGTCGGACTAAATTTTTTTTCGTTTTCATGCGATTGACCTTTACGATGCCTCACGAACCTTAAAAATACCTTTGTAAATGATCGAAACCATTTTTGCATCATCAGACTGAGTTTTGCAACTTTCAGGCACTTTGCCCCACATTTTCGCATTTAATCGCGAAGACGTAATTTTCAAACTAGTCAAAACACCTTTCCAGACCTTTCCATCTGACAGGCGTGTACTTTGATATAAAAAAATGAACTCTACAAAGAGGTTTCTTAAGATGAATCTTGAGTGTAGAGATATTAATGGTCAAAGATGACCAACTGACTTTGTCGACACTGCGGACTTGATGAAGTCAATGCGCAAGCAACCCATGATGCCTTTCTTAAAAATATCAAATGATCTCTATAGACCCTCAAACCTGAGACATAGGTACCTTGAAGTACATATCAAAACTTAGAATACTCAGTTCGACCAAAAGGCTGATTGGGTGCAAATGGTGCACTCATGAAATATCAACTTTAACTGATATAACAATGAAAGTATGGATCACTGAAACAGATGGCTCAAGAAACCCTTTTGAAAATCAATCAAATGGATTGGCAGGAGATTGAAACTGGAAACATAGCTTGTCATTTATACCAACAATAGCCCAGAATAAACATTCTAACATGACACTCACTGAGGAAACTTTTACACTTATGCAAAACAGGGCTCCGACTAGCAGCTGAAACAAGGACTTTTCAAACCATACAAACTACAAACAGATTGAACCTGCTAAACTGAGCAAATGGATTCAAAAAGACTTAAAATTTTCCACGGAGGCACACTTTTATTCATAGAATTAAATCCATTTTGAATTTCTTCATGACGATCAACAGGAAAAAGGATATAAGAGCTCAAAGTAGACCACTTAATAAAATCTACATTTGCACCTAAAATGCACTTTCAGCTCACCCCTTGAAATGGGTACCCGATACACTGATCCAAACTAAAATCTGAAAGTTACAATACATTGAATTAGCCAAATGAAAGGTGTAGGACACACTTCTCAAGCCTTACCCTTTGAAAATCAACTGGCTCCATTTTACCCTCTTTCTAACTAGGCCATTCAAACTGACTCATTTTATGATCATTTGGAAATGGAGAGCAAAATTTTGAAATGGGCCTCAAAACTTGACTCAAATTTAATGAGTCCCAATAGTGGCTTTGACTGGGGATGGTTGATTACAAGATCAACACAAGAATTTAGAATCAATGGTTAAGCAGACCATCCAAAAAATGGATCACTTCTTCTCTTCTCAAAAACAAAGGGCTTCCTTATTCTACCCAAGCAACAAGGTACTTTATTGAAGACCACACAACAAAAAGAAAAGAAATTATACAAGATATACAAACATACTTATGACTGATTATAAACTGCTCCAAACAATTTTAGCATTTACCTCTGTCAAAAATCTGATTCTCATCACCTAATATCATGATCCAAACAAAGGAATGTTTCAATAACAACTGAGCATAATCCTTATAATCAACCCCTTTTTTCTCATTACTGTAACAACTGGTGTGCACACCTTTTGCCTAATTTTGAACTTTGTAATCATACACTATTTCAAAGGTAAAATCATGAGACAAATCACAATAGAGGCCTTCCCACAAGCTGCCATACATTCCACTATCCTAATCAATTCTATCCTTTGCAAAGGCATCATCATGCCAAACTTAAAAAATAAAGCATTCAATCTCAACATTGTAATTCTCACTAGCACATGCCTTATTATCATTTAAATTCACAGAATGAGGGGCATTACTAACAAATTGATGCAAACAAGGAACATAAATATCATGATCCAGATGTGATACTTCACTATGCTAATCACATTCTATATTATCCTCGTTTATCAAAATCAACACATCTACATCCTCAATATCCCATTCATGGAAAATAATGCATACCTCTGGCTGAAGAAAATCCTCAGCTAAGTCTTTCTCCTCCAGACTTACATCCACCTAAAAAAATTCCATTTATGGTCTGAAGTAGTCATCGCACAACCCATGCCTCTTATCTTCATCATGAAGTAAAATTTTGCAACACATGCTACTGCTGTTCAGAACTTCATCAATATTAAAAATTTGTTCAACACAAGGGGAAACTTTTGCATTTTCCATAATGAAATCATCACCATGAACACTAATATCAAAGGAAAAGAACTCCATATCCGGTTCAAGCATACTATCAACATTCACATTCTCTTCATGGTACTTTAAACTCTGAAAGCATGCAAACATGGGTTCATTTAAATATGAAAATAAAACATTATCTGCACTATCACATATATTTTTATCTTCAAAAATACTTTCGTTTTCAGATTCATGACTGAAGTATATAACTTGGTCTCCTCTTATATCATCTTCACAAGATGAATAATAAGAATTCTCATAACCATCATCAGCTGCATGACTGATATTCATTTGCTGATCATAAGAAGATGAAAAACTCGTGCCAAGATCATTCTCATTCTGAAATTGATCTTCATTATTCATTTTTATATCTTCAAGGTGCTAAAAATCAAACTCAGTGTCCTCATAATAAGCAGCACCACTCCATTCTAAAACACATTCATCACCATGTATACTTGCATTGAAAACACTATCAATATCATCCGCAATTTCATTTTCAGCTTTATTAGACTTAATCAAAATCTGATTTACATCATATTGCACATTTTCACTTACATAATCAACAACACTTAGTGATCCCTCAATATTTGGTACTTCAACATCAAATACATCAACAACATGTAAAGATCGATGGTCATCATCCTCATTAATTTCATTATCATTATCCTTGGGAGATGCATGATTTACTTGATAATCTGCATTCACATAATCAGCATAACCGACATACTAATCAAATGGTACATATCCTTTATATATATCTATCTCTATATCAGCATTATCACAATATTTCCCACTGATCATTCCATCATTACTGTGAGAGACAACCGACATTGATAGCAAAGATTCTTGACTCTTATCTAAATTTGAATCACATGCATCAACAAAACCATTTGGAACTGCAGAGCTTGATGCACCTAGACACAAAATGATTTTCTCAGCTTCACATGGTATTTCACCATTGAAGGTATTTTGGCAAGAAACAACAATAGACACAAATCTCTTTGAGATCCCAAATTTCAAGTTATTTTCAATGTCCCTAGCTGTGTAAAAAGCTTCATACAAAGTTTTGGGTTCTTTGTTTCTCAATAAGAAACCCATCTTCTTACCAAAAACACATATAAATCTCCACACATACTTTATCATCAAACTTATACTTTCTGGAAATTCTAGACAATATTTGTAAAAACCTGATATTAAATGTTGGTACCAATTCATCTTCCTTGATTTGTCTGTATGTGAATTCTCTTAGCATATCATAATCACTCACCTTTTTAGCAAATTGGTCTATGAAGTCTAAAATTAATTCTTCCCATGAGGAAATACAATCTGCCGACAAATAAGAGAACCAATCCCTTGCATCCTCTTTCAATGACTGGACAAATAACTTCATGCACAGATCTTCTTGACAAATTTCAAATTCTCCCATCAAGTCTGAAAATCTTTTCACATGCAAATGTGCTGATTCTAATTTCTTCCCACTGAATATTGGCAAATACTTTCTAATTTATGTGGGTATGAGATTTGGGTAACCCGAAATACCTTCAAAGTTCAGAGCAACATAATACTTCATACTGAAACTTTTCCTATTACATGGTTGTTCTAGTTTATTGGACATGGTCATATGTGGAAATACACAAGGCTAAAAAACTTCACTACACATTTCTTCTTACTCCCACAAATGATCATGCAACCTTGCGTTGAATAATGAAACACTTCAAGCACATATCATTATCCAAATCTATTCATAACATTGCTTGACACAAAGCTTTTCCAAATTTGCATAATATGGAAGAACATATATGCTGGATATTTCAACAAAACTAGATATGCAAATAAATTTGTGATTCCTCTCTTTCCCTCTTTACTAGTGTTGTTCACTTAATGGGAAAACTATATTACACATTCAAATTTTTAGAATAAATGTCTTGCATTGAAACTTCTAAAAATAATCTGGGTATTTGCAGCTGTAAAACTTGTAGATCTGAAGACTATCTTTCACTTTCAGCATGGTCTTTTATCACAGAGTTTCCACCTCTTGCATAGAGGATATTTTGAACAACAGAATGCTATTCAACACATATTTATATTCTTTATTGTCTCCTTCAACCTCGCTGCAATAAACACTCTTCCAAGCCACAAACATATGGATTTGGAAAAATAACACCAAATCTATGTGTATCTTTCTGCACTTTCTTATCAAGCATTTATGATGAAGAATTTATGTAAATCTACATTAGCAGTGATAACCCATATCTTTGCACTATATATAAAACCATAAAACCTTATGCAATACTAATTTCATAGACATTCAACACTGGTATGAACCATAGAGTCGCCACCCAAATAAAGAATTGGGGAAAAATTTGCATACAGCTGCAAGGACTTGCTCACAACTCAACAACATGAATTTACTGTTACTCCTTCATAATATATGACATGACATAACACATCATTCCACAAATATAGAACAATGAACACTCTCTTCACCATAAAATCACTTTCAACTCTATGCATATGCAATGGATAGACTAATTGGATGAAATTAAGTAATTTCTATTCAGCTTCCCTAGCAGAGTCGCCATTTTTGTTGTTCATCAAAACTGATTAACCCATGTACACCTGCATTGATCTATGAAGTAGCCAATTCAATCTATGAAGAACCTCAGGGCTTGGACAACATAACATAGGACCCTAATTGATCCTCCTGCACTTCAGGTTCTGCTAGACCTAGGGGGGACACCCTTTTGAGGCATTAAATACAATAGTTACAGACATATGACTACATCAACAATAAGCAGATAGATCATTTCACAAACTCACCCAATTTAGAAACATACTATAGATTGGATAAATATGTATAAACCATAGATGAAACAAAGCTTGGAATGAAAGAACACAACCCCTAAACACAAAGGGATTTTTTTTTTTTAAATGTATAAATCTGAGCTATCCCCAAATTTGCAAGACAATTTCCTTGTTCATTGGGCATGGAGACACACACAAAACTGCAAATGTGCATCCTAGTCACAAATTGGTTCTCCTTAAACAATATTCCTGCATTAATACCTTATACTAATGCATTACTCAATTTATTCACAAAATTATCAGATCTGGGACACATTCCATTATTCATGACTTATTACAGAGTTTAAAACTTTCATTGAAGGATACCTATAAACAATCACACAATCTCCTTGAAATTGACAAATTTTATCCTCCTTAAGAATTAAATTCATAATAATGAAATACATACACAAAGACAATACTGTGGGAAATTTACTCATGCCTTACACAAGTAAGATCTGCAACTAGAAAACAATCTACTATCCTGTAATGTAACCTCTACACACTGAAAAGATCCATAGAATTTTACAAGTTTGGGTCAAGAAATTCAGAAATGGAAGCCATGAAAACTGGAGCACTTCCTCCAAAATTCTGGAACCTTTACAATTGAGAAGAAAATGGGAATAAAAAGGGGAGGGAAAAAGATCAGATTTGCATAACACATTGCCAAGTGCCCCCTTTCTCCAACTGAATTTCATTTCCTTTCTCTTTCCCATGGTAACTTCTCTCGAAATATCCCATATTTGTTAAAAAAAAAACTTCATTATTGGATTTCTCATTCTGAGAGCTTTCCGGTGATATATGATACTTGCTATTTCATGCAAAAATTAGCCTCTGGGCGAATTAATCATTTTTTATGCCTCCATCATTTAAATTTTTCGAATTTCTTATATAGTCTGCACTATATGTTTAATTTTGATTTTTCAATCCATTTTTTGGCATGATGCCCTGCCACGTGGCAGCCTCTAATTGGTTGATGGGGTCCACCGGGTGCCACCTGGGATGACACATCATCTCTTGCCATTTGTCTGCCTTGTCACCGCCATTGGACTACCACTTGTTACCATGTCATCACCACCTTAGTAGCCACATCACAACTACATCAACGGGACCCGCAAGCCGGACCTCCACTTTGATTGCCATGTCACCTTTCACCATTTCACGAAGGGTAACATGCGTGCATTTTCCCTTCATGAATCCACGCGCACCGTCGGATCTTGCTGAACATGCTCGATCTTTAGCCTTCATTTTTCGCACTTGCTTTTTGCCATTTCGCGAAGCTTAACTCTCGATCATCTTCCTTTCGTGAATCAACGCGCACCGTTAGATCTCCTGCAACCTTCTCACCGGTTCAGTCTCTCTTTCTTTGCAAAACTTGCCTCAGAAACCATGCCTACGTGGGGTCCACCTAGTCACCACTTGTCGACCTCCTTGGTCACCTTGGGAAGTGCACCCACACACGTGGGGTCCACTTTGGTGCCCAACCTGCTCCTTATGTCAAAATCCTCTTGAGGCTTTGACATTATAGATGGGTGCAGCTTTACACTTAAACATAAAAAAATTCCATTCCCTAGCCAATGTGGGATAAATATAGTTTGCTTGGCACTGTGCATTTTGAAGGTTTTAATGGCTGCCAATGCTTTTGTTTGAGACTTTTCAAACCTTTCAACTTACCAATCGCCTCTCCATACACCACGCAAAGGAGGATGAGGGAATTAAGCCTGCCAATTTCATTGCTTGGATTTTATTGCTGCCCTTTTCCAGCCACATGAAGGAGGGAAACACACTTACTAATTGCATTTGTTGGTAACTTTCAATATTCTGCTCAATGTGACTTCTACGTAAGAGGGGATTTGCACCATTCGCATTGGCTTGGAAGTTTATATTCTTCCCAAACTCCACCTCATTCCACACAAGAGAGTTGATTGCTTTGTTTGAAGTTTCAACCCTTGCCAAAGCCACGCAGGAGGAGGCTGATAGTTTGCATTTGCTCTGAGACATTTTTAAATGCCCTTCCACTCCACTTTAAATTCCACACAGGGAGGAGCTGATTTCACTTGCCATTGCAATTGTTTGGGGTTTTCACTTGCTGCCTCTCCCCAAACACTGTGTTTTCTATTGCAAACCTGCTAATTGCATTTGTTTGAAGTTTTTAAAGCCATCCTCACGAGTCACGCAGAGGGAGAAATTTTGGTTTAATACCTGCCAATGTATCGGATTTAAAGTTTATTTGCTGCTTAAACTTCAATGGCTCTTCAACACCATGCACCACAACAGGAGGAAAGGTTAAAGAAAGGCATTTCAATATGCCAATTGCATTTGTTAAAAGTTTATATGCCTTTCCAACTCCTTCAAACAGCAGGGGAACTGACAAAGAAATAGGAATTAAGTTTTATATCTGTTAATTGAATTTGCCCGGAGTTTCAAAAGTTTGCCAACTCCACTCTATTCAACACTGTTTTCCTTCCATTTTCTTGGAGGTTTCTAATTCCTTCCAAAAACTATAGCAAGGGGGAGATTTGGGTAAAGTCGATTGGCATTATGGCTACCAATTGTATTTTAAAAGTTTTAAAACCCTCTTCCAAAAACTCTACTTGCCAGGCACATTTTTGTTAATGTCTCTTCTCTGTCACTAAAGGAGGATTTAGCATTAAACTCGCCAATTTGAAATCTCCTAGAGTTCTATTAACATCTTGAATCCTATTGAGATGTCTCATGATCACAATCCACATTTAAATATTTTGAAATTCTCCTAGTGAACCAAGTCGCCAATAAAATCAATACATGAGCATGAGCCAGGTCGGGCCCCGAAGTGGGTCCGACTAAATTTTTTTTGTTTTCATGTGACTAACCTTTGAGATGCCTCACGAACCTTAAACATACCTCTGGAAATGATCAGCACCATTTTCAAATCATCAGACTGAGTTTTGCAACTTTCAGGCACTTGTGCCACATTTTCGCATTTAATTGCGAAGACATAATTTTCAAACTAGTCAAAACACCTTTTTGGAGCTTGCCATCTAACAGGCGTGTACTCTTATATACAAACATGAACTCTACCAATCAGTTTCTTAAGACAAATCCTGAGTGAAGAGATATTAATGGTCAAAGATGACCAACTGGCTTTGTCTGCACTACGGACCCGATTAAGTCAATGCGTAGGCAACCCATGATGCCTTTCTTAAAAATATCAAATGATCTCCGTAGACCCTCAAAACTGAGACATAAGTACCTTGAAGTACATATCAAAAATTAGAATACTCAGTTGAACCAAAAGGCTGACTGGGTGCAAATGGTGCGCTCGTGAAAATAGCAACTTTAACTGATATAGCAATAAAAGTATGGATCACTGAAACATATGGCGGAATAAACCCTTTTTAAAACCAATCAAACGGATTGGCAGGAGCTTGAAAATGGAAACATAGCTTCTCATTTATACCAAAAATATCTTGGAACAAACATTCTGACATGACACTCACTGAGGCAACTTTTACACTTATGCAAAACAAGGCTCCGACTAGCAACTGAAACAGGGACTTGTCAAACCATACAAATTGCAAGTAGATTGAGACTGCTAAACTGAGAAAATGGATTCACAAAGACTTGAAATTTTGTACGGAGAGACACTTTTAATCATATAATTCAATCCATTTTGAATTTCTTCATGACGATCAACAAGACAAAAGATATAAGAGCTCAAAGTAGACCACTTAATAAAATCTGCATTTGCACCTAAAATGCACTTTCAGCTCACCCCTTGAAATGGGTACCTGATACACTGATCCAAACTGAAATTTGAAAGTTGCAACACACTACATTAGGCAAATGAAAGGTGTAGGACACACTTCTCAAGCCTTACCCTTTGAAAATCAATTGGCTCCATTTTACCCTCTTTCTAACTAGGCCATTCAAACTGACTCATTTTATGATCATTTGGAAATGCAGAGCAAAATTTTGAAATGGGCCTCAAAACTTGACTCAAATTTAATGAGTCCCAACAAGTAGACATAATACTCTTAAACCCAATTTATCAACACCAAAGGATTTATTTGAGCCTTATTAGATCAAAATGACTCAACACAACCTAATTAAACTCATTAGGCATCCTTTGTGACATTTTTACATATTTAGACTTAATGACCCCTATTAGGTCCATTTGCACTCATAACTCATTTCATTCTTCCTATTACATTCAAATGCTTTAATAGGCTTTTTTACATCATTTTTAGGTCCTTTAGACCCTTCACTTGATGTTTTATACCAAAATGGATTCATGTGTCTCCATGTCATAGGAAGGGCTCCTACACCATACTCCCCCCTTATGAAAAATCTCTTGTCCCAATAGAATAGGGGTCTGGTTTGTACTCCATGCATCCTTCTAGAAGGCCACTTGCACCTTTGGCCTCTTGCAAACTTCTGTAGCAATAACAACTCATGAAATGAGTTGGTCTTCCACCTATTACCTGCGGAAAACTCATGATCAGATTTAAAAAAATCATTAGATCTCTGGTTTAGACAGTCACGTATGGACTCTTGCTGCACTATTTTCCTTGCCTTTGTGAGGTCCAAATGACCCCCAACTCCATTCATCTTTGAAGGACTATCACTATTCTTAATCTTCATACCTAGAGCGCACTCAATAGTCCCTACCATCACACTAGTCTGGACCATCCTTTTGCTATCAGTAACAAAATGTTGCTAGTCTTCTGACTTCTTTCCACACCCCTAATCACTGCCTTGTGTTTCCTTCATCTTAGGAACCTACATACTCCTTCCTACCAAATCATATTACACTGGATTCAAAGATCTGATTATTCTTTAAAGGAGTTAGTGTAAATTTCTTACCATCTTTGTGAAAAACATATGTGTTGAAGAACCCATCATGCAATATCCTTCTCTGATATTGTCAAGGCCTTCCCAAGAGTGCATGACAACATGTCATAGGAACAATGTCACACAATACCCTATCATGATAATTGCCAATGATAAAATCTACATATGGTTTCTCTTGGACTACTAGATTTTGTTCATTTGTTACCCAAGTGGCTTTGTAGGGTCTATTATGTGGTATTCTTACTAAATTTAACTTGTCAACCATCTCTTGAAAAACCAAGTTATCAAAAGAACCCGAATCAATGATCATTCTACATACTTTACCATGGCTAAAACATTAAGTTCTAAAAGTGGATACCTGGGGTTGTACCTGCTGCAACCTTTGTCCGCTTGTAAACATCAGAAAGTCACCCTCAAGTTCTCGAGCAACAATACCAACCTTCTCTTCTACTGGTTGTTCTTCCCCTTGGGCCAACTGAACTCTTTTCTCAGTCTTCTTGCCACCTTGTTCATTCATTGGACACTTGAAGGAAGTGTGCCCAACTTCATTGCATGTGAAACACCTTCCCGTGAAGACTCCTGATCCTCTACCTGATCCAAATCCATCTCCACCTCTGTATCTATCTCTCTGATCTGAAAATGACTCCTTACTCTTATCATTGTTAGGCCCGCTACCCCTTCCTCTATTTGCATTACCTTTGCCACTTCCTCCTTGTCTCTCTTGTTTCCTCTTTACCTTTTCTTCAGCCCTTATAGCCACCTTGTTCATTCATTGAATACTTGAAGGAAGTGTGCCCAAATCCATTGCATGTGAAACACCTTCCAGTGAATACTCCTGATCCTTTACCTGATCCAAATTTGCGTCCACCTCTATATCCACCTCTCTGATCAGAAAATGACTCCTTACTCTTATCACTGCTACCTTGTCCTTGTCCTTCATTGTTAGGCCTGCTGCCCCTTCCTCTATTTGCATTACCTCTTCCACTTCCTCCTTGTCTCTCTTGTTTCCTCTTTACCTTTCCTTCAGCCCTTATAGCCAACTCAAAACACTCCCTAAGTGTCTTTGGTATACTCAAACCAATCTCATCTTGCAATTTGTATCTAAGCCTATTAAGATATCTTGCAACCTTCTTATCCTCATCTTCCAATGCACCTCTTATAATCAACTTATGGAATTTCTTAGTGTAGGTCATCACATCCATGTCTTTGTGTTTCAGATTTTGTCCCAACCTCTTTATCTGAATAGAATAATCAGAAGGAAGGAATTGATCCTTCATCATGGCCTTCATCTTACTCCATGTGGTGATCTTAGTCATCCCTCTTTCTACTCTCTCTATCTGCACACTACTCCACCATGGTAGGTAGTACCTCTCAAATTTGTCTTAGCAAACTTCACCTTCTCATCCTCATTCATGTCTTTATTGTCAAAGTAGTTTTCTAGGGCATCAATGCACCCCAATACCTCTTCACTATCTATCTTGCTTTGATAGATAGGAAAATTGTTGGATTTTGCCAAGATCAAGAGGTCAATGAAATGTACAAGATAGAGACATAATATGGGACAAGAATAAACTGTATTCTCATCAATAGAAAATGATCAATAATTGTTCAATAGTTGTTACATACAATGTAGATGAGCCTGCCTATATAGGCAAGGCTAGGGATATGTATGAGCACACAAATATGACATGTGGCTCAATAAGAAACAAGGGTAGGTAGGAAATAGGTGTGGGTAGGTAGGAGAAATAATATAATATTCCACATGAGGTGGATCACCCACCGAAGGTGGAATTATCACTCCACAATAAGTGGATATGATAGTGTAATAACAAGATCAACACCATAAGAGGTGGAATTTCTCCTACACACACTATCCCAATGTGACACAAACACCCAAGTGTCTCATATCCAAACTACTATGAAATGCATTATCCTAAGTAAACTTAAGTAAGTGTAATAATATCCATGATGAATAATTATTTACACCAACACCCCCCCTTAAGTGCAACTTAGGGGAATGCACTTAAGTCTACAATGCAACTAAGCAATGCAAGATGGGTCCCGGCTATGAGGCCATGTTAGGTACCCATGAACAAATGCAAATGCATGCAAACCAATGCAATGAAATCTCTTACAAAGTGGGGAAAGAGAGAAAAACCCAATGGGAAAAAAACCTCCCCCAAAAGAGAGATGAAAGCTATACAAGAGAACTCTCAAAGAAGTATGTGAGGAACAAAACCCCATGTGAAGAAAAAGTCGCCCCCATATGAGAGAAGAAGAGAAGTCAAACTGTGATCCTCCCTCAATGAAGAATCTGCACCAATGATAGAAGCTCGATGTATGAAGAAACTGCTCCACGAACGTCGAACAACATTCCTCCCCTTAGGAAGAAACAAAACCAAAGGTGTATCCATGAAGTCTCCCCAATCATGAAGGGAAGATGTATGAAGAAAACTCATGATGAAAGGAATCTCTGAAAACTGCTCAAGTGTCTTCATGTTGATGCTGAAAGATACCCCTTCCAAAGGTGGTAAACTGTGCCACACTGCTGAAAAAGGAACTCCAACATCTAGTGAAGATGAATGTAGAGCAATATCCAAAGACTCATGTGTCTCCTCAAAGAATAAAGAGACCTCCTCCAACTGCTGTACATAAGTATCCACAATCATGTCAACCTCGAAAGAATGATCATGTAGAGAATGAACAAGAGGGTTAGAGTGTTCCCTCGCAACAATCGAAGAAGGATCATCTTCATCAAAGAGAAGATGTATGTCATCAATGATGTCTCCCAAATCTGCAATGTAGGATTCCATAAACAAACTTGCAATGTCTGTCAAGTAATCATCCCATGAATCTGAAGCTGGAAGACAATGAATATCCTGCTGCACTGAATCACATGAAGGCAAAACTGTCGCACTATCTGCATCATCAGGTGCAATAGGTGATGTGATATCAATATGAGAAGATGAAATACAAGACTCAAGAACGGGTTCACATGTGAGAATCCCCATGTTCAAGTGTCCAAAGTTCTCCTCAAAATCTGAACCATCACAATAAGTGTGATCATCATGTGTAGAATCATCAAATGTGAAATCATCATCATCAACAAAATCTGAAAAGGAGTATAACCGAGATGCATGATCAACCACCCCAGTCACAATGATAGCTCTAGTCTCCATGTCTCTAATAAAAACTGAGTCAGGTGTGAACTCCACAACTCTCTTAGTTGTGCCATGTGTGATTTGATAGATAGAAAGGAGATTGTTTGTCAAGTGGGGTACACACAACACATCATTGAAGGAGTTATCCCCAATGTCAATAGATCCTTTCCCAATCACATCCATGTATGTATGATTGCCCATCAAAATCTGTGGCATGGTGCAAGGCTCAAATGTAGAGAACATAGACTATGAAGATGCCAAATGATGAGAAGCCCCTGAATCTAGAAGCCATCTCTCTAAATCATGACTGATAGTAGCACATAGAGCTTTTCCTTTTCTTGTTCCAAAAGAGTGAGTTTTTTCACTTGTAGAAGCCATGAATGCTTGCCCTTTTCCTTTTGAATGTGAGGAAGTGGAAGTTGATGAATCATCCTTCTAGTAGACTTTAGGCAAATCAATGTTATGCTTTTTGATGATATGTGTGAGTTCATCAATCTTCTTAGTATGGCAACGATGTTCCTCATGACCAATCTTTTTACAATAAGCACAAGTAGGTCTTTCCCTCTTTGGTGAATTATCTCTCTTGGAAGATAATGAATCTCCTTGTTGTGGAGAAGATGGTGCTTTGTCCTTAGGCTTTGATTGCCATTTCTTCTTGTTTGAGTTGTCCTTTCCTTGATTTCCTTTGTTCCCTTGATTTGCTACTAATGATTGAGACTTAGAAGAAGCCTTAAGAATGCCCATGCTTATCAACTTAGTTTGTTCCATCATCAACATTTCATTGAAAGCATCAAATGTAGGCATTTTGTAGCTTGAACCCATTGTCATCCTATGAGTTTGGAAACTAGAAACAAATGCTGCATATTCTTGTGGAAGCTTCCCTATCAAGTTGAATATCAATTGAGTATCCTTTTTATCAATGCCACAATCTTTGAGTTGTGCCCTCAACTCATTTGCCTTAGTGACATAATCTTGTATAGTATCAAAGTTCTTGGGATCTAACATGGTGAGATCACTATCAATTTGATATCCCCTAATCTCATCAACTTGACCATACAAGTCTTGAAACTTTTGCCAAGCATCCTTGATTAGAGTACATTTCTCAATATGGAAAATGAGATCCTTTGATACATACTTTCTTAAGGTACCAATTGCCATGATATTTTTAGTGAGCCAATCTAAGTGACCAACTGGATCAGCCTTAGGATCAGCTAGAGCAACAATAGTTCCATCAATGTAATGAGTGAGTCCTTTTTCCATAAGTTTACTCCATGCATCAATTTTCTAAGTAGCATAATTATGTGGAGTTAAGAGAGGAAACTTAGAAGAACCCATAGCAACAAAAAGGAAGTAACACAAGAGCACAAAAGCACAAGAGACACCCCCCCAAATTCAATCAATCAAAGTACCCCACCAAAAGTGATGATTTTGGCACTTTATACTTAGTGCGATTACAATGAGCCACTTGCAAAACAAGGCAAAGTGGACTTATGATGCAAATTTTACAACTTCTCAAATGAGATACAAGAGACTTCAATCAAGAGTGCAATGAATCTAACTGAGATTTAAGCAAATATACAAGTACCAAGATAGCCAAAAATGGCCAAGATCTGAAAGTACAATTTCTACTTACAATGACATCAATCTGATAGCATCATGTGAAAGTAGATGAAAAAATACACACTTTCAAAAAAAAATGACACCTAAAATGGAGGTCGGATGACCCTAAATGAAGCCTCTAAAGTTGCAAAAACTGGGATTACTCAGGGACAGTCACCAAAAACTGCATTTTCTGAAAAATCCATGCATCAAAATAAAAAAATTCTTTCACCACTGCGGAGAGCACGAAATTCTAGCCCATTTCAAAAAAAATTGCACCCAAAAAGGAGCAAAAATGAGCAAGTTATGGCCATTTGAAGTTGAACTGCAAAATCAAAAATGCAAATGAGAGGGGGTCCAAATATTTTCAAACCCTGCTGATGTGGCGCTGACGTCAGTAAATCACGTGATTAAATTTGACGGCCGTATGACCGTCGCAAAACTTTGGCCTATCTGCTGACTGTGCGTCTGTACTGTACGGACAGATTGCGTGGTGTGCTGACTGTATATTTCGTACTGTACGGAAATGCTAACTGTGCATGCTGATGTGGCTGCTGATGTGGCGTCCGTACGGAATCTGACTCGGCGTACAGAAGGTACCCGTGGGCCAGTGGTCGCCTGCCACGTGGCGGAGGACGCCTGAGGGGATGCCTGTGGGAGGAGCCGCTTGTGGTGGCGGAGCCAAGCAGCAGTGGTGTGGGGGAGGCGTCGGCGGAGAGATCCAGTGCGGCGGCATCAAGCGTGGACGAGGTGGGACGTGAGCTCGGGCGGTGAAGCTGGAGATGCCGGGAGCTGCTGGTGTTGGGAGGCGGCGCGAGGAGCCGAGCGCGGCGGGCGGTAGAAGACCAGCGGCCGGGTGCAGAGCAGAGGATGTCGAGCGTGGAGCGAGGACAGCCGTGACAGGTATGGTGTCGTCCGATTCTGCAGATAGGTATGTTCTGCGCAGACCTGCAAACCTGCGGTCACGGGTCACGGGGGTCTGCGGACCCCCAAACAAATGTTTTTTTTTTTGTTTTTTTTTTTGATTCTTTTCGGAATTTTTTTTGATCTTTTTCAATTTTTTTCGATTTTTAATTTTTTGAAATTTTTTTTTCAGACAATGAAAATAAAATTATTATTTTTTTTTCAAAAAATACAGGAATATTCCGAAAATCCGTACGATATAGCAAAATTGGGGAATTTTTTTTTTTTCTCACCAAAATAGGCCAACTTTATAACCAAAATTCATGGAAACGACCTTCCGGACGCAATGGCGAGGTCAGATCTGGTCTAGGATGCCTCCAAATGATGATGCTCCTCAGATCTGCCTCTTGACGTCGCAATAATGCCTCTTCAAGACGAATCAATGAAGCTCCAAAAGCTCTGATACCATGTTGGATTTTGCCAAGATCAAGAGGTCAATGAAATGTACAAGATAGAGACATAATATGGGACAAGAATAAACTGTATTCTCATCAATAGAAAATGATCAATAATTGTTCAATAGTTGTTACATACAATGTAGATGAGCCTGCTTATATAGGCAAGGCTAGGGATATGTATGAGCACACAAATATGACATGTGGCTCAATAAGAAACAAGGGTAGGTAGGAAATAGGTGTGGGTAGGTAGGAGAAATAATATAATATTCCACATGAGGTGGATCACCCACCGAAGGTGGAATTATCACTCCACAATAAGTGGATATGATAGTGTAATAACAAGATCAACACCATAAGAGGTGGAATTTCTCCTACACACACTATCCCAATGTGACACAAACACCCAAGTGTCTCATATCCAAACTACTATGAAATGCATTATCCTAAGTAAACTTAAGTAAGTGTAATAATATCCATAATGAATAATTATTTACACCAACAAAAATCAATGGTTGTATTACTGCCACCTCCTTGTACTGCCTTCAATAACCTCACCATCCTTCTCTCTTCAGGGTCTAGTTCCCCTTCTCCATTTCCTTCATTTTGATTCTCATTTGCTCCATCATTTGCTTCAACATCTTTTTCCTCATTTTGTGGTCCTCTTCTAGATCCTCTCTCCAAGGCTTCCAACCTTGCTTGCAATGCTGCATTCTCCCTTCTCATTTGTCTCATCTCTCTATCTCTTGCTGCTTCTTGTTCTCTCCTTTCTCTCCTTTCTATCTCCAAGGTCTCTTTCAACTCTTGGTTCTCCTTGGCTATTTGTTGTTTAGGAGGCATCTTGTATATACCCCAACTAGTGTACAACTTCTCCCTCTTCCTTACTTCCCTCAAGAACCTACTAGTTTCTCTGATACCACTATGATGTAGAGGATACTAGTTTATAAGCACCCCAATAGACAATACTTGTTGTTTTCTAAATTTGACCTTTGAAACCCTCAAGGCTCTCAAGTCTTCTCCTTCACCAATGAACCCAAATTGTGTTACCAACTCAATCAACCAATCTAATACCACCTTGGGTCTTCACATGGCCCAACCAGATTGCTTCAACAATAAACACATACCCATTTTCTTGGTTTACACAAAACCCTCTTACCCGGGTGCAACCTAGGCCTACTTCTAGTAGCCCTGCCATACTGGTTTTCCTCACGTAATTCAACTTTTTCCCAAAACACTTACAAGTAACATTGGACTTCCATATACTATTTTGGAAGTTTCATAACATATATGAAACTCAACTATGGTTCTTTTGGATAAAATACCTTGACTAGTGTCTTGCTACACACTGACTAGGCCCAATTAGCCCTCTTTTCCAAAGAAAGTACCAACAAATGGTACGAACACAACACAAAACCCAAAAAAACTCTTGAAAAATATTCTAAAATAATATATTTTCCAACTTTCAAGGCAAGACACACTCATTTGACAGGTTAGATATTAAACCCTCCTTTTTAGGCCTCCTAACCTAGGGCTCACTCAAAACCACTCCTCCATTCACTTCTAGACTCAACCAATGGTTATTTTACCTTTTATTTAACCCCCAAAAAAATATTCCAACATAAAAACACCACCTTGTTAAGCTACTTCTTCAGCTGCTATACTCATGCCTACATTTCATGCTTTTTCTCACACAAATATGCAGTTTTCATGGTGATCACCTACTCAATCTCTTTTCCCTACATTCTTGTCATTGGGTTAGTTAAAAATACATTGGTAGGGTCTCATTACTCAAGTAACATTAAAGACATAAAGAGGAATGAGCCCTAACTTCTCATTTTGACTCCAAACTAACACAAAATGTGCACCTCCAACCGAGTTCTTTTGGATAGTCAAAATAAAAGATTCAATAATAGATATGAAACCTTCAAAAATGGATTCAAATTTTCATCAACACCCAAAGGAATCACCTGCAATCCATTGCCAATAAAAATGAAAGAAAACAATTCAAAACTAGCAAGTAGTTTCCAGATTTTGTATTAAAAAAGAGCAGTCTGTACAATGCAATTGTGATTCCTTTCCCAAACTTCAATCTTGCCTCTCCAGGTCATGTAACATGAGGTATAAATCAATACAAACCTTCCCAAACTGACCATAACTACCTTTATCCTTAAAAAACACCTAAACCTCTTGTTTGGCTAACTAACTGTTGGGTTTCAAATTTGAATTTGGCAGTACTAGACATGATACTCTTAAACCCAATTTATAAACACCAAAGGCTTTATTTGAGCCTTATTACATTAAAATGACTCAACACAACCTAATTAAACTCATTAGGCATCCTTTGTGCCATTTTTACATATTTAGACTTAATGACCCCTATTAGGTTCATTTGCACTCATAACTCATTTCATTCTTCCTATTACATTCAATTGCCTTAATAGGCTTTATTACATCATTTTTAGGTCCTTTAGACCCTTGAATCCATGTTCTATACCCAACTGGCTTCATGTGCCTCCATGTCACAGGAAGTGGTCCTGCACCAACTATTCGAGTTGTAGCCATTCAGGAGCTAAAGTCTATTAACAAAACTAAGGTAACCCTTGACTCCATCATTGGTAAGCTTACTGCTTTTGAATTAAATGGTTATGATGGTAGTGTTCATAAATTTGAATTTGCATTTAGACCTTTAGTTTCTAACCCATCTATGAGGAAAAGTAGAGATGTCAGTCACAATTATGAATCTAGATCCAGTAGAGAAGTTGATGATGAAGACAGTTTGGTTGAGCTTGAATCATTGTTGGCCAAGAGGTTGCCCAGAGGTACTAGTAAATATAGGGGTAAATTATCTTTGAAATATTTTGTATGCAACAAGATTGGACACATTGCAGCTAATTGTCCTAATGGTGATAATGAGCACAAGCAAGAGAAATTCAATAAATACAAGGGAAAAGGCAAAAGAGATTCTCTTATTGCAGTTGATGGTGGTATCACTGATGAGGAATCTAATAGTGATGCTAATGAAGACATTGTGTTTGTAGCCATTAAAGAGGAATCATCTGATCATAAAGCTTTAGTTTCTCGTATGGATAATTATGATGATTGGATCATTCATTGTGGTTGTTCATATCACATGACTGATGACCAGAGCAGATTTCTTTCTTTGAAAGAATTTGATGGCGGAGTTGTAAGATTTGGTAATGATTCACCCTACATGGTTAAAGGTAAGGGAATTATTTCTCTTAATGGAAAGAGCAGTGGAGATGATGTCTACTGGGTTGAAGGTCTAAAACACAATCTTTTGAGTGTTTCTCAACTCAATGACAAGATATCCATTGGAGCTTAAGAATGGTATGTGCAAAACCTATGGGAGAAAAGGTGAACTGATTGCAACTAGAAAACAGACTAAAGGTAACCTATTTCACCTAAATCATAAAGTCAGCAACTGTTTAATTGCTAAAGTAGATGATAGTTGGATTTGGCATAGGAGATTTTGTCATATAAATTTTGATAACATTGTTAAAGTGAGTAAGTCCAAGACAGTGAGAGGTTTGCTTCAATTGGACAAACCAATTAATGATCTATGTAAGGAATGTTAGTTGGGAAATATGACATCCTCAACTTTCAAGAGAAAATCTTTTTCAACGGAACATTTGTTAGATTTGGTTCATACAGATCTCTATGGACCAATAAGGACTAAAAGTATTCAAGGTGATAGATACTTTATGATCTTCACTAATGATTTCTTAAAAATGATGTGGGTCACATTCTTGAAAGATAAAACATAATCATTTAGTAAGTTCAAGGCATTCAGGGCCTTAGCTGAAAAGGAGAGTGGTAAGAAGATAAAATGTCTGAGGACTGATCAAGGTGGTGAATTTACTTTTGTGGAATTCACTAGATATTGTGAAGAAAATAGTGTCAAATGACAGCTTTCTGCATTGAGGAAACCACAACAGAATGGTATTGCAGAGAGAAACAGTTGGTCAATTGTTGAAGCTACCAAGACGATGTTGATACAAGGAGGTGTAGCAAAAAATTTCTGGAGAGAAGCTGCCAGCACAACTGTCTACACTATGAACCAGATTTTGGTAAAAAGAGGCAAGGACAAGACTCCTTATGAATATTGGTATGGTAGATCACCTAATGTTAGTTATTTCAAGATATTTGGCAGAAAATGTTTTATTAAGAGAGGTGACTATGATAGTAAGTTTGAGGTTAAAAGTGATGAAGGTATATTTCTTGGTTATTCCACCGAGAGTAAGGCCTACAAATGTTATAACAACCAGACACAAAGAATCATTGAGAGTACTGATGTTTGAGTGGATGAATATCCTGAAGTCTCAGAGGAAACCAGTGTGGAGAAAAATGATGAAGATCCTTGCATTTTGTTTTTGGAACCAAAACCTATGAAACATGAAATTAGTAAAGAGAATGTTGTTGTACCAATTCATCTGGAATAGGTAGATTCATAAGAAGATATTGATAATGAAGAAGATGAACCTGCAGATAATGATCATGTTATTTCGAGGTATGTGAGACTCCATCATAATCTTGAATATATTATTGGAGATAAGGATGTTGGAGTGCTAACCAGAAGAAGAATTAGAGAGAATTCTTGCATGATCTCCACTATTGAGCCTAGAACTGCTAAGGAAGCATTTAGAGATGATCATTGGGTTAAATATATTGAGGAGGAGCTTGACCAAATTGAGAAGAACAACACATGGACCCTAGTACTCCAACCAGTAAATAAAAATGTGATAGGTACTAAGTGGGTATTCAGGAACAAACTGAATGAAGATGGTGTTGTAGTTCACAACAAAGCTAGATTGGTTTGCAAAGGTTATGCACAAGAAGAAGGAGAAGATTATGGTAAGACTTTTGCTAGTGGATAGACTGGAAGGTGTCAGAACTTTACTTGCATTTACAACACATAAGAGATTCAAAGTATATCAAATGGATGTGAAGTCAATATTTTTGAATGGAATACTGGAAGAAGAAGTATACATTGAGCAACCAGATGGTTATGTTTTGATTGATGAGAAAGACATGGTATGTAAGTTTCACAAAGCACTATATGAATTAAATCAAGCATCGAGAGCATGGTATAAAAGGCTTCATTCACACTTGATGAAGATAGGTTTTCAAAGAACTAGTGAAGATAGCAATATATATCTCAAATATGAAGGAGACAAGATATTGGTTAGTGAAGTGTTGGTAGATGATATCATATTTGGAGGTAATGATGACATGAGCAATGACTTTGAAAATGAAATGAAAAGTGAGTTTGAAATGTCTCTAGTGGGAGAGATAAAATTTTTATAGGCTTGCAAATAGAGCAAATGAAGAGTGATATTTTCATCAGACAGTCTAAGTATGTGAAAGAGGTATTAAAGACATTTGGTATGAGTGATTGCAAACTAGTTGGGACACCAATGGTTATAGGTTGTAAATTTTCTAAGGAATATGAAGCCACATCTGTTGATGAGAAGGAGTACAGGCCAGTGATTGGAAAATTGCACTATGTTGTTCACAACAAACCAGATATATCTCATACAGTTGTTCTAGTTGCTAGATTTCAAAAGAATCTGAAGGAAACACATTTGATAGCAACCAAGAGGATTTTTAGATATTTCAAAGGTATTGTTGACTATAGATTATGGTATCCATATGAAGGAAACTTTGACTTGAAGGTGTACACAAATGCAGATTGGGCAGGTAATGTTGATGATAGGAAAAGCACAACCGGTGGAGAATTCTTTCTTGGATGAAGACTTGTTTCATGGAGTTGCAAGAAGCAGAGTTGTATATCACAGTCTACTATTGAAGCTGAGTATGTTGCAACTTATATGAATTGTACCCAAGCTATCTAGATGAGACACATTTTGGAAGGTTTCAAGATGAAGTTTACAGAACCTATAAAGATCTTATGTGGCAATACCTGTTAGCATTTTCACAAAGGGAGATTGTTGGTATGAGGATATTGAGAAGGTTGTTGGAGATTGATGATATAATTGATAAAGGATGATTACTGTCTTAGTAATATTATTTTGTCATTGATGTCAAGCAATTGATTTTCTGATTCAGTGTGATGTTTCCATATCTTAAAGAGTATATTTTGATGAGTATAAAGATGTCGGTAAGTGACATAGAATGAATGTAAAACTGAAGGGGAGTAATAAGTTATTCAATGGGAAACTATTACCGAGTTACACAGTGATGAGATCTTGTTGTTTTGATATCCTATATATGAGTATTCGAAGACTGAACAAGAAGGAGAAAAGATTTCAAGCTATAGAATTAGTTAAGGTTTGATACTGTTCTATGTTACCGAGCAAGATGCTAGTCGGTAAACCCTAAGGTTATCGCTATAGGTTAAAGAAGGTAGAATATCTACCGAGTGAGGTTCAGTATTTACCAAGTAACAACCGAGTAATAACAAAATGCATTGGATGGATAAAAGCATTATTAAATGAAAGATGCCAATGAGCTAGAAATGTATAGATGATTGTTATGTCGTGCAAAAAGTTTTTTGAGGATCTATGACAACAAAAATGATAACTCAATGATGAACCACTAGTACCAAACCGATACTGAGAGGGGGGGGTGAATCAGTACAAACACAAATATAGTCCAAAATCGGTTTGACGACAAATACTCCAAATGACTGACAAACAGGGATACCGGTAAAACAAAGTGCAACCGGTAACATCTAGTACAACTCAATCAGTCATGAACCGGTCACTCAATAAGATTTCCTCTTAGCTCAATACTACAGTATCATTATATTCTCCCGCATAAACAAGTAAACTTAACCATCAGATCTTCACAACAGCGAGTTCAATATGTTTTATAGATAGGCATAAAACATAGAACCTTCATGTGCTTAACAGGTCAAACAAAGCATCACAAGACAAAAGCATTTCACATGACACACATATTTTTCACGTGGAAACCCAACTGGGAAAAACCACGGTTGGGATGAATACCCACAAGCTGCTTTTTGAACTCTTTAGAAGTCCGCTCTGTTAGGAGCCTTGTTTGGTTAAGGACATTATAATAGGTTCTGGTAGGAACCGATCTTGTTAGGGATCACCCGGTTAAGGGATACCCGGTTAAGGGTTAAACCCGGTAGGGTCACCTTGTTAGAGGATTTCAAGGACTCAATAGCTGAAAGGATCTCCTAAACTCTCTAGCTTCTCAGAACTCATTAGCCTCGAGTTACTTGGTTAAGAGATTTGAATCAAGCCGGTTAAGACCACCTGATTTAAGGGATTTTGAATCAAGCCAGTTAAGGCTACCTTGTTAGGGGATTTTACAACTATTGAAGTGGTTAGAGATCAACAGGTATTACAATGATCTATTAACAACACTCAATGCTAATGCAGATCTGTTTAGGCTCCTCTTTTCCTTCTGCACATTCACTTTGCAGGTATCTCTTCTCTCCTTTGGTTTGGCAAGAATCACGTATCACTTCCCTTGGATACACACTTACAACTTTTGCCAACAACCTCAGAAAGAAACACAACATCGAACTTATAGGAAACATACAGGTTGGTAGCAAAAACCCTAAACCCTAAACCTGTTAGGTTAAGCAATTCAAACGGTTTGATCTTGACCGCTAAATCATACTACATTAAATGCAATAGTCTTGAATCGATCTCAAGACATTCTCCATCATCCATTTTCCACCGATTTCATGGCGGCTAATAACCCATCACGCATTATTACCGTTTGGCAGACTTCACACATTCCCAAGGTGGATAGGAATAGTCTTCTTCATGCAAGATCCTTCATGCGCACAGAGCTTACGTGGCAACATGATTTGTTCTCCATTATACTGCTAACTCATCACACAAGAGTCACCAATTGAGTCACACAGACTTGAGGTACTCCAACTAGAAATCCTGAAGTGGAAACTATCTACCAACCGGTAGTCATACAATGCTTCCATGTGTCGGTTCCCATAACTACATGCCAGTTCAACTTGACATGCTGGCTCACCTTGAACAAATATATCGATTCACTTTGAACACATATGTTGCTTCACTTTGGCATAAAAATCGGTTCATACATATGCTGGTTCCTCTCTCTTTTCTCCTATCATGTGTGCTGGTTCACACCATGTCTCATATTGACATCAATGACAACATACAATATCATTATGTCTTCATGCCGGTTCACATAATGCTGACAGAAAATACAAGAGATAGATCTACAACGCAGATTGAATGGTCATAACCTAGCACAAGTTCCAAGGAAGGAATAAAAGTTCCAAGATGAGATAAAACATTCTCAGATCGAAGGATACAATGAACCTAGTCACGTTTGAAGATCTGATGGCTAAGATTGATCATGGGAAATGTGATCAAGGAGATTAAGTGGTTAGGAATTGTTCATAAATAAGAAATTGTTGATGAACAATGTATGCGGGAAAATAGAAGAACAATGATACTACAGTAGTGATCACCGAGCACAAAAGACTGAATATCTGATTAGAGAACAGATTGAGAAGCCCAGCAGGGAGCAAGATAAGTCTTATAAAAAGATTATTTTGAGCACATAGAGTCTGCTTTAGCATTTCAGATGTGAAGTTGCAGATATATTTTATACTGTTATTTATTTTGTAAGTGATAGGAAATCTCTTAACCGAGTGGACCTAACAGTCTTATTTGTAAATCCTCTAGCAAGGTAACATTCTGAATGAGTGTTTGAAATCCTTTGACAAGGTCACTTCTAAAAAAGTGCAAGACTCTAAAAAGTCTGAGGGAAATCCCTTAACTGGGTCACATCTAGCAATGTGTTTATGTAATTTGTAATAGGATTGGCTTTTAACTGAGCATACTCTAGAAGGGTATATTTCTTAGTGGGTTTGAAATCCCACAGTGGTTTTTCCCTATTTGGGTTTCCACGTTAAATCTGGTGTTAAATGAGTTAGATGTCTTAAGTGTATTTGTTTATGAGTTTGAATGATTTACAGTCATAGTTACATATTAGTAAAGGCTATCGAGGTTGAAATTGATAAATATATTGAATTGTGAGTTTGTATGATTCACCCCCCCCTCTCATCTTAACTAACAATTGGTATCAGAGCTTTGGAATCTGGAAGAAAAGTTTAAAGGTACTTGAGGCAAGATTCAAAGATGTATAAAAGGGATGCACCAAAGCTGAACAAGTCAAGTTTCTCCACATGGTAGAAAAGGATGAAGCTGCACTTATTAGGAATTGGAGAATATGCAACATATTATCTAGAGAATAATTACATTGCACCAAGCACCTACCCAATGACAATGGAAGAGATAAAGGCAAAGCAAGAACATATTCAAGAAATGATTGAAATAACATCAGCATTAACTGACTCAGAGTTTAATGATTTAGAAGGCTGCAATGATGCCAAAGTGATGTGGAACAAGCTTATATCTATGTATGGTGGTGATGAACATGTTCAAAGAGCAAAAGTAGATAGTCTAAGAAGTCAACTTGAATCCATGAAAATGAATGAAGGTGAGAACATAACCCAATAAAGTACAAGGTTAAAAGAAACCATCGATCAAATCAAAGGAGCAGGAGGATCTATTGAAGAAAAGGATGTAACAAGTAAGTTGCTTAGAACACTTTTACCTGCTTATGCCATTTGAGTCTTTGCAATCAATGAATTAAGGTTTGTACCAAACATGTTAGTCTCTTTGGATGCTACTATCGGTAAGCTACATGCATTTGAGTTAAGTAATTTTGATAATAGTGGGTCTTCGGTAAATAAAGTTGAATCTGCATTCAGTTCTTTTTATATTGGTGAATCTGATGATTACAATGATAGAATGTATAAGTATACTGAAGGAAATCATAGTGGAGCAAGTGAGAGATTTCGCAAAAACATGGAAGAGGTACACAAACTATATAAGGAAATCAGAAAGTAAGAAGAGTTTGAAGCACTATTAGCCAGAAGGTTACCAAGAGGCAAAGGTAAGTATAAAGGAAAGTTACCTTAAAATGTTTTAACTGTGATAGAATAGGACATATGTCTTCTAACTATCCTGACAAAGAATCTAGTGAAAAGAGAGAATACTAAGATGACAAACAGAAAGACAATCAATACAGAGGACACCGAGACTTTAGAAGGAGAGATAGAAAGACATGCCTAGTAGCTGATGAGAAATCCAACGATGATAAATCTGATGGGCCTAAGACAAAGGAAGTTGTTTATGTGGCTATCAAAGATGGATCAGATGAAGAAAGGTATGAGGAAAAAGCCTTAATATCTCACATAAATAAAAATGATTCTTGGATCATAGATAGTGGATGCTTACATCACATGATAGGTGATAAACACAAGTTTATTAAATTAGAAGACTATGATGGAGGCTATGTAAGATTTGGTAATGATGCACCATGTCTGGTGAAAGGTAAAGGTTCCATAACACTTCTTGACAATGCTAAATGTGATGATGTATATTGGGTTGAAGGTTTGAAATACAATTTGTTGAGTGTAGTATAGCTAAATAATATAGGATACCAAATAGAATTTCAGAAAGGAAGTGTCAAAGTTCATTACAAACATGGAAAACTGACTGCTATCAGGACACAAACAAAAGGTAATACATTTCATCTTGACTCAACTCAGAACAATTATCTATATGCTAAAATAGAAGATACCTAGTTATGGCATAAAAGGTTTTGTCATGTAAATTTTGATAACCTGATCAAAATAAGTAAGAAGCACCGAGTAAGAGGTCTACCGAGCTTGAAAAAATCAGAGAATGCAATATGTCGAGGATGCCAGATGGGTAAAATGACAAGGTCAAGCTTTACAAGTAAGTCCTACACCTCTAAAGGAATTTTAGATCTTGTGCACACTAATCTTTGTGGTCCTATGAAAGTTCAAAGTTATTATGGAGATAAATACTTCATATTATTTGTGGATGATTACTCAAGGATGATGTCAGTTATGTTTTTAAAAGAGAAACCAGAAGCCTTTCAAATGTTCAAATGGTATAAGGCTAGATTTGAAAAAGAAATAGGAAGACAGTAGAAATGTCTAAGATCTGACATGTTGAAATGTGGCGACTAATAAAAAAAGTACTGTACACTCAGCACGTATCCTCGTCGGGGTCCAGGGCCGGGTCGGGAGCCCCCGAGAAATTTTTTTTTGGTATTTTTTTTGATGAAAACTGATATTGTAATAAAACCCTAAAAAGGCTGACATTGTTTTTGCCCTAAAAATGCATGTTATAAGTGGCTGGGATGCTTAAGGCATTGTAAGGTTGATGTATTGTTTTTGCTAGATAATTAGAAAGATTGGACGACTGTGTATGGTGGACGTAACCCATTATGGGTGAACCACGTTAAATCTTTGTGTTATCTGTGTCCTGTTTTATTTCTTTATCTTTTGTATTTAAATCTGCATATAATTGTTAGTTCATATTTGATTCGGATCTGTTTGAAACCCTAACAATTGGTATTAGAGCGAGGTTTTCTGTAAATTGGCAGAACTTTCAGATTTGAGTGGGAGCAATGGAGGATTCCAAATTCAAGGTCAAAAAGTTTAACGGCCAAAATTATCAGTTATGGAAAATGCAGATGGAGGATTACCCGTATCAAAAGGATTTGTGGCAGCTCTTGGAAGGAAAGGCAAAGAAACTGACCACAATGTCAGATGAAGAGTGGGACATTTTAGATGGAAAGGCACTGGGATCCATTCGATTGTGCCTTGTGCCATCTGTAGCATTCAATATAACAGAAGTAAAAATGGCTGTAGATTTGATGGCAACATTGGCTAAGTTGTATGAGAAACCCTCGGCTTCAAATAAGGTATTTCTTATGAAGCATTTGTTTAATTTGAAAATGAGTGAGGGAGGATCTATATCAGAGCACTTAAATGAATTTAATACAATTACTAGTCAATTGTCTTCGGTAAAAATTACCTTTGCAGAAGAGGTTAAGGCTCTCTTGATTTTATGTTCTTTGCCAGAAAGCTGGAATAGCTTGGTTTTGGTTGTAAGTAACTCTGTCTCTGGTAAAAATACTTTGGTATTTGATGATATTGTTGGTGTTATCCTAAGCGAGGAAATGCAAAGGAAAAGCACAGGTGAGACTCCAACATCATCAGGTAGTGTTTTGAATGTAGAGAACAGAGGAAGATCAAAGGAAAGAGGAAAAGGCCCTAGGAATGAGAAGTCACGAGGGAAGTCAAAGAAAGGATGCTCTCAATCTAGAGGAAAGAAAGATTGCTGGTACTGCGGAAAGCCTAGTCATCTAAAGAAAGACTGTTGGTCTCAGAAAAACAAAGAAGGAGACAAAAATGAAAATGACAGTAAGGAAGCTAATATTGCAAGTAATACTTTACAAGATGCTTTAATCTTATGTTTGGATAATGTTAATGATTCCTGGGTAATAGATTCTGGGGCTTCATTTCATGCTACACCCCATAGAAAATATTTTCTAGATTATGTTCAAGGTAAATTTGGACAGGTATATTTGGGTGATGATGAGCCCTGTCAAATTGTTGGAAAAGGAAAGATAAAGATCAAGTTGCAGAATGGTAATGACTGGTTTCTGCAGGAGGTAAGACATGTTCCTAATTTAAGAAGAAATTTAATTTCTGCAAGGCAACTAGGTAGTGAAGGTTGCATAGTTACCTTCTTAGACAGTATGTGGAAGGTCACTAAAGGATCATTAGTAGTAGCTAAAGGTGTGAAGGTAGGCACATTATATCTGTGTATTGGTAACACTTACTCTACCTTAGCTACTACAGATAAAGTACTATAGGGACAACAATAATAAATGTTGCAAGAATAGATTCAATAATGTGGCACCATAGACTTGGGCACAAGAGTGAGAAAGGGATGAAAACCCTTCACTCCAAAAATCTATTGTCAGGACTAAAGAAGATTGATTTAGAGTTCTGTGAAAACTGTGTTTATGGTAAATGTAAAGCGGAAAATCACGATCGAACCCTAGTTGCTCTCCCCTCTTCCAACTCCAAGGAGAGAGGAGGGAGATTCACTCTAGGGTTGATGGTTTTCACTTAGGGGAGAGACTTTACATTCAAAAGAGGGGTTGAAACCCACAAGATCCAATCCCACGCAATGCAAGATTGGATGCTAAATGAGTTTCAAGGGTTATGACAGCAAGGCTACCCTCTTTTGTAAAGAATGTTGATAGAAGAATTAAGCTAGGAATGCATAGAAAGTGAGAAAGATTCGCTTATAAACTGAGATAGGAATACAGTATGAAGCTGCGGACCTGGAATTAGTAGTAAAATGTCGATACGGCGCTGTCCTGCAAATTTGAGCGAAAGTTGCCAGGACGATGGCGCCCGAGCGCCATGGTCCTCCGAAAAATCCGCGAAATGAAGGGGGATCTGTTCGTCTTTGCACAAGGATTCCAGATCTTCAATTTCAGCCGCGTACCTGCAACCTACACACAGAAAAGCAAAGACGATTGGGGGGTTAGGGATTAGGGGTTTGCCTTTAGGTCAAACCCCGGTTTTGGAATTAACCAAGAAATGAGCAATGTTGTAAATGTAAATGTCTGTAATGTAAAACAAGTACTAATACCTTGTTGTAAGGATGTTTGTATCCTTATGTGCGAAGGTATAGATGTTGTATGTTGTATGTTGTAGTAGTATGTTGTAAGTGATCTCCTCTTCAATGGTTGAATCCTTGTCTTGAATGCAACACTTAGCCTTGAATGGAGACTTGAAATGATCAATTGCTTGAAGGAATGCTTGAACGCTTGAGTATAGTTTCCACGTTTTTTCTATCATATCGAATGAAAGAGGAAAATGTAGTTTATATACTTGTCAATTAGGGCTGATAGACTGATTTTCCCGACCTTAGGCCAACCAGGAAAGATAATTTTCCAATTTGCAAACATAAAGACCCGAAGTCCAAAAGAGACCGGGCCCAAAATAGGACCCAGGGACCAGGGCGCTGGGCGCCATGGTCCTGGGGGACCAGGGCGCTGGGTGCCCTGGTCCTGAAGGACCAGGGCGCTGGGCGCTCTGGTCCCACCTCTCGGGACAGTAGGGTGCAAAGGAGGTTCAGGCCAGGGTGCAAGAAAATGCAGTTTTTGGTGTCATAATCAGGTTTTTGGGTCTCCATTCAGGTTGCGTGTTGCGTCGCCATCATGAAGACCCAAATGCGGTCGAAATTGCAAGTGTCACAATTTTAGGATGCTACATTTAGCCCCCACTTTAGCGGGAGTATGTATGCTCATACTTCCGGTAAAGTACAAGGAAACAATATTGAAAGACTTTCACCACGTCAAGGAGGCAAGATACACCAAGCCCCCAGTGGACTAAGGATCTTACGATTTCGATTGACAAAGTAAAAGGGAAGATCACGAGGGAGAACCATGACTGTCAGTAGTAAGGTTCCCTCACTATGGGTCATGCAAGAGAAATAC
Source organism: Cryptomeria japonica (assembly GCF_030272615.1). Classification (NCBI taxonomy): domain Eukaryota; kingdom Viridiplantae; phylum Streptophyta; class Pinopsida; order Cupressales; family Cupressaceae; genus Cryptomeria; species Cryptomeria japonica. Next base: position 672,207,376 of record NC_081410.1, on the reverse strand, counting down.
CAAAAATTTTCAAGGCAAAGCTGAGTTCTCCAAGAAATTTTCATGTATCCTGAAGGGATAGACAGGGTGTATGGCCCCCTACGTTAAAGCGATCGCACACGCCTCAACGGGGGTGATTGTTTTAACGTAGTGATACACATAAGAAATGAGAAAGGAAAGGAGCACGTTATCACAAGGATTTAGCCCCCAAGTGTGAGATAAACACAAGGATAATAGACACAAAACACAAAGCACGAGGTGACTTTACTTTCCTCAGGGTTAGTATGCTGTATGATAATTCATGTATATATATCATATGTATGTATGCATAATTGTTCTTCATTCCCCAATCAAGGAAGGTCACCTAGAAGAAGGGAACACATGTGTCTTTTGAGTCAACATGAGAGAGATCGAGAGATCTCAATGCTTTGCATCATCCTCAAGTAGACAACACTAAGGACAACAAATAGAAGAATGAGAGTAACGTATAGAAGAAGTAACAAAAGAGAGGAGAGAATCTGCTATGCTAATGAACTAGTCTAGCACGTCATCTACCCCCCGATCTTGCTGATCAATGTTTTGGGAAGGCAGGGAACACGCTAGAGGAGGAACATCCAACATAGTAGATGGAGCTATCACAAGATCCAAACAAGGGCTATGTTCATGTTCCAAGCCACGTTGTTCTTATCTAGGAGCTAGGATAAGTGCTTTAGAAAATTTATTAGATAAATGGTTATCAATATCAACAAGTTCATATTCACTATCAGAAGCAAGAGAAGCAACATTTTCTTCATGAATAACATTTTCATCTATAGCATCATCAAGATTTATAAAAATAGGGTCTTTAATTCGCACAGGATCAAGACCATCATGCATCTTATGTTTTGGAGATTTTGGAGAAAATGGAATAATGCTTGTTGAAGGTGTTTTTGGAGATTGCAAAGTTTGAGAAGCAGCTGCTTGAGCTCTAAGACGACGCTTTCATCGGCGTTCACGTGCAGAACGTTTTCGTCTAGTCTTAGTAGGAAGTGGAGAAGATTGAGGAGGAGGAATGTTCTCAGCCTTATCACTTGGGTGTTTAGGTTGTGGTCTCTTAGGTTGAATAATAGGAGAAGAAGAAGGTCTCTTCTCTCTATAAAAAGAAGGAGGAGGGACTGCTCCATATAAAGGAGGAATTTTTGGTTTAGGAAGGAGACCAAGTCCATCATGACGAGGAGGGATAGGTCTACTCTTAGAAGGTTTATTAGGCATAGACATAGTCACATCCATAGGGATGGGTTGGGAATCGTCTTGAGGAAAGACATTAGTTTTATCTTTCAAAGGAAGAACTTCCTTCTCAAGAACGATAGGAATGTCAAGTTTGGGTGTTTTAGGTTCACTTAGAGATAGGATCATGTCTTTTTTCCACTTTTGATAAGATTTGAAAAGATGATCACTTCGCGGAGGAAGAGACTGGAATTGTTTAGGCCAAAAGTAATCAATAGGAACGCTAGAAGTTCTTTCAGCTGGTTTAAAGAGACTATGATTGACAGTAACAACTTCACCATTATGGGGAAATTTCAAACACTTATGAATAGGAGAAGCAATAGCTTTCATGGAAGATAGCCAAGGATAGCCAAGCTTCACACGAAATTGTTCGGAAGATGGAATAATAGCAAAGTTCACATCAAGGGATTTGTTATGGACCTCAATAGGCAATGTAATAGAACCAATTGCAGGAGAAGAAAATGCATCAAATAGTTTCACAATCACATCTGTTTTGTCATATATCACTTGATTCAATTGCAAAGTAAAAAGAAATTCTTCAGTAATAACATTAACCATGCACAAAGGATCAATAAGCACTATATTCATTGTATTGGTTAATCTAGTTGATCATTTGCATATTGATGAGAATACAGTTTGTTCTTGTCATTATTTTGTCTCTCTTTTATGCTTTTCATTGTGCTCTTGATCTTGGCAAAATCTCACACATAGAATATAATAATTATAGGTAGCAATGGGGGTAAATTAATAAGACTTAAAAAAAATAAAAAAATATCAAAGGTACTCAACCCAAATCTAGTTGCTAACTATGTAATTTATTTTGATACTATTTGCAAAGAATATAAGAATGATAGAGTGAGTTATAGGGTTAATTGGCTACCAAAGAACAAGGTCAATGGTGTTGATAATAGAGTTGGTATATAAAAGTGGTCTATTCCTAAAGCCAAAATTGTATATCTTTCCATTTTCCTTAGATACAATTAGATGACAAGATGAAAATCTTTTGCAATAGAAGAATATGATGATTAGGTATATTTTAGGTCTAGGTTCAATATAAAGTTTGTTCAAACTTTGGTTATTTGGGCTACGACCCCTTCAACAAACAAACACAGGTTGTGTGGTGCATTAAATATTTGATAGGGAATTTAATTTTTAATAGGTCGTCTAACACCTGTGCTCCCCAAGCAACATCTATAGCTATGAGTACTACCTTATTTAGTGTAACTATTGCAAGGAGGCTCCAAACTAATAATGATAAGTTTCATACAAATCACATAATGTGGACGTTGGAATATAGTAAGGTGCAATCATTGTTACCATCTCCACAATGTACAAATCCCTCAATTATTACAACTCCTCCAAGATTGGTAGATAGATCAATTCAATATTTAAGGAATATCTATCCTAAATGATAAAAGAGATTGGGGAACAATTAAAGGAGGCAAGGGTTAACAATATGTAAAGCAGAAAATCGCGATCAAACCCTAGTTGCTTTCCCCTCTTCCAACTCCAAGGAGAGAGAAGGGAGATTCACTAGGGTTGATGGTTTTCACTTAGGGGAGAGACTTTACATTCAAAAGAGGGGTTGAAACCCACAAGATCCAATCCCACGCAATGCAAGATTGGATGCTAAATGAGTTTCAAGGGTTATGACAGCAAGGCTACCCTCTTTTGTAAAGAATGTGCATAGAAGAATTAAGCTAGAAATGCATAGAAAGTGAGAAAGATTCACTTATAAACTGAGTTAGGGATATAGGATGAAGCTGCGGACCTGGAATTAGCAGTAAAATGTCGATACGGCGTTGTCTTGCAAATTTGAGCGAAAGTTGTCGGGACGATGGCGCCCAAGCGCCACAGTCCTCCAAAAAATCCGCAAAACGAAGGGGGATATGTTCGTCTCTGCACAAGGATTCTAGATCTTCAATTTCAGCCGCGTACCTGCAACCTACACACAGAAAAGCGAAGACGATTGGGGGGTTAGGGATTAGGGGTTTGCCTTTAGGTCAAACCCTGGTTTTGGAATTAACCAAAAAATGAGCAATGCTATAAATGTAAATGTCTGTAATGTAAAACAAGTACTAATACCTTGTTGTAAGGATGTTTGTATCCTTATGTGCGAAGGTATAGATGTTGTATGTTGTATGTTGTAGTAGTATGTAGTAAGTGATCTCCTCTTCAATGGTTGAATCCTTGTCTTGAATGCAACACTTAGCCTTGAATGGAGACTTGAAATGATCAATTGCTTGAAGGAATGCTTGAATGCTTGAATGCTTGAATGCTTGAGTATAGTTTCTACGCTTTTTCCGTCATGTATCTATCTCTCTCCCCAAATGAGAGAGGAAAATGTAGTTTATATACTTGTCATTTAGGGCTGATAGACTGATTTTCCCGACCTTAGGCCGACTAGGAAAGATAATTTTCCAATTTGCAAACATAAAGACCCAAAGTCCAAAAGAGACCGGGCCCAAAATAGGACCCAGGGACCAGGGCGCTAGGCGCCATGGTCCTGGGGGACCAGGGCGGCGCCCTGGTCCTGAAGGACCAGGGCGCTGGGCGCTCTGGTCCCACCTCCTGGGACAGCAGGGTGCAAAGGAGGTTCAGGCCAGGGTGCAAGAAAATGCAGTTTTCAGCGTCATAATCAAGTTTCGGGGTCTCCATTCAGGTTGCGTGTTGCGTCGCCATCATGAAGACCGAAATGCAGTCGAAATTGCAAGTGTCACAATTTTAGGACGCTACATTTAGCCCCCACTTTAGTGGGAGTATGTATGCTCATACTTTCGGTAAAGTACAAGGAAACAACATTGAAAGACTTTCACCATGTCAAGGAGGCAAGATACACCAAGCCCCCAGTGGACTAAGGATCTTACGACTTCGATTGACAAAGTAAAAGGGAAGATCACGAGGGAGAACCATGACTGTCAGTAGTAAGGTTCCCTCACTATGAGTCATGCAAGAAAGATATCAAAAATTTTCAAGGCAAGGTTAAATTTGCCAAGAAATTTTCAAGTATCTTGAAAAGATATGAATGGGATGTATGCCCCCCTACGTTAAAGCGATCGCACACGCCTCACCGAGGGTGATTTCTTTAAGGTAGTGATACATATAAGGAATGAGAAGGGAAAGGAGCACGTTATCACAAGGATTTAGCCCCCAAGTGTGAGATAAGCCCAAGGATAATAGACACAAAACACAAAGCACAAGGTGACTTCGCTTTCCTCGGGGTCAGTATGCCGTATGATAATTCATGTATATATATCATATGTATGTATGCATAATTGTTCTTCATTCCCCAATCAAGGAAGGTCACCTAGAAGAAGGGAACACATGTGTCTTTTGAGTCAACATGAGAGAGATCGAGAGATCTCAATGCTTTGCATCGTCCTCAAGTAGACAACACTAAGGACAACAAATAGAAGAATGAGAATAACGTATAGAGGAAGTAACACAAGAGAGGAGGAAAGAATCTGCTATGCTAATGTAACTAGTCTAGCACGTCATCTACCCCCCGATCTTGCTGATCAATGTTTCGGGAAGGCAGGGAACACGCTAGAGGAGGAACATTCAACACAGCAGATGGAGCTATCACAAGATCCAAACAAGGGCTATGTTCATGTTCCAAGCCACGTTGTTCTTGTCTAGGAGCTAGGATAAGTGCTTTAGAAAATTCATTAGATAAATGGTTATCAATATCAACAAGTTCATATTCACTATCAGAAGCAAGAGGAGTAACATTTTCATCATGAATAACATTTTCATTTATATCATCATCAAGATTTATAAAAATAGGGTCTTTAATTCACACAGGATCAAGACCATCATGCATCTTATGTTTAGGAGATTTCGGCTCAATCGTCGGCTGAGGAGAAAATGGAATAATGCTTGTTGAAGGTGTTTTTGGGGATTGCGAAGTTTGAGAAGCAGCTACTTGAGCTCTAAGATGACGCTTTCGTCGGCATTCACGTGCAAAACGATTTTGTCTAGTCTTAGTAGGAAGTGAAGAAGATTGAGGAGGAGGAATGTTCTCATCCTTATCACTTGGGTGTTTAGGTTGTGGTCTCTTAGGCTGAACAATAGGAGAAGAGGAAGGTCTCTTCTCTCCATAAGAGGAAGGAGAAGGAACTACTCCATATAAAGGAGGAATATTTGGTTTTGGAAGGAGACCAAGTCCATCATGACGAGGAGGTATAGGTCTACTCTTAGAAGGTTTATTAGGCATAGACATAATCACATCCATGGGAACGGGTTGGGAATCTTCTTGAGGAAAGACATTAGTTTTATCTTTCAAAGGAAGAACTTCCTTCTCAAGAATGATAGGAATGTCAAGTTTGGGTGTTCTAGGTTCACTTAGAGATAGGATCATATCTGTTTTCCACTTTTGATAAGATTTGAAAAGATGATCACTTCGCGGAGGAAGAGATTGGAATTGTTTAGGCCAAAAGTAATCAATAGGAACGCTAGAAGTTCTTTCAGCTGGTTTAAAGAGACTATGATTGACAGTAACAACTTCACCATTATGGGGAAATTTCAAACACTTGTGAATAGGAGAAGCAATAGCTTTCATGGAAGATAGCCAAGGATAGCCAAGCTTCACACGAAATTGTTCGGAAGATGGAATAATAGCAAAGTTCACATCAAGGGATTTGTTATGGACCTTAATAGGCAATGTAATATAACCAATTGTAGGAGAAGAAAATGCATCAAATAGTTTCACAATCACATCTGTTTTGTCATATATCACTTGATTCAATTGCAAAGTAAAAAGAAATTCTTCAGTAATAACATTAACCATGCACGAAGGATCAATAAGCACTCCACGGCAAGGTGTATTCTTGACTTTTGCAACTATGTATAAAGGACCATCAGGTGCCCTAATGGTTTCACTGGAATCAAATGTGATGGAAGGTTCTTTAGGGTTTTCTTGCTGCTCTACAAAGTTAATCACATTCGGAGTCATAGACACAAGACCATCAGATGAAAGAGAGGAATCATTAGTCTCAATCGAGGTATGAGAAGGTAATGGATTAGTGAAAATCTGAAGATTTTGATTAGGAGGAGCTACAGATGTATTGCCTTTATCATTCACTCCAGAAACAGAAATAGTATTATTATCAATCAAATCTTGAATTTTACCCTTTAAAGAAAAACATTTTTCAGTATCATGCCCAGGCTGATGATGAAATTGACAAAAAGCTTTGTTATCAAAATAAGGTGAAGTAATCTTTGCAGGATCAATTTGTCTTATAGGAGGAAGAGTAAGCACATTTTGTTCCAATAACTTACTCATAATACTATGCAATGATTCATTCAAAGGAGTATACTTTCTTTCTTTCTTGAAAAATTTAGAAATAGGAGGCACACCTGATGCTGCATTCACATTGTTGTTGATGATGTTTTCATTGAATTTGATGGAATCTCTATTCGGTTTAAACTTCCCAAATGGTTGTTGACTGCTATCACCCTTATCACTCGGAGCCATAGGATGTGATTGTTCCATTTGACTCACAGTCAGTTGATAATTGTGAAGAGTTGCACACAACTGTTGGAAAGAAGTAAACTCAGAAAACAGAAGTTTGTCTCGAATATCTTTTTGTAAATTAGAAATAAAGATTCTTTGAATATCATTGTCAGGCACTGGGAAAGAAATTTGAGCATACAAATGCTTATATCTACCAATGAAATCAGTCACTTTTTCTTTAACACCTTGTTTACAATGCATTAAATCAATCAAAGTAACTTTAGGACTTATATTGTTTTGAAATTGTTGAATGAAAGCATTTGCAAGTTGTTCGAAAGAAGTAATAGAATAGGAAGGCAATGAGCAATACCATTGTAGGGCTTTGTCTCTTAATGTTCTAGTAAACAATTTGGCAAGCAACCTTTGGTCATAAGCAAAATCGGTACATATTGCTTGAAAAGTCTTAACATGTGTCAGAGGATCACCTTTACCATTATAAAGCTCCAAATGCGGGATTTCAACATGTTTAGGAGGGATAGCTCGAACAATGTCAAGAGAAAGTGGGCTCGCAACATCAAATGTGGGCACACTAATCTTAGATTGATTCATAGAGGCAATTCGTTGCTGTAAAGAAGAGACAGTTTGTGCAAGATTGTTAATGGTCGCTTCAGTCGAAGAGTTCATATTAGACGTGTTAGATTGAGATGGAGGTGTTATGTTATTGAAAGAAGGTAAAGAGTAAGGTGGTGGGACCCTATGATAATTAGTCATAGGAGCTGATTGGACAGGAGGAACACTACAAGGAGGAATGGAATGATTGAATGAATTGCCCCCTTGCGTCATGTTCATTTGTGGAGATATAATAGGGACACTCATTGAAGGAATGAATGAAGAAGTCGGATTGAATGAAGGAAGAGGGTTAATTGAAGAGGAACGATTGCCCCCATGACTAGTGATCACAGGAGGAATGTCTTGTGTAGAAGTAGCCATTATGTTTGATGTAAAGGTAGGTATGCTAGCAATAGAAGTCATCAAAGGAATAGAATGATTGACTTGAGTAGGAGGTTGTGTATAACCCAAATTTTTAGCACAACTCTTCATAGGCATCACATTCGAATCCACAATGTGTGAAATACCACGCAAAATATCAATTCCATTCTTATCACTTTGAAGCATACGTTTTAGACCCTCAATTAAAGGAAGAGCTTGACTATCAGGGTATTCTTGAGACATCCATTGTCGAAAATCGTCAAATTGGTTATCCAATTTTGAAAGTTGTTCTTCAGAAACCTCATGGAGAGCTTCTTCATCATTAGGAGGATTAGAGGAATTACCCATGTCCTCGTTAAAAAGGCTATTCAAATTAGGTTCCATCTCCTCGGTAATTAAACCTCGGAAAGACTTAATTCTACGGCTTCGTCTAACGGGAATAGTGTAAGTAGGGCTTATTGTTGTAAAACTCATCCACTAGAGAGAGAGAGAGAGAGAAAGTTTTGAATTTAGAGGTAGCAATTTTCAGTAAAATTAGCCAATCTTCCAGATTTAAGCTGTTAAATGCAATCACGACAATCTCCCGAAATTTCGGAAAAAATGTCCGGGACCGTGGCGCTCGGAGTGCAACACGGTCCTTGCAACTTTTTTTGAAATTTGCAGGGATGAAAGGTATGATGATTTTAGAGCTAATCTGAAAAAATTGAGTGATTTTACGATCTGAAGATAGGCCAAATTAAAGTTGCAATCTCGAAATTGAACCCTACCAAGATTGTCGAAAAATGCAAAAATTTGAATTTTGAAAAAGAGAGGGAAACTGAAATTTTGAATTTTATGATTTTAGAGGGAATGTCAAGAGCAATGCAAATTTTGAAATTTAAAAATTGACTCAATTTCACGCAAAATTCAATTTTGAAAGCGGAAATTGAAGTTGTTGTAATTAAGCACTTAATTTCAAAAGTCACAAATTGCAAGAATTTAAATAAAGCACTGAAATTTCAAATGAATGCAAACACACTTTTCAGATTTAGGACAGTAAGAACACAATTTTGACACAAAATTTCAATTTCAATGATTTTTGAATGATTAGAAGCATTAATCCAAGCAATCCCTAGACCAACTTTGACTTTAATTTTGAAAGTGTTATAATTGATAAAATCAGCCAAAATTCTGGATTTTAGTAGGAAAATACAGTAAAATCTAGCTCCCGAAATTTCGAAAAAAATGTCGAGGACGATGGCGCTCGGAGTGCACACGGTCCTCGCAACTTTTTTCCAAATTTTCAGGGATGAAAGATATTGTGATTTTATTGCGGAATCCAAAGTTACAGCTGATTTGGAGATGTTTTGATCAGTGAAATTGTCAAACAAAGGTTGAACCAAGAGGGTTTTAAAAATTAGGGTTTTGACACTTAACCACTTAATTTTCAAAATTAAAGCATAGATATGAATTTATAATTTGTAATAGAAGGGCGGATCTAAAACAAGCATTAACATTTAGACATTTCGCAAGTTCAATTACTAAAAAGAAAATTTAGGGTTTTTATGCAATTAACCTCTAAAATTTTGTAAAAGATCAAACATGGAAATGTAATCAAGGAATCCAATTTTCAGATCTAATTATGAATAATCAGAAAGGATGTTCACGTCAGGTTCACCAAAATGTAAAGCAGAAAATCACGATCGAACCTTAGTTGCTCTCCCCTCTTCCAACTCCAAGGAGAGAGAAGGGAGATTCACTAGGGTTGATGGTTTTCACTTAGGGGAGAGACTTTACATTCAAAAGAGGGGTTGAAACCCACAAGATCCAATCCCACGCAATGCAAGATTGGATGCTAAATGAGTTTCAAGGGTTATGACAGCAAGGCTACCCTCTTTTGTAAAGAATGTGCATAGAAGAATTAAGCTAGAAATGCATAGAAAGTGAGAAAGATTCGCTTATAAACTGAGTTAGGGATATAGGATGAAGCTGTGGACCTGGAATTAGCAGTAAAATGTCGATACGGCGCTGTCCTGCAAATTTGAGCGAAAGTTGTCGGGATGATGGCGCCCGAGCGCCACGGTCCTCCGAAAAATCCGCGAAACGAAGGGGGATCTGTTCGTCTCTGCACAAGGATTCCGGATCTTCAATTTCAGCCGCGTACCTGTAACCTACACATAGAAAAGCGAAGATGATTGGGGGGTTATGGATTAGGGGTTTGCCTTTAGGTCAAACCCCGGTTTTGGAATTAACCAAGAAATGAGCAATGCTGTAAATGTAAATGTCTGTAATGTAAAACAAGTACTAATACCTTGTTGTAAGGATGTTTGTATCCTTATGTGCGAAGGTATAGATGTTGTATGTTGTATGTTGTATGTTGTAGTAGTATGTAGTAAGTGATCTCCTCTTCAATGGTTGAATCCTTGTCTTGAATGCAACACTTAGCCTTGAATGGAGACTTGAAATGATCAATTGCTTGAAGGAATGCTTGAATGCGTGAATGCTTGAATGCTTGAGTATAGTTTCTACGCTTTTTCCATCATGTATCTATCTCTCTCCCCAAATGAGAGAGGAAAATGTAGTTTATATACTTGTCATTTTGGGCTGATAGACTTATTTTCCCGACCTTAGGCCTACCAGGAAAGATAATTTTCCAATTTGCAAACATAAAGACCCGAAGTCCAAAAGAGACCGGGCCCAAAATAGGACCCAGGGACCAGGGCGCTGGGCGCTCTGGTCCCACCTCCCGAGACAGCAGGGTGCAAAGGAGGTTCAGGCCAGGGTGCAAGAAAATGCAGTTTTCAGCGTCATAATCAGGTTTCAAGGTCTCCATTCAGGTTGCGTGTTGCGTCGCCATCGTGAAGACCGAAATGCAGTCGAAATTGCAAGTGTCACAATTTTAGGACGCTACACAATAATAAGAGGATTACTAATTTGGTTGATGATTTGATTAGTCATAGATTGTAAAAAATAATAAACAAGATTGTAGACACTTGGGAGGGTTACAAATACTTGTAGTACCAAGATGATTTAAAGGATATTTTAGGTAGATGGCGTTGGAATCCAAGAAAACTGAAAGGGGGGGGTGAATCAATGTTCTACTGGAATATTCAGTTTTAACCTTATTATAACATGCATTCACCAACCAGTACATATATAATAGAAAGAAGTAAAGCAATCAATGAACCAATCACACAAATGAACACCATAACGCAGAGAGTTTATACGTGGAAAACCTCAAAGAGGAAAAACAACGGTGGGATTTGTGACCCACAATATCAATTCACTAAACATATGAAGAGATATTACATAATATGGGGGCCTGCACATGCAGGAAGGCTTACCGCCTAGAGCACACTGCTCAACACAAAGAAGTCTCATTGACTACAGTCACTTTGAATAATGGAACATAAAATTGAACTTGTAGACACTTAAAAATAATTATTTTAATTATTTTTAATTCCTCACATAATTAATTAATTAAGTATGTTAATTCAAATTCTCCTCAATATTAATTAATTATATTTAATATTGTCACTATAGTATGTGACTGATTTATTTAATAAATCAATCCATTTCTTTATTCTTCTAAAAATTAAATCCTCACAAATATTCCTCTTAACTAATTAAATTCAATTAATTAGTTAACCCACATGATTCCTCCAACTCATCTTCCTAATTCATCATTAACCTAATAAAATCTTCTAGAAACCCCCTAAAATCACTTAACCTTATTCTTCTAATTTTTTATTCCCTACACTCATTCTCTCTCCTAGTCAAATCCTCCTACAAATCCTATCCCACCTAATCTTTCCTCTAATCCCCCTCCTAATGAGTTCCTAGTGGTTAATCATCATGATTAGCCACAAAGTCAACTCCTTGTCCCTTCCATCCAACCACTAGCTTTAAATGCTCTTTTCCTAGGTGAAAATCTCACATTCCTCTAGGCATCCCATCTCCCAAGGAATTTTTAATTCCTTCTTATTCCTCCAATCCCCATAATCATCCCTTATGGAGATTTTTTAATTCCTCCTCCCCATCCTTCAAGGAATGTCATATCCCTTGCTTTTCTCAAGGCACATTGGGAAGTCTTCCCAATGCACCTTTCTCTTCTCAAGAAATATTGGGAAGTCTTCCAAATGCACCTTGAGGAGTGTGGAGACAAGAAATGTCTTTAAGGCATATCTCTTGGTATCCACACCCTCTTGGGCCTTGTGTGAGCTCACAAGAAATCCTAGCCCTTCATCTTGAATCCATCCTAGCCATCCATTTTTCCTCTCCTCTTCCTATAAATTGAGGACTCCATCCCTTCATTCTTCATCTCCAAGCTTAGTAATCTATTCTACCCTTTTGAGCCTAGGAAAATCATCTTAGCAACCTTACCATGTCAAAATCATCTCTCACCCACACTTAATCATTTCATCCCTATCATCCTTCAAGATCCATCTCATTTTTTCACAACATTGGAGAGCCATCCACATCAAGCAAGCAAGAGGAGCACATCAAGTGGAGCATCATCCAAGAGCGTCTTCACTTCATCAAGCTACATCCAAAGGAGAAGGTAAAATAGCAAGGTATAAGCATTGTCTTCATGTTGTTTTTATGTGATTTAGTTTATGCATTATCTTCTTATGTTTTTAATGTTTGATTTACATATTAACAATCTAATCCACCTTGCTTCATTTTCCCTTCTTCATTTTGACATGCCTGGTGGGACCCACGTCCCTAAGAACTAATATTTTTGTGATTTTTTGTGAGTTGTGAGACGCAAGTTCCAAAACAATACAAGAGATTACAAATCAGCGCGAGCAACTCGGGTTTAGCACGATAGAAAACCTATTTCGGCGAGAGCACAGACGCACCAGCGTGAGCGCTAGCGCACCAGCGCGACCGCTCTGACATATTTTAAATTTTTCCCACTCACCATTTAAAATTTAAAATTTTTTCTATCTATCTATTTATTCACCACTTGCACAGGCGTTTCGGCGTGAGTGAAGGCACTTCAGCACGAGTGCTTCAGATCAGGGCAAGCGCTTTCATACAATTCCCGCTCTAGTATTTAAATTTAAATTTTCAAAATTTTTGCCCGCTCATCTGCCAGGTTTCCATTTTCAGGTTTCAGCGAGAGCGTAGGCATTTCAGCGCGAGTGTTTCTAATCAGCACAACAGACGGGTATAAAGCCCTTCTCTATCCTATGTTTTTTGTCATTCTTGTTTACTAGTTTATTTTAGTTCAGCGCATACGCAGGCGTTTCGGCCCCTACCCAGGTGTTTCGGTGTGGATGACTGCACTTTAGCACGTGTGTTGTATGTGCAGTACAGTTAGGACTAATTTTCATCTTCGGATGACTACACTTCAGCGCGTGTGTTGTATGTGCAGTACAGTTAGGACTAATTTTCATCTTTTTAGTTTTGCAGTTTAATTCGACCGTCCAAGACTCAAAAATAAAAATAAAAAACTACTAATCCCATTTTTTGCAGGTTGTCTAGCAGATTCAACCAAACATTGTGCATTTTTTAAAGTTAGGCACCTAGATGTTAATTAAAAGGGAATGAATCATTGTTTTACATGTTTTAAGAAAAGCGTAAAGGTAGGAGAGTATGCTCTCGTCTAGCTAGACGATCAGAAATCCAAACCCTCCAACTTTTTCTTGTTTGATTGGATGTTTACCTCTAGCGGATCTACCCTTCCAACTTTCTCTTTGAGAAGGTAAGAGGGGAACGACCCAAGTGAGTACACCTAGACCTGGGGTTCCCAACTCACTATAATAAATAGGTCATTGACTACGAAAGGGTCAATAGTTGGGGCTATATGAGAGTTCACTCTCACATTGGGTGTTTAGTAGGATCCTAGAAATCCCAATCATGCTTGCGTGACTACTAAGTTCTTGGTACTTCATTGGGATATAGGCCTCAATTACGCTTGCACAACTACGAAGGGTAGTTCCTAATGGGAAGACTTACTAAACACCTTGTTCATAGTGGCCAAAAACCTTCTAGTCATTGGTGTAGGAGGTCAGACCTCCGAATCTGCCCATATTTTTATGGCCCTTAGTAGACACACAAAGTTCTCCATGAGGAGTCTTCATGGGAATTGATGCTTGGCTGCCTCGAAGAAGTGAGTGTCGTGGAAGGGAGCCAATGGGGTTAAGCATCTAAGTGTTCGCTCTGGGTAGGTGTAGCTGGGAAACCAATTGGGATCCAATGACTATTGTCCTTGCCAGCCTTAAGAATGTTGTGTATGAGCATGAGTGTCTTTGAGATAATATGCATTTGATCATTGTGTTTGTCTTGTTTGATACATACTTACCAAGAGTAGACTAAAGACACATCACTATCCCCAAACACTTTGCAAAAAACACTTGTCAAGACACAAACAATTGTCCAAGTCATTACCCACACAAAGTCCAAAATTGCATCAAAGCTCCATTTGTCCCATATTTCATAAGCCCAAGTGAGAAGCTAAGAGTCTGTCCTCTCCGTCAATGTTCAAGTTTGTCCTTTGAAACTTATCGACAAAATTAGGGTGGTCGTGTCCCTTCGTATAACTTGCCATCCGAATTAATCCTCTATTGAGTCATGTTCATGCCAAGAATAACCTAGTCATCAAATTTCTTCTAAGTCATCACTGCCACACCTCCTCAATCAATCATCCTCAAAATTCCTAAGGACTTAGCATGTCAAATCAATATCCCACTACTATCAAATCAATTATCAAAATCCAAATCCAATCATCCTTTAATCCAATTTAACCTCACATTAAGGTTGCATACCTTGTGAAGTTCCATTTAGACCTCATCATTAATCAATTGGCTCTCATGCTTGAAGAAGAATCCTCTCCAAGTATATTTTTCCTAATCCTATTTTAGTCTATCAAGACTCTTAACTCATGTCTTTACTTTGCTTAGGGTCATTACTCAACCCTTGGTGTAAGAGAGGCTTTTTAATCATCATTCCCAGGTCTAAAATCTACCCAACTTGGTCATTACCTTGCTTGTGGTCTCATCCACCACCTAAAATCCTCATCCAAAGACTAAGGTGTCAAATCCTAATCAAATTCGGGCTCTAATCCGAGAACCCCAACCAATCAAAAAAATCCCTTGTCATCAAAGACAAAATCCAAAATTCCACAAACATCTTGCTAAGTCTTTTCATCAAAAATTTCCTCCTCCAAGATTTTCTAAGATTATTCGTGTATGGTCACAACTCAATCCCAAAAGAAAAGGATAGTTGAACAAAAATATGGCATGTCAGACATTAGTGTCCTATATGAAGATCCCATGCAAGTTCCTACACAAAGTGGGAAACCTAGCAATCAAGATTAAAGCTAAAATCCTAATATGGTTAGCCAAGATGAACTCTCCCTGGAAGTGCAAACTTTTCTAGTAGACTCTTATAACCAAGAGATGATTGAAAAGTTCATCCAACACAATCCTACTACACTTCTAAAGACTCTCCTTGAAAATGGAGCTCAACTTCCACCCGAATTTGATAAATCCACCCTCAGCCAACAACCACAAGAAGACCTTGCTCCCTCAGAAAGTGTTGCACCTATTATTCAAAATCAATCAATTGCAACCCCACCAATCATCCAAGCTCAATCAATGCCACCCGTAGCACCACCCACTATGGTCTCCATCCCACCTTCTTCCTCTTTACCATCTATACCACTATCGAATTTGATCTCATCTATTCTCCAACACGCTTCTATACCACCTCCTTCCATTCAACCCCATATTTCTATTCCACAAACTTTCCTTCCCATCAACAATGTCACAAATTCTATCTGGACCGTACTCAATCCCGTCACAATAGTTTGCGGACTGCAACCAACTATCACCCAAATCCCTATGACATTGGTCATCACATCTCACGTTCATGTCTCCTCATCATATCAATACATTGGTGGTGGTGCACCTTCCTTGACTCATCCAATTCTTGGGGCAAATACAATTCATCATTATCAAAATCCACAACAAGACCTCATCAAGGAAATTCAAGACATGAAAAATATCATCAAGGACATGAAAGAAGGGACTAACAAGAGGAAACCTTACTCATTTGAGGAATTTTGTCCTTGTCCTTACGACCCATCTATATCAGTTGCACCTTACCCTCCAGGATTAGAGATCCCTAAATTTACCAAGTATGAGGGCAAAGGAGACCCCCGTGACCATGTTCGAGAATTCCACATCTTATGTCAAGAAGTCTCCTATAGTGACCTATATCTCACAGACTTTTTCCCAAGTGTCTCATAGGAGACGCCTTGACATGGTTCTCATCTCTACCATGAGGCTCCATTGCCTCCTTCCCAGACTTGGCAGAGAAATTTGTGACCCACTATGCTTACAACATGGCTAATGATGTTTCTATGATGGACCTATGTAACACAAAACAAAGGCCTGGAGAGAATTTTGCTAACTTCCTACAAAGATGGCGACATCTTATCAAAAAATTCCAGTGGGACATGCCAGAACAACATCAAATTGAATTATTTCAAAAGAACTTGGTGCCTGAACTTTCAAGACCTTTGGTGTCTCAATGTATCAAATCCTTCCAAAAATTGACCGATAAGGGCCTCACTCTTGAACATGTCTTGTTGGAGGAAGGAACCTTGAAACATTACCAGAAATCAACACAAAGTTCTTCCTCTTATCGTAACGACAAGCCAAAATTCTGGTCTAAAAATAAAAACGTGGTCAATTATGGTGTAATTGATGCAAAGCGGGTCCAAACAGTGGTTGCTCCCCCAAAATCCACCACCAATAATCATCAATTCAACAATCAAAACAACCAAAATCAATAACAAAAACCTCACAACAATGTCTCAATCCAGGGACGACCACCTCGATCAAATAACAAGACTCCAAGAGATTTCACTCCTCTTGTTGAGCCTATTGAAATGGTGTTTCAAAAACTTGTCCAAGCAAGTGCAGTGGTTTTTCCGATCACTCACCTGCTTGACCCCAATCAACCTAAACCTAGATGGTATAATGAGAATGAGTATTGTGAGTATCATCATATCAATGGACATGACACACGAAAGTGCATGAAGCTCAAAATCTACATACAAGATCTCATTGATAGGGGTGAGATTGTAGTAGCAAATGCAAAACCTGGTAATAACAATGACAAACTTAAAATGTACCAGGAACCATTCTTGAAGCATGATAAAGGAAAAGGCTCATCATCTAACATAGTGGGTTATGACTACACCAATCACATAACTAGATTTGGCTCTTTAGTGGGTCGCATCGAGCCCGTAGAAAACCATGTTAACATCATAATCGTCTAAGGAGTTAATCCTCCCCCTCCCCAAAGCAGACCTAACCCTGCTAGGATAGTCATTCAAGGTGCCATGACTTCCACCTCCCATCCCCAAAATGACTGTAATGTAACCACACACCAAGGAAAAGTCACCATCCAAGGAGTTCCTCCCCCACCAAACCCCCCACCCATGTCTTCCACCCACCAATACGACCTCCTAGACCAACTTGGGAAGACCCCTACACAGATTTCCATTCTAGAACTTCTCAAGACTTCCCCTATGCATAAGGAAATTTCGAAACAAGAACTCCTTAAGTCTCGTGTTCCTGATAACATCAATGCTACTCAATTCCAATCTCTCATTGGAAACCTTGCTTCCCAGCAACACCTTGTATTTACCTCCAAAGATGCTCCTGTAGATGAAGATCACAACAAAACTTTGCACATTGAAGCCCTTATCCAAAAACACAAGGTAAAATGTATTTTGATAGATGGTGGATCTGGACTTAATCTGTGCACATACAAGTTAATAAAACAATTGGGACTTTCTAAGGACTTGGTAGACACATCAGGAAGGATCACTGTAAAAGCATATGATGATGCAGAAAGAGTTTCGAAGGGCATGATCACCTTACCTCTTCAAGTGGAACCTATTAAAATTGAAACCCCTTGCCAAGTACTAGATCTTGATCTCCCCTATAATATTCTCCTCATGTGGCCATGGATTCACTCCTTGCAGGTCGTGCCCTCCACCTATCACCAATGCATCAAATTCCCCTATAATGGGAGAGAGATCACTATCAAGGGTGATCCCCAACCTTTTCAATATTGCAAACTATTAGAGGGGAAACATTTGTATCATTGCCCACTAAATAGACCCTTGTCAACACCTCCATCTGACACATCAAATGTTGCCTCCACTTCATCCCAACCAAATAATCAAATCAAGATCTTGGACAATGGTTGTGGAGAATACAAATTGGAGGATGTCTTATTAATAGGCAACCTCCCTCTCTCTCCTAAGTCATTTGGAAAACCGAAAGAGCTCAAAAAGGACCCGAAACTAGTCATGCAATGCCAAAACACCACCTTCTAGAAATGGGGCCCACTTGATGAGGAGAGCCTCTTAAACTGGGAAGAGGATGAAGATCCAACAAAAATATCCAAAAAATGGTATCCAAAAGCATCAGTCATAGTTGAAAAAATGGGTTACAAAGGACATGGCCTTGGACCAAAGGAGAAAGGAAGAAAAGCACACATAAATCCTATCTCCTACAAATACAACAGAGGCTTGGGGTACACCCCGGTGCCTAAGATTACTATCGTTGGTGCCCCTTCTAGTCCTTCTTTGGATATTGAAAGCGCTAATGAAGAGGAGTTCCACGAAATGCCTTATGAATACAAAATGATATATTGTTTGATACTCACGTCAATACCATTTCCCCCATACCCCCTTCCACCTCACACGAGCTACATCTTGTCCATCTTGAACTCATAGACTGAGGCCAACGCGACAAACCCACATTAGACATCTGGGCCGATGATGATGCTCTCATTACTCTCCTGACAATGCGAAATCTTGAAGATTGTAATAGAGTAGAGGGTATTCAACTACATGAAAAGGGATACTTTGGTAGTCAGGTCAATGCCCTTAGTCGCAAAAAAGATAATCAAAACAAAAAATATGATTCCTTAGGTGAAAACCTCTCTGAGGTGCCTTTGGATAAGCAAAAAATAAAAACAAAGGGTGTATCCGAAAGTGAAAACCTGGAAAAGGCACTTGATGATGAGGGACTTGACCTCCCTACCATTGGTTACCTTACACAGGACAGATCAAATTTGCTAAAAGAAGAAACAAATAGCATCAACATGGGCACCGAAGCCATCCCACAAAATGTGCTCATTGCTAAGTCCCTCACAGAAAAAGAGAAACAAGATTTCATCAACTTCCTTATAGAGGTAAAAATCAATTTTGTATGGTCCTATGTCAATATGCCAGGGTTGGATCCTGCCTTGGTGGTTCACAATCTTGCTGTCCGCCCAGAGGCAAAAACCCATAAAACAAAAATTGCGCAAAATGCACCCACATGTTGCACTCTTGGTCAAGGCAGAACTCCAAAAGATGTTAGATGCAGAATTCATCAAACCAATAGACTACGCTGAATGGGTTTCCAACATTGTACATATCAGCAAACCCATTGGGGGCACCCGCATCTACACAGATTTCTGAGATCTAAATAGAGCTTGTCCTAAAGATGATTTCCCACTCCCCAATATAGACATGATTGTGGACCTTATAGCAAGACATGAAATGATATCGCTTATGGATGGGTTTTCAAAATACAACCAAATCAGAATAGTAGATGAGGATCAACATAAAACTATATTCACAACACCATGGGGTACTTTTTGTTACCGGGTCATGCCTTTTGGTCTTAAAAATGCTGGAGCTACATATCAATGTGCCATGACAACAATTTTTCTTGACCTCTTGCACAAAATTATGGAGGACTATGTAGATGATCTCCTAGGCAAGTCCAAGAAAAGAGAAGAACACATCCCTATTCTAAAGCAGATCTTCAAAAGATTAGAAAAATAGAAACTATGCCTAAATCCCAAAAAGTGTGTGTTTGGAGTCATATCGGGAAAATTATTAGGATTAAGTGTTTCCAACAAAGGCATTGAGGTCGATCTTGCAAAAGTAAAAGCTATCATGGAAATGCCTCCACCGAAAACTCTCAGACAATTGCGTTGTCTCTAGGGGAAACTACAATTTGTTAGATGCTTTATTTCACAACTAGCAGATAAGTGTCATCTATTTGCACACCTCCTGTGCAAGGACACAAAATTCAAATGGGACTGCTTATGCCAAAAGGCCTTTGAGAAACTAAAAAAATATCTATCATCACCTCCAATGTTGATGCCTCCTACTCCTGGAAAACCCCTTATTTTGTATATATGTGCTACTGTAGTGGCATTGGGGGTATTATTGGCACAGATAGATGACCAAGGCAAGGAACATGACATTCACTACATCAGTCGAACATTGGTAGGGTATGAACTCAATTATACCCCTATTGAAAGAGCATGCTTGGCATTGGTGTTTAGCACACAGAAACTTTGACACTATATGCTAAACAACAAAACAAAACTAATTGCTAAAATTGATCCACTTAAATATCTCTTGTCAAAAGAGGTTCTCACTAGTAGAACTGCTAAATGGGTCATGCTTTTAAGTGAGTTCGACATTGAATACGTAGACAGAAAGGCAATCAAGGGACAAGTCATTGCAGATTAGTTGGTTGAAGCTCCACTTCCAAGTTACTATCCTCTTCTCACAGAATTACCAGATGAGTTCATTATGACTGTTATCACATCCTCCACATGGTGATTGTACTTTGATGGCCACTGCACCCAAAATAGATCAGGGGTAGGAATATTATTGGTCACACCTCAAGGAGATGGCATCCTGAAATCATACAAGATAGCCTTCACATGTACCAATAACATAGCAGAATACGAGGTACTCATCACAAGTTTGCGCTTGGCCATCCATTGGAAAATAAAGGAGTTACAAGTCTATGGCGATTCTTAGCTCATCATAAAACAAGTCAACGATGAGTACCAGACAAAAGATGATAAACTCCTTCCCTACCGTACTATGGTTGAAGATCTTAAACAACATTTCATGACAATCAAGTTTGATCAAATCCCACAAACAAACAACAGGGTTGTATATGTAATGGCCACCATTGGCTCCCTCCTTCAAATGCTAGCACATAGTTAGAAGTGTGAGTTCTTGGTTGAGCAATTATTTATACCAGCATATGACCTACCAGAGTCTAAAATGGTGTGTTTTCTTGTTGGTATTGAGTCCCCTTGGTACCGAGAAACCTTTTCTTTCCTCAAAGACAACACCATTCCCCCACATCTCACTAAAACCCAACAACAAACCTTCATTCATCGATGTTCTTGTTACACCATCCTTGGAGACACCCTATTCAGAAGGCATTTTGATGGTTCCCTCCTAAGGTGTTTAGATAAACAAGAGGCAGAATGGGCATCACGCGAAGTACACGAGGGTATCTGTGGGGCACACTCAAGTGGACTCACATTGGCTAAAAGGCTTTTGAGAACGGGATACTCTTGGCCTAAGATGGAAGTAGATGCATATAACTATGTAAAGAAATGCATCCCTTGCCAGCAACATAGTGACAAGATTCATGCACCGTCACAAGAATTGCAGCCATTTATTACACCATGGGCCTTCTCACAGTGGGGGCTCGATCGGGGCTCGATCTCATTGGGAAAATTCACCCTCCATCTTCCAACAGACATAAATTCATTATTACCTCCACCGAGTATTTCACCAAGTGGGTAGAGGCTATCCCTCTTACTTTTACCATTAGCAAGAAAATATCTAAATTCATCCTGAACTACCTAATCTGCCAATATGGCATCCCAAAAGTTATCATTACAGATAATGGCAGACAATTTAAAAACCAGGATGTCAAAGAACTCTGCCCAAAAATTCAATATCTAACATCGCTTTTCCACTCCATATTATCCCCAAGGCAATGGCCAAAATGAGGCTTCTAATAAAACCCTAATAAAAATCCTCAAAAAGGCAGTCAATAAAGTTGGTCATGATTGGCACCTCCAACTCCATCCCGCTTTGTGGGCCTACCGTACCTTCATCCGCACCCCCGTAGGTGCCACCCCTTATTCCTTCGTCTTTGGCTCCGAAGCCATCCTTCCCCTTGAGATCGAGATCCCCTCTCTAAGGGTATCACTACAAAATATCTTACTAGATGAGGAATACAAAATTGCCCGCTTACAAGAGCTAGAATTGTTAGATGAAAGGTTCCTTAAGGCCTTGAATCATCTTCGTGTATATCAAAATCATCTGCGCATGAGTTATCACAAAAAAGTCAGAACCCGAGAATTCCAAATTGGTGATCTTGTCCTCATGGAGAATCAGAAAAATCTACAAGATAGAGAAAAGAAAGGCAAGTTTGAGCCTAATTGGCTTGGATCATATGTAATCACAACAAAATATGATTAGGAGCTTATCAGTTGGCTACTCCTGAAGGCGATCCTTTGGATGATCCAATGAATATCATGCACCTCAAAAGATTTTATGCCTAGTCCTCAGAAAGTCTTAAAAAAAAAAAATAAAAAAAAAAAAAATAAAGAAAAAATACAAAAAAAAAGAAAAAGATCCTAAAAAAAGCGTCACTTTGGTGAAAACCTGGCAAACAGGCACCGTGTGACACACAAAAAAAAAGAAGCAAAAAATCAGAAAAAGAAAGAAAAAACAATTCGTCCACCAGTGAAAACCACTTTGTGGCGCTATGGACAAGTACCTTGGTGAAAACCTCCATGCAGGCACCAAGGTAAATAATTGGATCCATTGTTTATCAGATCCACACTGCAAATCACCCGCCATCCAGTCCACCCATTCGCAACATTCCTTCTCTTCCGCCTCCCAATAAAACATGCGTATGATGATGAGTCTTTGCCTAAGTCATGAACAAGGAATGTCCCATTAAACTGAGCTTTTATGCCTCTCTATAAGCTTCAAGAAGTCTTGAGAAACAAATCCCAAGTCCGCAGGTCACTTTCCAAAACCATAAAATCACTTGCCTAAATCCACAAGTCCACTTTCCCCTAGGGATGATTCCTTCCCTCACCTGGCAACCTAATCCTCCATCCTAGTCCTACTCTTGGAAAGAGATATCATTTGGTCATAGAAGAATTGACTTGTTAGATTTTGTGGGATCTTTTCATTTAGACTTGCATCTTTCCCTATGACTACAACTATCTACGACTACCTGGGTTTGCCATATCCAAGTATGTTACAATAGGTGCATACTGGGGCATATTTTCATAGCATGGCATGTTTTTGATCTCTCTTGTATAAACTGACAATCTAGTATTAGTGTTTGTCAACACCTACCCTTTCGTGTACAAGAGTTATCAGTGTGTTTGAGGGTCTCCTTGCACATACCCACAACTCTATATCAGTGTTTATTAACACTTGCATAGCTGTGTGTAAGGAATTCCCGTTTATCTAAGAGTCAGTCCACACCTTGGGTTTCTCATGGCATCTTGATTTCTATAATCAGTGGTGCAAGTCACCCAGGGCAATATCAAACTGGTTGGCTCTCCACATTTGTTGTGCACAAAATCTCACCATCATTCCATAAAATCCTAAACTCAATAATCCCATGGAGTTCTCAATTTCCCCCATTTACCATCTATTCCATATTCTTTTATCTAATATCATTGTGTTATTATTGGCATATTCTCTCTTTGCCTTATTTATTCACATCATATAGATTGCATTACTTAGATATTCATTTTCCACAAAACATTTAGGATATAAGGTTGCACTTAGGTTGCATCACATAAATAAAATATACTTATTCATCCATATAACATTTCATCAATACCCCGGTCCAAAGGAAACTAAGGATTGGTAGGATTCTTGGCTACAACATCTTTGAGTTTCCCTCTACCTATTTGGGGCTTCCTCTATGTCTCAAGCCCAAGGATTCCTTCTGGAATAAGCTAATAGACAGATTTAACTTGAAACTAGGTAGCTGGAAAGGGGTTGTCCTTAGTCAAGTAGGTAAAGTCACTCTGCTCAAAGGCAATCTCCAAAATCTTCCTATGTATGCTCTTAGCTTGTTCAGAATCCCCTCTAAGTTTGCAGAAGCCATCGAAAGAATCCAAAAAAAATTCCTTTGGTCGGGAGTGGAAGTTAAAAACAAAATTCCCCTTATTGCTTGGAATAAAATTTGTTCCCCTAAGGCCTCAGGTGGGCTGGGCTTAAGGAACATTGGTTCTATGAATAAAGCTCTTTTAGCCAAACAAATATGGAGATTCAAAGGGGATGAAAGAGAATGGAACTCTATATGGAAAAATAAATATCTCTATATGCAACCTTCTGAGGAAGAATTCTTTGACAACTCTTTCACTGTTGATGGTTCTGCCATCTGGAATGCTGTGCAATCAGCTAAAGGCTGGGCTACTGCTGGCAGAACTTGGAACCTTGGGGATGGGAGGAGAATAAGATTTTGGGAAGATAGATGGATCCTGGATAAACCTCTGGAGGAAATTCCTATCCTTAAAGATTCGAAAGACTGATTCAAAAGTAGGTATGGTGAAATGGTAAGAGATTACTGGAGAAATGGGAACTGGATTGATTTTAGCCACCAGTGCCCGAGTCTCAAGTTCCTTCAGATTGCTCTCTTTGCTAAAATTCCTAGAGACAATAAAGATGATAGATTGATATGGAGGGAAACTCTGGATGGGAAATACTTTGTTTCCTCTACTGTGGCTATTCACAATGTCCCAGTGGAAGATATTCCCTTCTGGGCTAAAGTTTGGAACAAGAATTTAGTTACTAAAGTCAATATCTTCTTTTGGATTTTCATCCAAAATAAGATATTAACCCTGGACAATCTTCATAAAAGAGGTATTATTTTTCCTAATAGGTGTTCTCTTTGCTGTAGGGAAGAAGAGACATTTTGCCATATTCTCAATCAATGCACTTTTAGCCAGGATATCTGGAAAATCATCCTTACCAGGTGGAACCTAAGCTGGGTCTTCCTGAACTCTCTTGGTGACACTTGGCTTCAATGGAAATGCCCTAATTCTAATCCCAAAATTGTGGAGACCTGGAGACTTACTCTACCGATTGTTATTTGGAACATTTGGAAAGAGTGCAACAATAGGATTTTCAGGGATAAAAGGGCTATTCCTAAAGTGGTTGCAGATAAAATCTTTAGGAGTATTTTTGAATGCCTCTACTGCACTGATCAGGGACCTGTTACTAAAGATGATTTCAAAGACAGGTAGAACCTTTCTACCACTACTAATAGCAAGGAGACTAGCAAAGAAGGACTTGTCTGGTGTTTTCCCCTGCAGGGATGGATTAAGGCTAACTTTGATGGGGCCTCTAAAGGGAATCCAGGAAAGCTAGATATGGGGGCATTGTCAGGAATTATGCTGGAAGTTGTCTCAAGGCAGTGGCTAGTCCTTTAGGGAATCAAACTAGCCATTTTACTAAAGCCTCTACTGCCTTGAACACCTTAATTATAGCCAAAAATCTAAATTATGATAAAATATGGCTTGAGGGAGACTCACTTAATATTATTAAGTGTTTAAAGGGGAATCAAAGCCTTCTTGGTCTATTGAAAATATCATCATGAAAGCTAGGGAGATCATTGCCAGTTTCAAAGAAATTATTATTCAACATGCCTTCAGAGAGAAAAATAGTGTTGCGGATTGCCTAGCGAATACTGGAGTTAACTCTGATTCTCAAATGATTTGGCATAAGGAGGATCTCAATTTAAATATTAAAGAGATCCTCAGAAAGGACTGATGTATGGGGAGAGAAGGACAAATAAATCATGACAAGTAAAAAGCATCATTTTTGCCTTGCTGGAAAGGCCATCATTACCTGACATTGCGATAGATCTTCTATTACCTTTAAAAAATCGCCACACGCTTTGTGGGTTACTCAGTGCGAAAACTTGAGCAACACCGGGAAAGAAGGTTTCAATTTGCAGAGAAACAAAGTTGATAGCCCATATCCAAAGATGGGAGGAGACCTGAGATGGGAAGAACCAGACAACACATCGACCTCGAAAGTGATGCCAAAAGTCTGGGCGAAATTGGAGAAGGGCTCTCTCACCAGCTTCATGAAGAAGCTTGAGGACTATGACAAAGGTAGGGTTAACTTAGCCATTTCCAAGATTTTTGAAAACTAGTCTAATGGCTCTTTTAAATTTTATGGAGTTAAGTTTAAGCTGGATGTTGGGCTTATTTCCACTGTGACTGGAATGCCCCACTCTAGGCTTAATTTCTTTCGAGACCTCAAAGTCTCCAACAATGCGGTTAACCTGTTCCTGCGGAAAGAGAAAGAGAGAGCTAAAATAGGCAAGGCTACTAGGGGTACTACGAAGCTGCAAACATCGAGAAGTTGTGGGGCTAGGTTTCGAATGCAATCATGGAGTACATCACGGTTGAAAGTCCTTTCTCTAGGGCCCACACCTACCACTTTGTGCTCTTAAACCATTTCAGACACGACAAAAAGGTGTCTATGCCCTACTACCTTTTTCGGTCCCTTTCCAGGTCCCTCAACAAACACAGGACTAACCCTTCCTGCCTGATTCTCCATTGCGGGCTCTTGCTACTCATCTATGAGCATTGCAAAACCCTCGCCCTACTGGAAAATAAGCAGAATTCTGCTTCCCCGGGCAAGAGAAAGATGGAAGAGGGAGAAACTAGCAAGGAGAAGGCATCATCCAACAAAAAAAGGAAAAGTGCCCCCGGGCTAGAAACTGAGGACATCATCAAGGATAGCAGTGGTATGGAGACGGATGAATCCAATGGTGAAGACAACTAGAAGGACAAGGAGCTGGGTAACGAGGAAGAAAGCGACGATTTTGAACTCAGTCAAGAAAGCCCCATCCTCAGCGAATGCCTTGGTAAGGACAATAGCCATCTGATGGAAGAAGGGGATCCCAAGGATAACAAGGAAACTAGAGTGAATTTTGAGAAGGAAATGAGCAAAGACTCCAAGAAGGACTTGATTGGGGATAGGGATAGCAAGGACAAGGAAAGTGCTAGTGAGGGGCTTATCCTGGATAACCTCAAAAAGCTCTCAGAGGCCAGAATGGACTTCGATAGATGGACGTATGAGACCCTGAAAAACCTGGAAAAGAAATGGACAAATACGAATAAAAAGAGGGAGGATGAAAACAGAGAGTAGATTAATTGGAAGCAGGAAATGGAGAACAAGGTAAAATCACTAGAAGAGGGAAAAGAAGAGATGAAAAATCTGATGGAAGTTATCCCAAGTATCTTCACTGCTGTCACCAAAAACCTGGAGGTCATCACCAAGGTCTTTGATCACACCTGCACTCCTAAACCGGTCATGGATCTTGACCTAGAGGAGGAGACCATTCAAATTGGAAGTGGTGATGCTACTTCAGTGGGCGGTACTGCGAAGAGAACCAGGGCTAG
Source organism: Cryptomeria japonica (assembly GCF_030272615.1). Classification (NCBI taxonomy): domain Eukaryota; kingdom Viridiplantae; phylum Streptophyta; class Pinopsida; order Cupressales; family Cupressaceae; genus Cryptomeria; species Cryptomeria japonica. The sequence continues at coordinate 672,180,402 of NC_081410.1, read as the reverse complement.
TATCAAGAAAGTTGTGGTTGCCTCTGCAAAGGATCCCCCTAACTTCAAAGACAACATCAAAGAGCTGCATGAAACCAACAACACCCTAGCTAAAGCCCTAGAAAAAATCTGATTGCTGGAAAGCCTGCTAGCTTTTTGGGGCTTTTTTGGTTTTTCTTCGGTTTTTCACTGGTTTTTCTTGGTTCTATTCCTTTATGTTTCTCATAGCTTTGTTGTTTTAGTTATGCTTGTATAGGGTTTTGGGGCCCCTTCAAAACCTGCTTTTTCATTAATCAAAAACATTACATTTAGATTGCATCATAAATCATTTCACATCTACAAATCCATCACACATGTGCATTTATACATAAAGCATTAAAATCACTCATCCTGCATCCAAAAACCATATCATCAACACATCATAAACATACATGTATAAGTATCCTTTCTGCATCACAAAATAAGTCAGCATAACACATCCATGATTGCATCCATATATGACATCATAAGAAGAACAAAAGAATCCATCACAATAAATGCTACACATCATCTGTCACCAATCAAATCATGTATATATATATAAAGAGGAAAATGTGTCTGTCATGATATAATGATCGCCCCGAAGGGTCAAAATATAATACACAAGCAATACAAGGAGCTAGCTCTCCCCTCCTATCTCTCCACCCCCCTCTATTGTACCTCCCCACTTGATCCTCCTACTCCCCCTGCTGGTGGCCAAAAACCCACTGATCCCCCTGTCTGCTGACTTTGAGTCAGTCGCTGACTATGGGTCCTATGAGACCACACACTCTTATTGTACAAGGATGCTCGTTGTCTTATAGGCACTACTCTGTGATATAGCCCCCTATAATACTATGCCTCTCGGGCTAACCTCTCCACCCTCTCTCGCTGCTGCAGACTATCATAAAATATATGTGCCAATCCTACGGGAACTAATGTCTATCAGGCTGCATCCCTCTCCCCCTACAGTTGTGTCGCCTCTGCCTCCATCGTCTACACTCTACCCCATAAACCCTCTAACTCAGCATCTTACCAATGAAGGGCATCCTGTAATCCTGCTATGGTTGTCCCTGTAAGGGCCTCCTCTAGCATCCTCTCTGCCTCCTCCCCCTCCACCCTCAAGGCATCTACCTCTGTCCTGTTAGTATGAAGATTCTCTATCAGATCGGCTATCTCCCATGTCAACTGCTCCACCTCTTCCCCCATGCTCTCCCTCTGAGCCCTCTTTACCTATAGCTCATCCTCCACAGAATGAAGCCTCACCCAATAACTATCCCACTCCTACTGTAAACGGTCAAAATCAGCCTGTGTCAATCCTCCCCTCTCCCCTGCCTGTGTCTTAGGGATATCCATGGGAACAACCTCCCCTCCCTCACAAACTACAACCTCCTCTCTCTCGCCAACTGCGGCCTCTGCAGCCTCTCCCACTGGGGCATCCTCTCCATCCCCCTCCTCCTCCTTTGGATCCCTCGCCACACAACCTAGACTCTCCTCTATTGTCCACCCACACCACACCCTGCATGAACTACAACTCTCTTTCCTAGTCCATCATCCTCCCGACCCACCACCTGATCAACCCCTAGCTCCAACTCCTCATCATCCAAAACCCCAGGAATGGTAAGCTGCACTGACAAGTGCCCCTCCCACCAGCTCCTGTATCCACCTGTCATGCCTAGATCATCCCCTGCCCCCATCTGCTCATCCCAGACTATGTGAAATTCTATCTGGAAGCTCATCCGGTTGTCCAAGGGACTCACTGTAGGTCCCCAATACCTCACCTCCCGTGTGATCCAGGGGTACACTGGGATATCCCCCACTATATCTTGTACCTACCCAAGCTGTCGGGCCACCCTGAATGGAGCATAGTACTCCATGATATACATAGATCTCCCAAAAATCCACATCTCAACTCTTGTCCAGTGCAGCTGCCAGTCATCTCTCCAACACTCACATCCCAAAAACGGCCTTCATGTGAACTATGTCAGCTCATCTAGGATCCTCCTCCAAAACCACACAGATGTTGTCTGTGTGTAATGCAGTAGTCCCCTGTACCTATCCATAAACGGCTGTCGTGGCTGCTTGTCCTGAACTCCCAGTGGCCAAGTCACTACAATATGCTCCCACGCCCATATGTGTAAGAGTGTGACTCCAATAGATAAACTGGCATACTCCCTATAAACCACTAGATGCATGTCATGATACAACTGGCTAGCATCGCTGACCCCCACTCATACTGCTGACCATCATGTAGCATGAAGTACAAGCATCTGCTCCACCCAAGAGGAAATCCATGGCCACCCAAATCCGGAATGATCCGTCCACTCAGGAATCCACAAATCACCAAGACCAATCAAGGAATCTACCGAACACCCATCGCCCGACCTAAATGCATCTTGCCCCTATCTAACATAGGTGGCATCTCATACTCACACACCTCTCGCAAATAAAAATCAGTTGTGTCCAACTGATACTTGGGGATCACACCACGAACGGGGATCTTCAAGATCCTCCAAACATCTAACAAAGTAACTGTGGCCTCTCTAGTCAACAAACGAAAGGTGTTATACCGACTAGCCCACCTCTCCACCAATGCTGTCATCATGGCAGTATGTGCTCGTATCCTCAGCCACTTGCCTACGTAATGCAACCCTAGTGTAGTTAACACCTCTAGCTCATCACGGGCTAACTCATGATATAAAGTCATCGTGGTAGACCAATGCTCTCTCGAAGCCAGTGGTCCTCTCTCCACCTGCATCCATTAAACCAAATCATTACTTTCACTTCTCAAAACCCCCTCCTAACCTCTGCAACAAACCATACCCTTCCCCCCATTCCAAAATTCTAAGTCAAAATTGCATTTCCACCCATCCCAAGTGCACGCGCTGATTTACCAGGTGCTCACACCAAAACCGTGACACTCGTGCCATTTTGCAGGCACTCATGCCAACAGAGAAACCCTACCCTCTATTGACCCCCCTTCTAGGCTCGTCAACGCGAGTGCCCGCGTAATCCCTTGTCCACCCGCGCTTAAGGGCGAGCAGCTGCGTTGATCCCTCCATTCCCCTCCCAAAACTCCTATTCTACTCGACCCCCAGGCAAGCGTCCGCGTTGATCGCTAGCACTCACATTGGCCTATGGGCACGCGCACTGAAACAATGATCAACACGAGCACCTCGCCTAATCTTGACCCCTATTTCTAGCCCTAGAATTTACCTAAAATCAAAAATTTCAAATGAGGGATAGACTTACTCACTGGTGGTCCATAGCTCATCGATCGAACAAAACGTCGGATCCTCTCAGCGCAATGATCACGAACTGGAATGTGGTCCATCTCTCCTTCTCTTCTTCTTCGCTCTGAGTAGCTCCAAGGCTTGTGTGTAACAATGACCCCTCATTGGGCCCGTTGTGGCTTATATGGGCCCCCACGAGGGCCCATTTTCCTCCGTGGTCTCGCATCTCCTATTCTTCTCTCCAAATTCTTCACGACTACTTCATATTTCTTCCTCACTTATCTCTTCCACCCAAAATTCTTCTTCCTTTATTTTTCGAGAATTTTTCGTCTCTTTTTCGAAAAAATTCTCGAGGGGGCATACACCTCCCATGCTTTACGTTGGGGCATCCTTTTCATCTTCTATCTTCTACACATCACCAAATTTGCCGCTGCGTAAAATAGGAGCAAAATGTACACTTAAAAATAATTATTTTAATTATTTTTAATTCCTCACATAATTAATTAATTAATTATGTTAATTCAAATTCTCCTCAATATTAATTAATTAAATTTAATATTGTCACTATAGTATGTGACTGATTTATTTAATAAATCAATCCTTTTCTTTATTCTTCTAAAAATTAAATCCTCAAAAATATTCCTCTTAACTAATTAAATTCAATTAATTAGCTAACCCACATGATTCCTCCAAATCATCTTCCTAATTCATCATTAACCTAATAAAGTCTTCTAGAAACCCCCTAAACTCACTTAACCTTATTCTTCTAATTTTTTATTTCCTCCACTCATTCTCTCTCCTAGTCAAATCCTCCTACAAATCCTATCCCACCTAATCTTTCCTCTAATCCCCCTCCTAGTGAGTTGCTAGTGGCTAATCATCATGATTAGCCACAAAGTCAACTCCTTGTCCCTTCCATCCAACCACTAGCTTTAAATGCTCTTTTCCTAGGTGAAAATCTCACATTCCTCTAGGCATCCCATCTCCCAAGGATTTTTTAATTCCTTCTTATTCCTCCAATCCCCATAATCATCCCTTTTTGGAGAATTTTTAATTCCTCCTCCCCATCCTTCGAGGAATGTCACATCCCTTGCTCTTCTCAAGGCACATTGGGAAGTCTTCTCAATGCACCTTGCTCTTCTCAAGACACATTGGGAATTCCTCCCAATGCACCTTGAGGAGTGTGGAGACAAGAAATTCCTTTAAGGTATATCTCTTGGTCTCCACGCCCTTTCTTGGGCCTTGTGTGAGCTCACAAGAAATCCTAGCTCTTCATCTTGAATCCATCCTAGCCATCCATTTTTCCTCTCCTCTTCCTATAAATTGAGGACTCCATCCCTTCATTCTTCATCTCCAAACTTAGTAATCTTATGCTGCCCTTTTGAGCCTAGGAAAATCATCTTAGCAACCTTACCATGTCAAAATCATCTCTCACCCACACTTAATCATCTGATCCCTATCATCCTTCAAGATCCACCTCATTTGTGCACAACATTGGAGAGCCATCCACATCAAGCAAGCAAGAGGAGCACATCAAGTGGAGCATCATCCAAGAGCGCTTTCACTTCATCAAGCTCCATCCAAAGGAGAAGGTAAAATAGCAAGGTATAAGTATTGTCTTCATGTTGTTTTTATGTGATTTGGTTTATGCTTCATCTTCTTATGTTTTTAGTGTTTGATTTTCATATTAACAATCCAATCCACCTTTCTTCATTTTCCCTTCTTTAGAACTCATTTAATGCATCTGCTATGCCAGATCAAGTTCTGGTTGAAGCTCTGACTATTCCAGTTCTGAACCCCTAAACCCTTACCGAAATAACCTTCGCTCTGTGAGCGCATCCAAAATCATCTACAAATCATTATAGAGTATTGATCTCTTACACAAATGACCTCATATACATGATCTTCACATTACTCATCTAATCTAACAACATCATATCTCAAAATAATCTAATAACTGACCTATATACCCTTACAATCCTTCATGACTCATGTTGGCTTACATAGATAATACAAAATGATTATTCATGCTAACTCATTACATATGTACATAAATAATAAAGTGAATTTCTGATTGCTGGATCCCCCAATGATGTCGGCCTCCTATACCAGTACCCTGTTTGTCGGTTATTATCCTTGCCTAATCTGCAAATCATGTCAGTCTTCAATGCCAATACCCATAGAATCCTTCCTATCGGTGAAGATACCTGTCGGTGTTGGTGAAGTGTCTGCCGATGAAGTACCAATCCAGAGAATGAAGTTGGAACATGTTATCATCAATGACAACATATGAAATCAATCAAATGAGTGTTAATTGCCAACAATATCTCCCTTTGGCATTGATGGCAACACTCATGTGAAAAATAATAATGGTTTCCATCTGCCAGATTCACCCTAAGACTACTCCCCCTAAGTTGAGTATGTCATCCGTGATCATGCTCTGTATAAATACTCCTTATCTCTTGATGTCAAGGATTTATTTTTCACCTGTACTCCTCCCCCTTTGACATCAATGCCAAAAAGAAACAAAAACCAGGATAAAGAAAGAAATTTTGTACAAAGAATGTGTCCCAAAACAGCTTACCAGTGCTGAATATACTTGAAAATTTCCGGATAGGCTTTCTCCAAAAGCTCTAGACAAGTGTCCCAACCAGATTTGAATGTGTCGAATACTGATACAAGTCCATTAAGCGTATGAGCATGAGACTCTTTCTCCTTAAGCTCTGTCAGTGTGGGATTTCCTATCATATCTATGCATTCCTTTTTATGTACACTCAAGGAGTCCAACTAGGGACTTGCCAATCCTCTGAGCCCTTTATCTCTCCTAATGATTTTGTCTCTATCCCTTTCAAGAGCTGAAATTTGAGCTTCTAACAACAAAATCTGCCCATCAATAGATGTAGTCAAAGAATTGGAACCATCCATGAAATTTACTATACCTGCAATTTTATCCTAAGAATCTTTAATGCCTTTATAGTAATCCGATGTTAAAACATACTCTGTATATATTTGTACATTTCCTTAAAGGATTATCAATTAATTTCAGTTTGTCAATAATCTCTTTCTTTTCTAATTCAATCAGTTGATCAAAAGTGGCTTTCTTAGCTTGAGTGAATCTTTCCAATGCCCGTCGATTAGATATTTGCTGCAATCATTGAAAATCCTTAGAGATGTGCTCAATAATTATTTTGAGCTTGCCAGATGGGCTTGCTCCTTTGTCAAACTGGCACTCCAGGATAAGTTTATGCAAAATTAGAGTTGACTGATCAATTATTCCCTTGTCCATTGACCCTTCCTTCATCATCTTTGGAGAAGAAATCATCATGGGCTCAGTAGAACTCATCTCAGTTATGCTCTTCTTCTCTACCTGGGAGGTGTCAATTGACAACAAAGATGTGCTGGCTACTGGTTTCCTGCCGGATTCCTTTCCCTATTTATTTGATGGTTGTGCATAAGCACTTATTTCAGTCTGATTTTTTTTTTCTTTTTCACCTTCAAGATTTCTCCCTTTATCCTTCTCCTTTGTTTTATTTCCTTTAATAACATCCTCTTTTGCACCGATGGCTTCGCCACTTGGTGTAGTATCTGTTACTATTGGTTCCTTATTAACTGTATCCTCAATCTGTACATATTCTTGATGTCACTGGTACCCAGATCCTCAATGTGGCAATGAATATATGCTCTGGTGTCTTCCACATAAACAACTCCTTCTGGAACATGTGAAATTGCACCAACCGAATCATCTAAGGTGGCAATATGTGGGCATGGCTTGAAAATTGGCCTGGGACGATCCTTAACCTCGACAACAATTGGATTTGCAATGAAAGTAGGTGTAGAAGATAATCCAACTTCCATGATGAGAGATGATTGCAATAAATACCTGAGAAATGGTTGTTGGTGAATAACCCTAGAGAATTATTTTGAGTGCTGGTGGAATCACTGATGAAGATTTCTTATCGCTCTAAATTGCCTTAGACTCGCTCTATATCACTCTGAATGCAAGGTGATAAAAAATGAAGTGGATTCAACCTTTTAACCTTCGAGAAATCCTAATTCATCATTGATATAAATGTCTTCCGGTGGAACATACCAGATCTCGATCAGACATCTCCATGTCGGATAAATCTTTTCCAATGTCTGGAACTTCTTCCAGATCTCCTTCCCAAGGCTTATGTAATATTTTCATGAAATTTGCCTACCCCTAAGGCATCTGCCTCAGTTACCTAATGAGCTTCCTGTTGGTGCAGAAGCAATTTGCTCTACTGATTGAGTAACTAGAGCAGTCCCATTTGTTGATTGATCATCTGACTTCCTGACCCATTTCTTGGTATGATCTTGTCGGATTTCATTGATCTTTTCTTTCCCTTTATCATTTGATCCATCATTGCTAACTAGTGGATTTTTGCTTCTACGAAACTTCGCTATGTGTCCAATCTTGTTGCATGCATAACATATAATATTGTTCTTTTGAATTGCTTTTCAATAACTGGGATAATTGCTTGACCTGCACTGATTAGCCATATGTCCAAATTTTCCACATGCATGACAATTTACATTCATTATGCAATCTTCTATCTTATGACCATACTTATTGCATTTGGAACATTGACCAGGAGTAGAATTATAGTTTTGATTTGCTCTATTTCTACATTGCCTAGCCATATGACCAATTTATTACAAACAAAGCATCTACCATTGAATTTGTAAGCATTGAGCTGCCTTACCGGTTTTCTCTAGTTCCGATTTTTCTGATCTTCATTTGCAATACCAGAGCTTTGACCTTGTTCAAATCCAAGTCCTCTAGAATCTTTGTTTTGGATTTGGCTTTCCAATAGTTCATTAAGCTGTGATGAACTAACCTTGAATTTATCCTTGTACTCATTTGAAATAGTCAGGTCATCTCTTAGGATTATCATTTGTCTTTCAAGTTCTTGTTCATTGCTTTGGGATTGTACTAATTCTGTTCTCAACACATCATTTTCATGAGCCAACCAGATGCATTCTTCAGATCTATCTTTCAAAGATCTCCCAAGCTTTTCTTCATTCATCTTCCGGTCTTCAATCTCCTTGGACATCCTCATAGTTAGGGCTTGCATTTCATTCTTCATGACAATATTCTCTTGACTCAACTTTTGACATTTTTCTTTAAGGGCATCTTTCTCCTCATTATCCTGATTTTGTAGAAGTTCCTTCCTCCTAACTTGAATAGATGACAACCTCTCTTGTAGGATAAGAATGAATTCCTTTGCAGAATTCAAATCATCTTGTAACTTCAAGTTCTTCATTCTTTCAACATCATAATCTTCAAGTGCTACCTCAAGTTGTTTTTCCATACTCATTTCCATGGATTCCAGATTCAGGATCTCCCTCAAGTTGTTAGGCTTCCTCCGAGGCACAAAGCTATGATACCAATTGTTGGAATCCAAGAACACTAAGAGAGGGGGGGTGAATCAATATTCTACTGGAATATTAAGTTTTAACCTTATTATAACATGCATTCACCAACCGGTAAACCAATACATATATAATTGAAAGAAATAAAGCAATCAAGGAACCAATCACACAAATGAACACCATAACATAGAGTTTATACGTGGAAAACCTCAAAGAGGAAAAACCATGGTGGGATTTGTGACCCACAATATCAATTCACTAGCCATATGAAGAGATATTACATAATATGGGGGCTTGCACATACATGAAGGCTTACTGCCTAGAGCACACTGCTCAACACAAATAAGTCTCACTAACTACAGTCACTTTGAATAATGAAACATAAAACTGAACTCATTTAATGCATTTGCTATGCCAGATCGAGTTCTGGTTCAAGCTCTGACTGTTCCGGTTCTGAACCCCTAAACCCTTACCAGAATAACCTACGCTCTGTGAGCGCATCCAAAATCATCTACAAATCATTACAAAATATTGACCTCTTACACAAATGACCTCATATACATGATCTTTGCATTACTCATCTAATCTAACAACATCATATCTCAAAATGATCTAATAACTGACCTATATACCCTTACAGTCCTTCATGACTTATGTCGGCTTACATAGATAATACAAAATGATTATTCATGTCAGCTCATTACATATATACATAAATAACAAAGTGAATTTCCAATTTTCGAATCTCCCAATGATGTCGGCCTCCTATATCGATACCTTGTTTGTTGGTTATTATCCTTGCCTGATCTGCAAATCATGTCGACCTTCAATGCCGGTACCCATAGAATCCTTCCTACTGGTGAAGATACCTGCCAGTGCCGGTGAAGTACCAATCCAAAGAATGAAGCTAGAACATGTTGCCATCAATGACGACATATGAAACCAATCAAATGAGTGTCAATTGCTAACAAATGGATTTCCATAATTTAAAAAATGTAATATGTTTGATTATCCCAAATGATTTATTTAGCACACAAGAAATGATTGGTCTATTGGGAGAAGTTTCATCTTATCAATTAAAGCTTGAGAAACAAGTTAAGGCAAAAAATGTTAGAAAATATTGAGAAGAAGATCATTCTAGCTATTCTAGATAGCAATAAGATTATCAAGCCACTCTATCAATGGAAAAGTGAGATTTGCACAATCATACCTTTATTGTCTTCATTCATTTGTACTAGAGTGGAGCTAGATTCTTTACTATTCAATAGCATAGTATATGAATTCTTAGGATTAGAATCCAAGCTTGATATTTTCAATAAGAATGCAAGTGCAATATTGGATGCTAAATACAATGCATAACTAGATAAGATTATAACTTAGGTGTTAACATTTCAAATGGCCTAAGAAGAAAGTTTTTAATTTTTTTATAAAAAAATATATTGAAAAATGTAGGCTTGATTTGTATTATAATCAGTCATTAGATTTTAGTGTCAGTATCCTAATTAGATAGATGACAAAGTAGGTTAGAGTTTTTCTCGTTAATAGATTTTTGGAGTGGTTCTTGATGTTTAGTTTCAAATTTGGGCTCCATTGATCCATTTTCTTTCAAGTTCAACCTTCTCTAATGGCCTCAACAACTTCAATGAGTCAGTTACAAGGGAATATTATTTTTGTAATGGGCTTGTCCCTATTCTATTCTAATAGAAATTTAAAAGTGTCAACTATAATGTAGAACATATGAGAGATGTAGCCTGGCTCAAGAGGTTACATGCTGACTTATTTTATATAAGGGGATTTGAGCCTCATTCTAAGGGATTCTAAAAATTATAGTTGGACAAGCATTTTTGTTTAGAGAAATCTAGTTTTTGTCTTAGGTCATAGAGAAGTTAGTTTGTAAATGAGATTTTCTTTGATAGCAACATACATTTCAATTTGCAAGTATATGAAAAACATGGCTCAATTGTAATTAATTGTAATTGTCTCTAGCGTATAATTCAAAATTTTCTCATGGTTGAAATGATCAAGTATCTTGAAGCATCTTTGCATAATTTTGTGTAATGAATATTTCATTAATAATTTATGTTCAAGTAATAGGTTAACCTTTTTTTTAATAGAATATTGAAATTGATGTGTTATTCAAGGATCACTAAGTAGAATTATAATTAATGCCATTTGTAGAATACATTATTATATAAGGTAATAATATTTGTAATCCATTGAATATGTGTTAGGTTGTTGTTAGGAAACATTTACACAGTTATATGACTCTAGAATCCATGTTCAAGACACTGATATGAATAATTGGTCTTGTATAACATCTAGAATGACTTTAAAAATTTGACAAATCTTAAGAATTCTACAACTTATTTATAATTATCTATGTTCTTGTTGCTTGGTTCTTAAAGTATACAAAGGATTCAACCAATTATTGTGTTAATTTTAAAAATCCTTGTCATGATACATGAGAACACATTTGCTATGTCAATATTCTATTACAATTGTTAATAATTTGTTGATATTGATAAAAGAGGATACCCACCTAGGTTTGTAGAGCCTAAAGTACAAAAATATTTAAGTCCTTATTCATTGATCAACATCCTAATTTCTTTTTATCTTTATATACGGCTATCCTTTTTAAAGGATCAGTTAGATGAACCAATAGGGTTATGAAGTAGTAGAGGATTGGTAAGAGCATTGGGACTATCTCGAAGATATATGTGACAATGGAAGAGAAACATGAAAACCATGAGAGAAGCTTCAAAATTATCACTATTCCCATGCCAATATCTTATGGGTGGGGAGTGGTCCCTATGAAAAGAGAAATTATGTAATGATGGTCACCTATATAATCTAATAAAACATGTAAATGAACAACTTCAAGTATAATATTGTTGATTTATGACTTTCATATAGATCTACAAAGAACATTAGAACATATCATCATATTATAAGAAAGTCAAAAAAGAGAATAAAATTCGTTTAAAGACATAACTTTCCACAATCCATAAAATTTAAAATAGCTGCTTCTAAATTAGATTGTGTAGTAGATTTTACATAATATTTCAGACCACACTCCAGAATCCAATCTCTGATATAACTTTCCACAATCCATAAAATTTAAAATAGCTGCTTCTAAATTAGATTGTGTAGTAGATTTTACATAATATTTCAGACCACACTCCATTATCTAATATCCATCGGAGAATTAAATTCCTATTTTCCTAAACATTAAACAAAATTTCCCCTCTAAACACCTGTCATATCATCCCCCAAAAATGTATGCCAATAAAAAACGTTCCACTTGTCTAAGTTTCTTCATTTGATGCATATGGATGTGAATTATCCTTACCCATAAGAGATGGTTTGCGAGATACGATTATCAGTAAAAATGTCTCAACAGCGGTACACTGAGTACATTGAATTTCAAAGAAATGGATCGCAGAGCATGTCGTTTGATGGTTCAAAGTTCAAAGCCTTATCGGCACAGATAAGCCGTTGCAGCGATGGGATATCACAGAGAAATAAATGGCCATAATACTACGTTTCAGAAATTAGACTAAGCTTGAGATGATGCTTTCTTGTGGTAGAATGGATGACAACAAACATTCTACTCAATTCAATCATGCAATGCCATCTATTCCTAATGTGTAAAGAGGGTTGCTTGAAGGAGGCGTATAGTGTGCTACTTAATATGCACTTCCCTCCCTCGGACTCCTTTACCTATACTCAGAGGGTAAGCTAATCCACTGTTTCATCGCTGAGATGGGTTTTACATTTGCTAGAAATCCATTTTTCCAAAATAATCTTATAAACATGTATGCCAAGTGTGGAAATTTGATGGATGCTCGAAAACTTTTCGATCGTATGACTGAACGAGACATCTTCTCATGGAATATGATAATTGCAGCATATAGAAAACATGGGTTTCCTGAAGAGGCATTGCAATTGTTTCACCAAATTAAACCAAGTGGCGTTGAAGCCGATCAGTTCACCTTTGTCAGCATTCTGCCAGCATGTGCGAAAATGGGTGCTCATGAACAGGGTATAATCATCCATCAAAGAATAATTGAAAGGGGATTGCTGTCTAATGTTGTAGTTGCAAGTGCCCTGATAGACATGTACGCAAAATGTGGAAGCATACAGAAAGCATGCGAACTGTTTGACAAATTACCTAAACGAGATGCAGTCTCATGGAATTCAATGATTGCGGGCTATGTACAAAACGGTGTTCTTGACCAGGCTGTAAGGCTTTTCAAAGAAATGCCTCAACCAAATGTAGTTTCATGGAATGCAATCATTGCTGGATACGCACAAAATGGTGCTTTTGACGAAGCTATGAGGCTTTTTGAAGAAATGCCTCAACCAAACGTGGTTTCATGGAATGCAATCATTGCCGGATATGCGCAAAACGGGTTTGTTGAAAACGCTTTGGAGATCTTTAAGCAAATGCAATTGGCAAGGGTAAAGCCAGACTCAGCAACCTTTGCCGGTGTCCTCCCAGCATGCGCCAAAACTGGAGCTTTGGAACAGGGTATGGAGTTCCATCAAAGAATAATCAAAAGTGGATTTCTGTCAGATGTTGCGGTTGTAAATTCCATAATAGACATGTATGCTAAATGTGGAAGCATAAATAAAGCCCACGATTTGTTTGATAAAGTGCATCATCCGAATGTGGTCTCATGGACAGCAATGATTGCAGGATATGCAATGCATGGCTATGGCAAAGATGCCCTGAAAGTCTTTGAAGCAATGAAGGACTCTCAAATCCAACCCAACCATGTAAGCTTTATTTGTGTTTTATTTGCATGCAGTCATACAGGTCTTGTGGATGAGGGTTGTAAATACTTCAATTGCATGACTGAATCTCACTATATTATACCTACAATGGATCATTATGTATGCATGGCTGACCTTCTTGGCCGCGTTGGCTATCTTGAGGAAGCCCTCAACTTTATCATCAAAATGCCATTGAAACCTGATGTGGATGTGTGGATGTCTTTGCTTGGGGTATGTAGATCACATGAGAATATAGAGTTAGGAGAATTTGCAGCAGAACAGCTTTTTGAATTGGATCCTAAACATACTTCATCTTATGTTCTCCTTTCAGACATTTATGCAAAAGAAGGGAAGTGGGCTGGCCTTCAAAAGATAAGAAAATTGTCAAAAGACAGGGGTATTAAAAAGATCCCTGGATGCAGTTGGATCGAAGTTCATAAAATGGTACATGTTTTTTGTGTTGGAGACAGATCACACCCACAAACAGAGGATATCTATAAAATGTTGGAAATACTGACCTGGGAGATGAAGGCAGCAGGATATCTTCCTGATTCAAGACATGTATCAAATGATGTGGAGGAGGAAGAGAGGGAATTATACATGTTGCACCATAGCGAGAAATTGGCAATCGCTTTCGGGTTGTTAAACACCTCTCCAGGAATAGTCATTAGAGTTGTTAAGAACCTTAGAGTGTGTATTGACTGCCACAATGCAACAAAGTTTATCTCCAAGCTTGTTGCAAGGGAAATTGTGGTAAGAGATGCAAACCGATTCCATCATTTCAAACATGGACAATGTTCTTGTGGAGATTACTGGTGATGCTAATTTAAGCAAGCTATAAACACAAATTGCACTATATCAAACTGCAGGGTGTTGGACATGCTCTGGTAAGAACGTTGGTTTTATTTTCAGTTTGTAAAAGATGTTTTTAAGTTTTTGGAGAGCTAGACCATTCTGTTTACTTTATGACATCATATGTATAGAATGCGTCGTTGCCTATATATACTAGTGGATTATTTGTTCAGTAGGAGTCATGACATTGAATTGTCCTTCAGGAACCCTTACAGCTCTCGAATAAATTCTAGAGTGGGCAGAAGAATGGGAATTAAAGACATTAGGTTTTCATAGTTTATGGTGATATAATTGGAATTTCTGGATTTGACTGTATATTCTTTTTTTATCAATATTTTGAATCATATTCTATGATTCATCATCTGGATTTGATTTTTCTCTTCTCTAGCTCACAATCCTCATGATGAATCATGGAATGTGAGTGAAAACATTAATAGAAAAAAGATACACAGTCAAATTAAGAATGAGAATTCTCAAAAAGATCAGAAATGCTTGAAGAAAATGGGTATCATCTCAGCTGGCATGAAATGTGTGAGAGAGACTGATAATCAATCCAATTCTTGTAGACCATGCCTATTGCATCTGTTCATGGTTCTTTTTAACAATCTTTGTATTTTATATGTTGTTCTTTTCCAGATAGATTTGATTATTTTTTGTCTTTTGATCCAACTTTTCAGCAAGCTACCTCGCTCATCTTCAATGAAACAAAGTCTGGTGAGGAAACTCAGTGTCGTACACATGGTTTTTGTGTTATTTATGGTGAGAGATTTATAATACCACCTCACAGGTCCATTGCTTTTCAAAAATTTTAATGTTTTTTTAACTTAGCCAATAGGCTATTTTAATTTTTTTTTTTACTTAGCCAATAGGCTTTAAGTGGGGGATTTTGAGCTCGAAAAGTCCATTTTTATTCTGGAAATGTGTCAGCCTCCTTGTTTGGTTGCTTCTTTCCAGTGGCTAAGCAGCTGAAACATAGGAGACTGACTAGCACCCTAGACGTCTTGCCACGTTTGGGGGTAGTGTGGTTTTTGGCAGAGGAAATCGGATTCAGGATGTTATGCTGTTGCTCCGTTATCCACCGCCATGATGAGAAGGCACCAACGGAACAGATAAATAGAGAAGTCCAGGCCAAGAGTGGCAAAAAGCAATCTTCTCACAAAGTGATAAGGGCAAACTACCAGATATACAAAGGTTCTTCAGACTACATCACTCTAGTTATGTTTGCTTCAAACCCTAGCATGTAGATTTGTGGATTGTTGGGTTCCTTTGCGTTTCATTTTGTGGTGTTCTTGCAAGTAGAGTTTTATTTGTTGAATCAATGAACAATTCAATTCAAACTCTGGTTCGCTTCCTCTATTTTATCATTTCCTTTGTACTTCAATTTTTGCTGAATTTGGAGATTACACTTTGAAACTGGCATTCTGTCAAAACTGTAACATACTTCCTCTCCCTCCCCATGCAACTATACTCTGTAATCACTTTATTTCATGAAATTATATCCTTTTGTGTAATGTCCCCATCTTTTTGACAGGCATTTTGTTGTCAAACTCTAGCCTATTTTATTCCCTGGGTTAGAGTTATGAAATAATTAAAGGGAATATGTGAGTGTGGGCCGATAAAAAACTCTTATGACAAAATTATTATTAAGGCTAACTTAATCATTAAAGAGGGGGACCTAATAAATTATATTGTTATTGTGCCTAGGTGGCTTTTCATGGGGTCTAATAATCATTTAATGTTATCTTCATAAGCTTGTCCCCAACGTGAATCTGGAACCTTCAAAACAATTTGATGGCTTTTTGGATGAAAAGGATTTATAAGGTGAATTGATGCTGAGGAAAGGATTATTCAGCTTGTTCATTTTTATTTAATTCTTCCATCGAGCTTAATAGTGCTCTCCAGGACGAGACCCCTGGTTTGTGTGTTGGGACGAAATCCCCAGCATATGTTCGATTCAATCTTTAGTGTTGCACAGAGGAATCAATATTTTCAGCGGCTCATCATCCTAGTGAAATCGCAGTCTAAGCCTCTCAATAATATCACTTCATGGAAATAAAGGGGTGGCTTTTTGTGTGATGCATGGCTGACATTTGTAGGGCCTGAAGAAGATATTCCAGAGCCAAGGAATCCTACAGTGATCAGTTTCAGGTGCCAGGCAGACTGACAATCGGAGTCGCAGCTGTGAGAAACCAGTCCTGAGTAAAGGTGATTAGCAGTAATGACAGACTCTCGATTTGATTAGCAATCGGGTTGATCTGGGTATGAAATAAATCCCTTAGTCCATGCATGCGCTCAGCAGTATGGTTAATTTGTATCGAATATGAGATGAATGAGTTCAATAAATGCTATTGAATTTAGTTTGTGCCTGTCCCAAGTCATTTGATTTTTGAATAAACATAGAGTGCATGTTCAATTGAATAAATAAATTTGATAAAAGGAAACCGAGCTTGATAGGAAAATAGAGTTAGAATATTTCAGTGGTATCAGAGTCACCTTTCCTGCCAGCCTGTGTGGGAAAATCATTTGCATGTCAGTTTCCTGGTGTAACTGTTGGTTGCATGTCAAAATAAAGAAATTCTATGCACAGATATAACACCAGAAGTTGGTCATGGCATCAGGAGGAATCTGAAATTAGACGAGCTGAAGGTGAAATGGGTGAGAGAAGAGGTGGATCGCCACCTAGAAATTTAAACAATCAAATGGATCAATTTCTGACAGCCTTTGCTCAGCAGCAGCAGTAGATGATGCAACAATTCCAAAATTGAATGATCACTGCGATGGGTCAGTTGAGGATGGATCGTTCTAGGTCCAGAAGATCGAGTAGTGTACCCAGCCGGGCCAATAGTAGACATGAAAACCTGGACAGAGCAGGGTCTAATGCTGTTAGAACAGCAACTACACATTCAGATAGACCCCTATGTCCTACCTTCTTACCTAGATAGAATGAAGAAGAGATAATCCCGGAGCAACCAGAGGCAGAAACCCATATAAAAGATGATGTGATGGCTGCATATGCTGATTACATGACACTTCCGGAACAGGTTAGAGCGTTAATGAACTTGAATCAGTTCTTGGATCAATGGAAGGAAAAGGCTAGATATCGCATGAATAGGCAAGATGGAAGACCTAGAGGACAGGGTAGGCTTGGTGCTCGACCAGCTGAATATAAGGATGCACTAAATAAAATCCCTTTACCCACTTTTGATGGCAGTGGACAGGTAAGTGCCAGATCATGAGTACACAAACTTGACACCTTCCTGTCACTCAAACCAATGGAAGAGGATAAGGCCATTCAATTTGCCACAATGCATTTAGAAGGAGTAGCATATGACTGGTGGCATCATGGGCTAGTCTCTCAGGATCATGCACTAATTCATTTTTATGAAGAATTCGTTAACAAATTGATTGCCCGGTTTGACAGAAAGGATGTGGAAGTCTATTATAGAGAACTGGCACAACTTAAGCAGATTGGTCATGTTGAGGTATACATCAGTGAATTTCAGAAAATTGCAGTTATGGTTCCTGATATGTCAAAAAGGCATGTTACAATGCTATTTGTTGAGGGCCTAAGTGACAAATTGCGTGGGTTGGTGAAAGGTCACAAGCCTAGCACATTACTGTTGATGTGTATTTTGTACACGACCAAACACAGAATAAAATACCTAAAGGTACCTTATCCTCTCTTGAGCAAAGTTTCCCGATTGTTGAAGATCTCGCCGAAGGATCAGTCGAGGCAACTCCAAGGTTCTTGTATGTAGGTTCTCTACTCGTGGATAAGCTCTTTGTGGTATGATGTGATTTTGCTGGAATCACAAGGGGACTTACACTTGATGACTAAACGTCTGACTTGCTTTGAACATTGCTGGAACACAGGATTTCACTAGTCTAGATTTTTTGAAAAAAAGGAAAAAAGGATGAGGGCAAGGAAAGGATCTAATTCTGACACTAAGAATGTAGGAGCAATGAATGGTCTTTGATGAAATTCTAACTAAGTCTTGTTTTGACATCCCAGGACCATCTCCACAAGGTTAGTGCGATTTTCGGAGGAAAACTTTATGATGTTCAGATCATCGCTACAAGCATAGACACCATCAGCCTGATGCATACCAGTGAAGAAGCGACAATTGAAGTTAAGCTTAAGCTAAATGATTCCAGTTGACTACACAAGGCAAGTCTGCAATCAACAAACTGCTAGTAGTATGGATATACGAATTTCACCATCAATCAAACACATTTCTTCCACTCATCTAATAACATGAAATCAAATATGAGAAGTATAGAGACCATGCAAATTGTTGAATCGACCCATAAATTTCACCATTTCTTCAATGAAGTTTTACAAGTCTTTTACAACAACATCTTGGCAACAATCTTTGCCTTCTCTGACTATTCACTACTAGCTATTCTAACCTCTATGAACTAACTATTAGCCTTTACAAATGAGGAGCTAGGGCTTATATAGCGCCCAAAATACAATTCAATGGCTTAGATCAACTTGAGATCAATGGCCGAGATTTTACAATGAAAACCCTAATTAGGGTTTGTTATAACAAACTTAATTCTGACCAATGAAATAATTGCATTATTTGGACACATGTCTTCTCTGGAATATTCGACCAATGGATAGCCAGGGTAGGTACATCGAAGTTTGTGCCATCTTTGAGGAGTCAGGTACATTGAATCTGGACATGCTGAAGTGGACCAACCCGACTGGAGGAGTGATGACTGGGATGCCACCTTGTCTTTCCTTCAAATGTTGGACTGGAAGAGGTCGTCCTTGATGAGATTGGGCTGGAGAAGGTCATTCTTGTTGATGCTGGGCTAGAGAAGGTCGTCCTTGTTGATGCTGGGCTGGAGAAGGTCGTCCTTGTCCTGGCCTGGTCTTCTTTCATCTGCCAAAACAAACCAAAAGATGATTAAGGACACATGATAAATTCATTTCAACATAGCATTTTCAACTTAAATCATCAACAAAAAAGATATTAAAATGAAGTTAGTTCAAGACTCTTTCCAGGGACAGGCCCTATAAGAATTTCGCCCTGGACCCTCTGGAAGGGTCAGGAGCGAATTTTGCATTCCTGGCTCATTTAGACCTCCTTTCAACGTTACCTCACAATTAGCTCCTCGCCTGGCCCCAACAAGGTGAAAAATAGCAGTTTCAAAGGATTTCGCCCTGGACCCTTTGGAAGGGTCAGGAGCGAATTTTGCATTTTTGGACAAATTCCATCATGTCTCTACTCCAAAATGCCTTCTAAGGCAAGCATACACTATCCTTTTCTTCACCAAAGGCTAGGAATCCACAAGTTGACCTTCCCCATGGGCAAACTAGGTGATTTTGGGAATTTCGCTTTGGACCCTTTGGAAGGGTCAGGAGCAAAATTCACCTTTTAGGTCACAACTCTTCATTTCCTTCACTTTAATTCATCTTGCAGGGCAAAGTAACATCATTTCAACCTCAACTGCACCTTAGGACTCCAAGTCTTGACTTGACACAAGGAGGAAATGGGTGGATGAAGAATTTCGCTCTGTACCCTTTGGAAGGTTCAGGGGCGAATTTCTTTGCTTGTAGCTCATTTTTCATCATTTCAACTTCAATCCACCTCACAAGGCAAGGAAACGCTTTTCTTCTCTCATCCAACCCAAGTTTATCTTGATTTTGCAAGGCAAAATAGGTGATTGAAGGATTTTCGCTCTGGACCCTTTGGAAGGTTCAAGAGCGAAATCCTTGGTTTGGGCCAATTTCCATCATTTTTCAAAACCAACTAACTTAAAAAAGGCAAGAACATGTCTCCTTGCACCCATCCAAGCCATGAAAATCTAACGCTTGACTAGACTTGCAAGGAAAATAGGTGGCTGTAAGATTTTCGCTCTGGACCCTTTGGAAGGGTCAGGAGCGAAATTCTCATTTTGGCTCAAATCCTTCAAACTTGATAATTATTGACCACTCAAGGACATGCCTAAGGACTTCTTTAATCATGATCCACACTAGATTTGGCATGAAACTAAGGGAAAAGATAGGTTTTGCACAATTTTGCCCTGGACCCTTTGGAAGGGTCAGGAGCGATTTTCCTTTTCTAGCCCAAAATCATCATTTTTTCAATCCCAATCTCCTTTGCAAGGTGAAATTTCATCTCTTTTCGCCTTAGGAACAAGGTTTCATGTCCAAGAAAGGTGAAAAGGTAGGTTTATAAGGAATTTCGCTCTAGACCCCTTGGAAGGGTCAGGAGCGAAATTGCCTTTCCTGGCCAGAATCCTTCAACTTCCAAACACTCTCAAAGGCAAGATCATGTCCATTTCCCCTTTCAACATGCTTTGGACATCACAATTTGGTCAAATAGGGAAGGAAATGAGGTCTAGGAGGATTTTTGCTCTGGACCCTTTGGAAGGGTCAGGAGCGAAAATCATGATTTGGGCTTGATTCTTCCTTTTTCCAACTCAAAATCACCTCAAGAGGTAACTAAACATCATCCTTCACCCAAGGGATAAGGTCTTAAGCCAAAACAAGGTCAAAAGAATAGGCTTGCAAGGAATTTCGCTCTGGACCCTTTGGAAGGGTCAGGAGCGAAATTCACCTTCTTGGCTAGAATCCTTCATTTTTTCAAAGCTTTCAAACATTTCCAATGTCCAAACATGTCTACTCTTCCCTTCAAAATGCCTTGCGAATCAAAATTTGGTCAAATAAGGTCAAATAAGGCCAGAAATGAGTCTTAGGTTGATTTTCGCTCTGAACCCTTTGGAAGGGTCGAGCGAAAATCTTGATTTAGGCTTTAATTGCTCATTTTTCAAACTTCAATCTTCTCCTGGAGGCAAATATAGATTGCTTTCCACTTGAGGAACCAGGTTTTAAGCCCATTCAAGGTAGCAAATGAGGATTATAGTGAATTTCGCTCTGGACCCTTGGAAGGGTCAGGAGCGAAATTCCTAATCTTGGCCAAAATCCTTTACATTTCTATGTTCCATCACCTCAAAAGGCAGAGACATGTTATTTCCTTCCCAAATTTGCCCATGGAACAAGGTTGGTATCCAAAACATGGGAGCAAATGAGGCTTTATGAAGAATTTCGCTCTGGACCCTTTGGAAGGGTCAGGAGCGAAATTCCTATTTTTGGACAAGATCCTCACTTTTCAAAACACTTCTCAAGGCAAGAACATATCAAAACTCACACACAATGCCTAATAAACCAACGTCCATCCAAAACAAGGAAGGAAAATGAGAGTTATAAGGATTTTCGCTCTGGACCCTTTGGAAGGGTCAGGAGCGAAATTCACCTTAGGCCATGATCCTGACTTCATTTTTTCGCATTTCTTCATTCAAACAAGTGCTTTTGCCTTCATTCAAGCCTAGGAATGCATTAGTTCTAGGTTTTGGTCAAAGTAGAATGTCTTATGGAGAATTTCGCTCTGGACCCTTTGGAAGGGTCAGGAGCGAAATTCGCTTTGGACCCTTTGGAAGGGTCAGGAGCGAAATTTGACGTTTTGAACTCTCCGTCAGGATCATTTTATGGAATATAACATTTAAATATAAGTGACATTTCCTTATACTTTAAGTTATATTCCATATATACTTCTAGGATGTTTGAGAGTGGTTTCGGACCTCCAGGAGTTATATTGCAAAATCTAGTTTTTGGAGGATTCATCAGTTTTCCAGACTTAGTCAAATTTCAGGATCAGGACATTCTAGGCTTAGCCAAATTTCAGGGCATTTGAAGATCAGGATGACATTCCAGACTTCATCACTCACCAACTTGACCTAGCTTGGACCTTCAAGAATGATACTCACTCACCAAGCAAGACACAATTAGCAACAAGAGCAAAACCAGGCCCTAAGGAAGACTTTCAAAGAAACCCTAATTCCGGGGCCCTGTGGACTCACCTCGCTCAAGCAAAGCCGACCATCCTATTGATCCCCTGGCGACACTCAAAATGCTGGCGACACTCAAAATGCAAAGGCAAAACCCTAAACGATCTAGAAAACAAACCCTAGAAAGCAAAAAGCAGGGGTTCCCATTTGCAATGGGGCGATGTGTGAATACGTCACAACAATTACACGATGCCATTGGTCTAGCATTGGATTTAGAGACCACACCTTCCTTCCAACTGCAAAAGTTCTTTAGTGGTTCTTAGTCAAAGCAAAAGAATTTCAAACCACAAAAGAACTTACCACCAAAATTAGATCAGGAGTCTAGGAATGAACTTCGCAAGAAGAAGTTATGTTTTAACTGCAAAGAACCATGGGAGCCTAGCCATCGTTGCCTTTGTAAAGGCAAGGTGCATCTGATTGAGGTGATTTTTGAGGATGAAGAATAGGATCATAGCACTGATGAGGGTTCTAATTAGGGAGATCAGCCACAGATAGAATTGGAGGACTCGACAGCTAAGGAAACTCCATGCATTGTCACTCTATTGGGAGTTCCACGTAGCAGACCTTTCAGGCTGAAGGGTGTTCTTAAGGGATAGAGGATGGTATGTTTTGAAAGATCCCTAAATGGATTCTTTGCTGCCTGTTGTGACCATTTCACACATCGCCCCATTAAAATGGGGACCCCCCCTTTTTGCTCGTTTTGCCTGTCTTTCTCTCTGTTTTTTTTAGGGTTTTGGGTTAGTGAGTCAGTCATCTGGACTAGGGTTAAGCCTTAGGGTTTCCGTTTTAGTGTTTTCAAGCCAGAGTCCAGTCCAGTTTTGAAGAGAATTGTTGAGCTTCCTCCCGTAAGATGCAATTTTGAAATGAGGTGAATTTGTCAGGCGGTCAAGTGAGTTTGTCTAGGTTCAGTCGGAATTTTGAAAGCAAGTCCAAAATTTTGCCTAAGTGTTAATGATGGAATTATGGAATTTTGTCTGATTGAATTTTTTGACCAAATTTTGGAAATTTTAATAATTGATCCTAGGCATTGGAAATAGTTTAATTTTGCCTTGTGAGGTGACTAAAGTCCTAAAACCTTGATATTTTGGCCTATGGAAGCAAAATCGCTCCTGTCCCTCTGTTAGGGACCAGGGCGAAAATCATATTTTTATGCATCTTGGTTATTAATTTATTTCATTTGTCTTGTGCAGGGTCGCCAGGAGATGCAATTGAACGCGAATTGAAAAGTTTAGGAGATTTTTGAGACTCAAAATGGCAAATTTTTGGAGTTTGAGGCCAAATCGCTCCTGTCCCTCAGTCAGGGACCAGGGCGAAATGTCTTGTTTAGACCATTTTGACCTCATTTTGATCGAACTAAAGCATCAAGGACGTGATGGAAGGTGGAATAAACATGATGGAGCACCTGGACTTAGTCGTTTGCAACAAAAGGTTGAATATTTGCCCTCAGGGACAAAAATCGCTCTTGTCCCTCACTGAAGGACCGGAGCTTGAAATTCAAAATTGCCTTGTCCTTGATAGATTTTAACGATTTCACGATTTGAGAAGAACAAGGGAGGTACATTTTACTCGTTGAATATAATTTGATTGCACCTCGAAGGAGAAAATTGACCCTAGAAGCAAAATCGCTCCTGTCCTTCAGTCAAGGACCAGGGCAAATTTTAAAGGTAGCTCCTGTCCCTCTCTCAGGGACCAGAGCGATGTGCTTGAAAGACAGGTTTTTGGCGAAGTGAAATGAAGTTTTTAGTTTGAGGCAAGTAAAAGGAGGCGTAACGAATCCATTGAAGATAATTTGAAGATTGCAAGACACCAAACAAAGCTTATCTTGTCCTAGGCGCTCCTGTCCCTCTCCCAGGGACCAGAGCGATTTCCTCCTAAGACAAATTTCCTACCAAGTTGAAACGAGGTTCATGTCAAAAATGAATAAAGGTGAACATAACGAATCCATTGAAGATAGTTTTAAAAGTTGGCAAAGCACGAATGAGCTTATAAATGGAGGTTCGCTCCTGTCCTTCAGTCAAGGACCAGAGCGATTTCAATGAAGACCATCATTTTCTTCCTAGATCACATCAAAGCGAAGTTACACAAGATTGAATATGTCCTTGGAGAGATGATGGACAAGGAACCAAATGTCGAAAAGTGACTAACTTGAGCAAAGAGGCAAGTTCGCTCCTGTCCTTCAGGCAAGGACCAGGGCGAAAATCACTCAAACATCAAATTTGCCTTGTAACAGACAAGTAAAGTATGCGTGGAATGAATGAATAAAGTTGTTACTTGCCTTGTGATATAAATTGGTGATTAAAGAGACGAAGACCAAGGAGTAAATGCAAAGTTCGCTCCTGTCCCTCACCAAGGGACTAGGGCGATAATGATCTTAAGAGGCATTCATCTACAAAATTGAATAGATCAAGCTCAAGATTCCCATTCAAGATGCCAGTTTCAATGTAGAGGAAGTGGTTTTGAACGTAAAAGGCGAGAAATTCAATAGCAAAATGCTAAATCGCTCCTGTCCCTCTCCCAGGGACCAAAGCAATATGGTTTGTCTCCTTTACATCTCTCACGTGTTTGGCGCCAATAAATTTTTGAATTGCATTAATGAAACTTGAAATTTTTAATTAAAATTGGCATTTAATGGGCGCGCACAAGGTATTTAATAATTAATTTTGCCTTTAAAAAATCGAAACTATTAAATACGAAGGCATTAAATTAATTAATTATTAATTTAAATAAAAAAAAGGGGAAGAGCGCTTGGGTTATATTTTCATATTTTTTACAAAGTCGGCCTCCATTTTTTATTTAAAATTTGTTTTTATTTGCCTATTTTCAAAAGTCGGCCTATGGGGGATTGAAGAGGTAAACGCCTATAAAGGAGAGGTATGTTATCACATTTCAAATCATCATTTTATCATCCTTTCACATGCGATTTTGGAAGACAAGGAGAAGTGCGAAATTTCCATTCAAGGGGAGTGCGAACTTGTTTTGAAGAGGAGCAAATTCTCTATCATCGCGTTGGAGACCCCCAAAGGTGGTGAAATTAACTAAGGAGGCGCCTCTGCTAGAGGAGGATCACGTTGAAGACTCCAAACTTCATTTTTGCCTAGGCGAATTTCCTTATTTTTGCATCTTTTTAGAGTTAGCTCTCAAAGTAAGGTATGGCGAAGTCTTCTTTTGTCTAAATTTTGAATGTTGATTGTCATAGTCTCAATCTCAATTTTGAATTTTGAAATTTTGAATTTCCAGTAGCTCAATCGTATTTAGGAAATGATAACTCAAAGACTTATCATGAAGTTTCCTAAATTCAATCTTTAATCTAATCTATAGTTATACATTGCAAAATCTATTACTTATTATGAAATGTTGTGTAGGTGTTACGATGGCAACCCCGAAGGCAGGAGCATCCACCAGTCGTCCAGCTCTCATGAAGGAAGATCAAAAGAACAAAGAACTGGAGACCAAGATCGTGTCTAAGTGGAGCAACATTGGAGATACCAACTTGGGAAACTTCAGTACGAAGAAGTTCCGAGAGGTCCCTTATATTGGCAAGCCATCACCTGTCGCCAGGAGGATAATTGAAAGTGGCATCATTAAGGCGGCCGGCTTCCCTCGAGCAGTCCAGTGCCATGAGTTAATGATCGAATGTGTTCGCCATTATGATCCACAGTCAAGATCGATCGTGTCCAAGGAGGGAAACACTTTGGCTTACCTTTCAGAGGAAGCTATAAGTGAGGCTTTCCATCTTCCAGAGCACAGAGACATGATCTACAAAAGCATAGAAGGAGCCAGGTCCATGTACGAGGATGATCCAGACGCTTGCCTAAGCATCATCAACAAGAACTGGTTACTCAAGAGTCGTCCTCGCCTGAGCAAGATTCCAAATACACCACATAGAATCGATTTCCAGGAGGAGTACAGAGATTTGATAACATTGCTCAACCGAGTTACAAGAGCTCCTCAAGCCTTCTATTTTGAGAAATGGATGTTCTACTTCATCCAAGTGATAGTTCAGGGAAAAGGAACAATTCATTGGGCTAGAATGATTAGCCATTGCTTGGACGTACAGTTAAGGAGACTGAAGGCTACCAAGTCTTTCCACATGAGTTCATACGTCATATATGCCTTGATCAGGAGCTTTGAGTACGCAGGACTACCTCACAGAGGAGTGATTGGAAGAGGACCCGGCGAGGTCAGAGTTTGTGATTCCTATGTTCACTTGCATCATCCACCAGGAAGTAACTACAAGTTAGTCAATGATACCTTCACGATGAACATCACCAGGACGTTGCAAGGCGGGATTCACAACAGGCTATCACAGGATGCACAAGAGCTAGTAAAGAGGTACGGTGCTTGGTTTATCCAGTTTCCGAAATTTACTTATATTAGAGTTCATGGATGTCCTTCACCTCCATACATGTTGCCGAGATATCCGACAGACAGAATTGTGTTACTTGAGGTAATTAGACAGTTGGCAGCTTATGCGAAGGCATTCAGACACAGACATGGAAATGGAGTCCCTGTGCCTATCATATTAGGCAATTCAGTTGAGGTATGTCCTAATGCTCTAGCCATGGATGATGCAGAGGAGTTAGCTTTATATTCATTTTTATTCTTTGCCTTAAGAGAGAGCTTTGATCCTTATGGGTATATAGAGGAGATAGTCGGTAGAAAGTACAGGCATGAGTTTCAGATAGAAGACTTTGTGATGAATCTCTTAGATGATCTTGAAGTGAAAAGAAAGATGCATTCTAGATTACCTTTGGATTTCATCAGGAAATGCAAGATTTACAGAGTGGCCGACCAAGCTCAGGACAGTGGTAGACATCTCCAATCATCTTATGATCGAGAAAGCAAATCAGTGAGGCTAGATTGGAATGAACCCGAGGTTGTGGACCTAGATGCTTTGATGGCTCCAGTTTTGTCTTGTACTCGCAGATGGGTTGATGTGCAGCATCAGAAGTTGAGAGAGCAAGGCATATCTATGACTTTTACCTTGGAGGAAAGGCCAGCTGAAGGTGGAGCTAGTGTAAGTGAGGGATATCCTAGTGTAAGTGAGGGTAATCCTAATCCCAGAAATACAAGCGAAGGCAACCTTCGAAGTGTAAGTGAAGGCAATCTCCATCCGAGAGGCTCGAAGAGGAAAGAAAGACCTGAGAAAAGAGAATCTTCCAAGAAGAAGCAAGAGGCCAACCGAGACCGTTCATCCGGCACATCTTCTCGACAAGAGAAGAGGACATTTGAGATAGAGGAGTCTATGGAATCAATGGTACAAAACGATAAAGAAGGACAGACACCTCGAAGGTCACCAAGTAGATCTCTCCAAGATAATGAGCTATATGAAGATAAGGAAGATAATGAAGTAACATCTCCTCCCAGAGAAGAAGAAATATTGCCTAAGGAGATACAGGTTAAAGAAACAAGATCTGCCATCCTAGATTGGTTAAAGGAAAGACTAACAAGGGTGATTGTGATCGAAGACGAAGACAATGTGATTGATTTAGAGAGCCTTGTTGGAAATTCCCAGGAAGTCCCAGAGAAGAGGAAGGCTACTAAGATGTCCAAGATGATCAGAGATGAGACCGGATCCAGGAAATTGCAAATAGCTACACCGACAGTGGACAAGTATGAAGGTGAGATCCTCGCAGAAGAATATGATGTAGAGACATTTGAGCTTGGTCCACTTACGGCCGAGCAAACACTAGATGAGGCCACCGATTCATTTGAAGCATTGAAAGACAAGCTTAGGGAAGAAATGGAGAAAAATAGAAAGCTTGAGAGAGAGGTCGGTGCATGGAGAACCTACTTCAGCCATCTCAATCAGCCTTTGGGACGTCAGGATCCAGTAGTATCTCCTATGCAGGCACTTCCCCTTCAATCAATTGGTGAGGCAGAGAGAGTCAGGAGTTTGGTCCAGCTTATGAGCTCTTGGATTGACAAATCTCATACAGTTGCTATGGAATTTGCAACGAGGATGATGCAGACCATTCACCGAGCTATCCAGGTTCTTGAGATCATTCACAACTTGATGATAACGGTAGCTGCCTTTGCTCATACTAAAGATGTTATCATTCCTGTCCTGCAAGTAATCAGACAAACATCAAGGAAGGTCCTAGTATAGGAAAAGATAATGGATGGAGGACCTCATAGTTTACTTCAGTGGTCAACCTTACTCCAGATGAAGGAAGTTCTCTTCAAGGACATCAGTACTAGATGCAATCATGTTGAGGAGGTTATCCACCCGATCCAGGACAGAGTGTTTGAAGTACTACGTACTATTCTTGGCAGGAGGATCGAAGTTGAGACAGATGTGGATTTGCAGGAATTGGAAGAAAGGGTCAAGGTCATCTTTTGCAAGGATGCGAATGTTATCACAGATGAGCAACGGGACTAGATGTTTGCTACCATGCTCCTGATTGAAAAGACTAAAGAACTTGAACCTGAATGGGACGCTGCTCTTCTCAAGGCTTTTGATCAGGTCATCCACTTGGAAGAAAGAGTGAGGAATCTTCCCGAGATTCCAATTGCTGAGATCGAAGGAATCGTATCTAGATTCATTGCATATGCTAAAAAGGAGCATTGGAAAGGGAATAAGATTCTAGAAGAAAGGTTGTTATAGATGACATGGCACCTTAATTGTCATTGGTCTATGTCTCCTAGATTTTTGTGCCAAATTTAATATTTGGCTATGCATTTAATATTGTTCAGTAAAAGGGGGGATATTTAAAATAAACCCTAATTAGGGTTTAGGTGTCATCATCTTGGCCATTGATCTTCTTTTTGATCTGGACCGTTCATTGTAATTGAGGATGCCATAGATACCTTCATTTCTTTCATTTTGTAACTAGAAAACTAGAGATTAAGGAGAAATTAGAGAATTAGAGAGACATTAGAAATTAGCAATTTGATAGAAGCAAGTTACTTTGTAGCAAGATTGAGCTGTGAAGAAGGAATTTCAAACAATTGTTGTACATGATGGCTTTGAGATCAATAAAATATTGAAGTTATGGTGTTTTATTGCAATTCTTGTGGCTATTTTCATGGTTGTTCACTTTCTTGAATCATTCTCAATCAAAGTAGTGTTTTAATTTGAAGGACGAAGTGTTGGACTTGATCGTCGGTGAAATTCACTTTCCAAACCACTAGCTTCTTGCTGATTGTAGGAACGCCTTGCGTGGTCAACTGGAGAAACTTGAATCGCTTAAACCTTCAATTGTCATTGTATCTTGGATATGTACCTTTATGGTAGTGTCTATGATCCTTGATGAATTGAAAAATCATTTGTTACCTTAGAAGATCGCATCAATTTCAATTGAGTTGTTATTTTATGGCAATATTGAAGTTGGTAGAATCTTGCCAAGTCTCGTCCACATTGAGTCATTCTTAGGATTAGACTAGATCTCTTGCAAGCCCTACCCTTTTGATCTTTTTTAAGAACTTGTTTTGTTTAGGAAATTCTACTTCAGAAACGTAAGGCCCCTTGATGACACAACAATCACAACGACCACTGGTGCTTATCCACACGTAGAGACCCTACTTAAAAGAACATTGGAGTCACCCTAACTGATCCTTCTTGCGATATCTTCAGTAGTTAGAGACTTTATTCAAGAGAGGATAAGGTACCCTTGGGTATTTTATTCTGTGTATGATTGTGTACAAAATACATGTCAACACTGCCCTGGATAAGTTTTAATTAATAAACTATCTTTCAGAGCCTTTTGGTGTTCTTAGAGACTAGACAGAAGATGCAGAAAGTGTTGTTTATTTTTTGGTGGTGGGGATTGCAACCATTAACCAATAATAACATAGAATTCAACTCAAAATAAGATATCAGCTTCTGATTTTATTTATGACAGCAGATAACATTCAACTAGGAGTGAAGATACATTCACCAAAACAATTAAAACTTACCGCATATCCAGTGCTGGGGTTTGTTGTTGATTTGCTATCCAGAAATGGATATAGGCATGAGTTGAAGGTACAAGGGCAGTCCAGATGTACCAATACACTTATACTACCTCCAAATGAATTACCAATAACAAATTGGGCCAAAAACCCGATTACCAACTGGAAATCCAAATTCTGCTAAGCAAAATTATACAATTTTAGCCTTAAATCCTCACTGTTTTGCTCACCCTGATCTCAATTCAAGCCTGATGACCGTGATTTCTTCTACACGGTCCTTGCTGATCCTAACAATGAAGTTAAGAACAAGAAATGGAGTTAAAACCCTCCATTTTATTTATTATCACTCCACATCCATCTGTAATGGTACGACCCCCTTGGGAAACAGTACAGCTGCCAAAAGAAATAAGTAATGCATTGAAATTGAATGTATTCTTGCTCAGATATGATGTAATGACCTTGATGCTAATGATTACTGAGTTTTCTTGTTGAAATGACCCTCAATATGCCTGAAACAAGCTTCTGATGTGTTCCACGTGCCTCCTGTAGAAGGGATTCCATCGTCCTGAAGACCAAATATGAGGTTTCCATCTCAAACTTGCTTGCTGTTGTAAATTGCAGACCTGCAACTTCCAAGTTCTTCACAAAATAATATATCATGAATCAAGAATACCTCTAAGGATGAATACATGCATTCCTTACATTCCACGTGGGATGTACCTGTTGCAAATGGTGGCCCTAAGGCTGCAAGGATCACACCCAAGCTGAAGAATCAATCTGCCATTCTGAAACCCTTACTCTGCAGCCTGAATGCACAATGAAGAATGGCGTACTCAATCTCTGTCAACTATGCACTTTGCCTGAAGAATCCAATGCCAATAACTGTTGAGGGCTATGTCCCAGCCAGTCCAAATCTTGGGGTTTGCGTCCTAGATGAAGAATCACTCACTGAGAGCAAATTCACAAAATAAGTTTGATTGTGTAAAAAGTTAATGAACAATTAGGTCTTCATCTCCTTATATCTCCTTTCCTTTCCAAGCCAAACCCTAAAAGGGAGTAAAGTTGGCGCATTATGAAAAGAGTGTTATTTTCTAATTATGGCGTCAACTATAGGAAAATAACAGTAAATTGCAAATAAATAGCGCTAGGCATCCAAAAAGACTCTGGAAGGTGAGAATCATGTAGCAAAGTTCAAGACCTTTCCAACAAGCTATAACACATAGGCATATCAACCCAAATGTAGCCAAAAACCCCTTATTACTCCGAAATGACTAAATACATAGCCTTATTTTAATTTATTTAATCACTAACTTAGGAAATACTTAAATATATTAAAATATCTCCAGATATCCAATAACAACCCAAAATAACCAAACAATCATGAATATAACTTTATCACTTATATGTGACCGATGCCGAAAAAGCTGAGCTAATTGGCAGTCCCATCCCTAAAATCTAGGGATGCTCCTAGAAACTAGGAAACGCACCCAATCTTCCAAAAATTGAAACCATAGTATGGTCTCGTGGAACCTCAAATATGGAAACTACCACAACCTCCTAAAAGGTAGGGAATCTCCCTAAAAAATAGGAACCTCTCTTCAAACACTTGTAACTGCTCAAAAGGATCCTGCTCTGCTCGTTGGTCCTGTTGTGACCATTTCACACATCGCCCCATTGCAAATGGGGACCCCTGCTTTTTGCTTTCTAGGGTTTGTTTTTAGGTCTTTTAGGGTTTTGTCTGTTAGCCTTTGCGTTTTGAGTGTCGCCAAGGGGATCACCTGGATAGCAGGTCTTGCTGGAGTAATATCCTGATCCTGAAACTTGGCTAAGTTTGGAATGTCTTGATCTTGAAATTTGACTAAGTCTGGAAACTGAAAAACCTCCAAAAACTAGATTTTGCAATATGACTCCTGAAGGTCTGAAACCACTCTCAAACATCCTGAAAGTATATATGGAATATAACTTAAAGTATATCACTTATACTTAAATGTTATATTCCATAAAAATTATCCTGATGGAGAGTTCAAAAAGTCAAATTTCGCTCCTGACCCTTCCTGAAGGTCCAAAGCGAATTTCGCTCCTGACCCTCTCTGAAGGTCCAGAGCGAATCTCGCTCTTGACCCTTCCAGAGGGTCCAGGGCGAAAATCAATCTAGGACTCATTCCTTGCCTTATTTGACCAAATTTTGATTTGCAAAGCATTTTGTTTGGACTTTGGGATAGATTGAAAACCTTGAAGAAAATGATGATTTTTGGCCAAGATTGGGAATTTCGCTCCTGACCCTTGCTGAGGGTCCAAAGCGAAATTCATTATAAACTTCATTTGCCACCTTGTTTGAACTTGAAACCTTTTTCCTAGCCTTGAAAGCGATCTTACCTTGCCCTGTGAAGTGGTTTGAAACTAAAAGATTGAGCATTTTAGCCTAAATTGTGAATTTCGCTCCTGACCCTTGCTGAGGGTCCAGAGCAAAAATCTTATTGGAGCTTATTTTTCGCTAATTTTGGCTAAATTGTGATGTGCAGGGTACCCTGGAAAGGCGATTTGGAATCCAAAAGATGAAGGAATATGCCTAAAACCAAAAAGTCGCTCCTGACCCTTGCTGAGGGTCCAGGGCAAAAATCACAAAAACTGCATGTTTTCTTCAAAATGGTGCTAAGGCAAGGTTAGGATAGGGCGAAGAGACCTCCAAATGCATGATCAATGATGTTTTGCTTTTGAAACTTGATGATTTTGGTCAGAAAATGAAAAATCGCTCCTGAACCTCAGAGAGGGCCCAAAGCAAAAATGTTGAAAATCCTCATTTTACCTTACAACAATGAAGCAAATTTGGATGGAGTGGTTGAAGCAAGGACATTGCCTAGTGGTGAATAAAGTTTTAATGAAAAATGATAAAGAATTAAGCCCAGTTTGCAAAAATTGCTCCTGACCCTTGTTGAGGGTCCAGGGCGAAATTTTTGGAAGGGTGATTTTCTTGCTTATTTTGGAGGCCTGAACGTGATCTAGCTTGGTGAGAAAGTGTTTTGGTGAGGAAGTGAAGATTTGTGGTCAAAATTAAAAAAATCGCTCCTGACCCTTGCTGAGGGCCTAGGGTGAAAAACACCAAAATTGCACTTTTTCTCTCAAACTAGATGGAGCAAAGTCTGGAAGTCAGTGAGGAAGCCTATTTGAAATGTCTTGAAGAGATTTTGAACGTTGAGAAATGCTAATTTTGAGCAAAAAATAGAAAATCGCTCCTGACCCTCAGGGAGGGTCCAGGGCGAAATCATCATGGAGTTTCATCAAGCCTTGTTTTAAAAATTAGTATTCTCCAAATTGCATTAGATCGCCAAAATTGCTAATTTTGAGGCATTTGGAAAATTAAAATTAAATTAGCATTAAATTAAAAGCATTTTGGCATTTAATAAATTGATTTTAAGCCTTAGAAAATCGAAATTTACTTTGGAGGCATTTAAAATTAATTTTTATCAAATTAAAATTCAATTAATAAGCGCTCAAGGCCTTATTTTGTTTTTATTAGCCAAGTCAGCCCCCTTTTTTTGAGATTTTACTTATTTTTTACCTCCTTTTTGCCAAGTCGGCCTAGAGGAAGCAAAGGGGTGAGCGCTCTATATATTGGAGGAGTTTGTTTCACATTTCAAATCATTCATTCATCCTTTTTCAAGTGCAAAGTTGAAGTGGGAATTGGAGGAGCGAAATATAGCATGTTGGAGGCGAAATTCTACTAATTGAGGAGCAATTTGAGGAGCAAAATCCAGAAGATTGGAGGCGAAGTTTGCTAAGTGTTGGAGGTTAATGGAGGCGTGATTCATCGAAGAGGAGGCTATGATTTAAACTTTGCCTAGCGAAATTCATTTTTTTTTACATCATTTCTTAGAGTTTAATACTCAAGAGGAGGTATGGCGAAATCATCTTAACACCCTTGTTCAAGGTTTGATTTTTAGACATTTTTTTAGAAAAGTCTTGATTGGTTAATTAGGAAATGATAACTCTAGATTTATCATGAAGTTTCCTAATTAATATCTTAAATCTTCTTTTTGAGTCTTATTTTCTACCCTTTAATGCTCAAGGACTAATGTTGAAATGTTGTGTAGGTGTCAAGATGGCGACTCCAAAACCCGGAGGATCTACAAGTCGGCAGGCTCTCATCAAAGAAGATCCGGTCCAGGACAAAGATGATCTCCTCCAGCTTAGTCTCATCAAAGAAGATCAAGCAAGGATAAGGGCGACCTCTTCCAATCCAGCATTCCAAGGCAAGATACATCATCATCCTGCACATCAAAGACAAAGGAAGTTAGAGCAAGGGTTCGTTGAAGGAGCAGATAGTTTCAGAAGAGTTAATTAAAGCTAGCTTCTCAGCAACATCAAATTGGCATCAACCAAGTGTCAAACGAGGTGGCATCCTAGTTATCACTCCTCCAGTCGGGTTGGTCCACCTCAGCGTGTCCAGATTCAATGTACCTAACTCATGGGAGGTGGCACAAACTTCGATGTACCTACCCCAGCTATCCATTGGTTGAATTTTCCAGAGAAGACATGTGTCCAATTAATACAATTATTTCATTGGTCAAGCATTAAATGTTATGTAATGGTTGTAACAAACCCTAATTGGGGTTTTCATTATTGAATCTTGGCCATTGATCTCAAATTGATCTTAGCCATCAAATTGTATTAAGGGCACTATATAAGCCCCGACTCTTCATTTTGTAAAGGGCTAATAATAGAGGAGATAGATAGAGAGTAGTTAGAAGAGGAATAGTCAGTTGATAGAATAGCAATTAGGGTAGAATAGGAGGATAAGGCAAGAAATTGTTGCCATTGATTGTAAACAAACTCCATTTTCATTGAAGCAATGGTGAAGTGTGTCGTTTCTTGCAATATGCATGGTTTCTTGTTGAATCTTCAATTCTTGATGGTAGATGATTAGATCGAATGAAGGAAATTGTTGAATGCACGTGTGTGGAATCCGTTTAATCCATACCACTAGCCTCTTACTGATTGTAAGGATGCCTTGTGTGGTCAACAAATTAGCTTAATCTTAAGTCGTTACATGTCCATTGTTCATGCATTATCTTGAATGGTGATCATTGTCAGATGGTGTACGATTTGAACATATTGGAAGCATCCCTTAGAAGATCACATTGAGTTGGTGTCGAATTGATCAAGCCAGATGGTGAGACCCAGCCCAGTAGGACTCCACCTAGTCATTCATCCATCTTCTCGCATTCTAGGTAGTAGAGTAGATTTCCTGAACCTTGCATCTTTTGCCATTTGTTTGCCTTCCAGTTAGTTAGTAGGACTTGTGATTCCAGCAAATCAGACGTTCAGTCATCAAGTGTAAGTCCCCTTGTGATTCCAGCAAATCACATCATACCACAAAGAGCTTATCCACATGTAGAGATCCTACAACAAAGAACCTTGAAGTCATCCCGATTGATCCTTTTCGTGACATCTTCAGCATTTGGAGACTTTATTCAAGAGAGGATAAGGTACCTTTAGGTATTTTATTCTGTGTTTGGTCGTGCATAAAAAATATGTCAACAGGTCCCCCAGGTGGTCATTCAGTCAACTGCCAGTTCTCCCTAAAAAATAGGAGACCTCGTCCAAAGGTCCGAAATGGCTCACAGAGCCCCTGCAAAGCTCCATGACCCTCATAATGAGTCCCCTAACCATGTCATTGACCTACGGGAACTTGAATGGTAGGTCAACCCCTACTCATCTCATGTCACCTAGAAAAGGGGACATTACAATCTTCCCTTCCCGAAGATTGCTTGCCCTCAAGCAATCTGCACCTGCACGCTGAGAACCAATTCACTGGATCCCATATCAATCTGATAAACGTTACTTCACCCAACCGTTGTGCTACTCTGATATAAACATTTGTATACCCAAAGTGAAACAACTCATCATGGATCCACTGAAGAAATACACCACAAATGTCAATACCAGGATCCCAAATCTTTGCACTGTCATATCCATCCGTCATGTCAATACTCATTATACTGCTGCTGCAAATCTGGACATCACCTAACTAGTTGAGAGTTTCACTCCAATTGAAACCATAAATACCACCAATCTTCAATGTTGAAATAGACCCATCAATAAGACAATTTCCAACAAGCTAAGTGTGATGGAAACCTCTCCAAAACCTTTGATCAGCGGCTGCAACTTGCCTTCACAAGTTAGTATGTCTTCATTGGAGGATGCCAAATAAATATATTGTTTAGCCATGCACCAAATATAGTCTCTTACACGCTGATCTTCATAGCCCACTGTCACATCTAAGAAAACTAAGTCACCAATTAATAAGTACATCGCTGCCCTATCATATGAAAGAGGTGACAAGTCCACAAATGAATAGTAGATGTTTTTGTTCTGCAACATGGATAAACCTTCAGTGGCTGGTCCACTATGAATGCCACCTAACAACTCATCAACTTCACATCTAGTCTTGCCAACTTGAATGTTCTCAATGCAAGGTTTCAAATTTGACTCATTAGATAAAGGAGAATTGCTGATCAAACTCAGAAAATCAAACTGATTTTTATTTCCATTCAATATATCTTCGCTGTCCTTTTCTTCCCTTGGAAGAAATAAAGATCTAATGGATGGTTCTCTTTGTATCCTTGCGTCATCTAACCAATTGTGACGCTCTTTGACTCTTTGGAGGTGGTGTCTTGCTTGGGCAGCTCTATGTAACCAATCTTCGTTCAACTTTTGGCAATGTTTTATATCAGCTGCCCCAAAGTACACAAAATCAAACTTATGGTGAGTTGTATTATTTGCATCAGCATAACCCATGCTTGTACCATAAGCACCCGCAAATGTAGAATGCAAATCTTTATTCTCTTCATGACCAAAGGCTGTCATATCTTGAGGAAGAGAAGTTACGTCAGTGTTGTTAAGGACTTCAGAATTATGATCATACCGTGGTGACAAATCTTTGGATTCACTACACACCATTAAATTTCGACTTTCCTCATGGTCTTCCCAATTGAGAAGAGGAAGTAGTGTGACAAATGAATCCAAACTTACGCTGTCCATTTCAACCTCATGTTCTTCATCAATTGCTGATTCAAAATCAGTCTTTGGGCAATCTGAAAACTCATCAAACCTCTCATGAATGTCTTGTGTATTGCTTGAAGTTACAAACTCTTCCTTCACATCTTCCACCAAAAATGATGGGACAGCGTTGTAACCAACCAAAGAGGCACCAATTGGATCTACATGTCTCTCAAAATCATCAAATAGTTTCCTACCAATCTCACTGGTAAACATCATATCTGCTCCTCTTCCTTTGCTTCCCTTGCTCTCAATTGACTCTTGTTTTGTTCTTGGTTGATGACGTGGACTTGAAAACATCAAGTCATCTTCAACTGGTACACCCATGAATTGTGTGAAGGAAAGGTGGTCACGTATCTTTTTAGGAAGAGAGCAATACTTATCATAGTTGTTCATAACTGTATCATTGAATGTCTTGGTAGGAGACCTTCTCCTTGTACTTGTTGAAGGAGTTGTACCCTTAGACTGTCTGGAACTCCTTGAAGGTGTTTGGTCAAATTCTTTCCCTGCTTGTTTATTTCTAAACAACCCTGTCATGATGTCCAATTTGATTTTCAACCAAACTAAACTCAAATTTGAATTAGAACTCTTGATCTTCACCCAACAGGCTGGCAAGATCAAAGCTTTGATACCACTGAAAGATCCTAAATCAATTCTTTGCTGCCTTGGATAAGTTTTAATTAATAAACTATCTTTTAGAGCCTTTTGGTGTTCCTAGAGACTAGACAGAAGATGCAGAAAGTGTTTATTTTTTGGTGATGGGGATTGCAACCATTAACCAATAATAACATAGAATTCAACTCAAAATAAGATATCAGCTTCTGATTTTATTTATGACAGCAGATTACATTCAACTAGGAGTGAAGATACATTCACCAAAACAATTAGAAACATACCACGGATCCAGTGCTGGGGTTTGTTGCGGATTTGCTATCCAGAAATGGACACAGGCATGAGTTGAAGATACAAGGGCATTCCAGATGTACCAATACACTTATACTACCTCCAAATGAATTACCAATAACAAATTGGGCCAAAAACCCAATTACTAGCTGGAAATCCAAATTCTACCAGGCAAAATTATACAATTTTAGCCTTAAATCCTCACTGTTTTGCTCACCCTGATCTCAATTCAAGCCTGATGATTGTGATTTCTTCAACACAGTCCTTGCTGATCCTAACAATGAAGTAAAGAACAAGAAATGGAGTTAAAACCCTCCATTTTATTTATTATCACTCCACAACCATTTGTAATGGTATGCCCCCCTTGGGAAACAATACAACTGCCAAAAGAAATAAGTAATGCACTGAAATCGAATGTATTCTTGCTCAGATCTGATGTAATGACCTTGCTGCCAGTGATTACTGAGTTTGCTTGTTGAAATGACCCTCAATATGCCTGAAACAAGCTTTTGATGTGTTCCACGTGCCTCCTGTAGAAGGGATTCCGTCCTCCTGAAGACCAAATCTGAGGTTTTCGTCTCAAACTTGCTTGCTGTTGTAAATTGCAGACCTGCAACTTCCAAGTTCTTCACAAAATAATATATCATGAATCAAGAATACCTCTAAGGCTGAATGCATTCATTCCTTACATTCCACGTGGGATGTACCTGCTGCAAATGGCGGCCCTAAGGCTGCAAGGGTCATGACCAAGCTGAAGAATCAATTTGCCATGCTGAAACCCTTACTCTGCAGCCTGAATCCACAATGAAGAATGGCGTACTCAATCTTTGTCAACTATGCACTCTGCTTGAAGAATCCAATGCCAATAACTGCTGAGGGCTACATCCCAGCCAGTCCAGATCTTGGGGTTTCCGTCCCAGATGAAGAATCACTCACTCAGAGAAAATTCACAAAATAAGTTTGATTGTGTAAAAAGTTAATGAACAATTAGGTCTTCATCTCCTTATATCTCCTTTCCTTTCCAAGCCAAACCCTAAAAGGGAGTAAAGTTGGCGCATTATGAAAAGAGTGTTATTTTCTAATTATGGCGTCAACTATAGGAAAATAACACTAAATTGCAAATAAATAGCGTCAGGCATCCAAAAAGACTCTGGAAGGTGAGAATCATTTAGCAAAGTTCAAGACCTTTCCAATGAGCTATAACACATAGGCATATCAACCCAGATGAAGCCAGAAACCCCTTATTACTTTGAAATGAGTAAATACATAGCCTTATTTTAATTTATATAATCGCTAACTTAGCAAATATTTAAATATATTAAAATATCTCCAAATATCCAATAATAGCCCAAAATAACCAAACAATCATGAATATAAATGTGACCTATCTGTGACCGATGCCGGAAAAGCTGAGCTAACTGGCAGTCCCATCCCTAAAATCTAGGGATGCTCCTAGAAACTAGGAAACACATCCAATCTTCTTGAAACTGAAACCATAGTATGGTCCCGTGGAACCTCAGGTATGGAAACTGCGACAACCTCCTAAAAGGTAGGGAATCTCCCTAAAAAGTAGGAACCTCTTCAAACACCTGTAACTGCTCAAAATGATCCTACTCTGCTCCTTGGTCCCCCAGGTGGTCATTCAGTCAACTGCCAGTTCTCACTAAAAAACAGGAGACCTCATCCGAAGGTCCGAAATGGCTCACAGAGCCCCTGCAAAGCTCCATGACCCTCAGAATGAGTCCCCTAACCATGTCGTTGACCTACAGGTACTCGAATGGTAGGTCAACCTTTGCTCATCTTAAGGGATAGAGGATGGTATGTTTGGTTGATAGCGGAGCCACACATAACTTCATTGACGAAGGATTAGTGATGAGGCGTGGGCTTCAGGCTGAGGAGTTTCTAGGATTCAGTGTCATAGTGGCTGATGGTTTTCCGTTGACTTGCACTAAGGTAATTCCCCAGCTCAGTATATAATTTGGTTATTACACTTTGATAGGGGATTTCTACGAGATTAATCTCAGTAACATAGATGTTGTGTTGGGATTGGAGTGGTCGGAGTCACTTGAACGCTATGTTCAAGACTTCAAACAGATGCAGCTGGAGTTTATGGTGAATGGGAAAAAGACAATACTTAAGGCCATGATAGATGGTGGTCCTCGGGTGGTGTTAGCTAGAAGGATGGAGGCCCTTTTCAGACATGGTGATGTAGACTGGGCAGCACAGTATTTTGTTTCTTCTAAACTAGCTTCCAGCGAGAAACCAGAGTACCATGTGGATATACAGATAGTGTTAGATAAGCATAGTGCAGTTTTTGGAGGT
Organism: Cryptomeria japonica; assembly: GCF_030272615.1. Taxonomy (NCBI): domain Eukaryota; kingdom Viridiplantae; phylum Streptophyta; class Pinopsida; order Cupressales; family Cupressaceae; genus Cryptomeria; species Cryptomeria japonica. The sequence continues at coordinate 672,140,113 of NC_081410.1, read as the reverse complement.
ATACCTCTTGGTTGGCCACCTGACAGAGGATTTGAACATGTGATTAAACTGGAAGAGGGCTCAAAACCCATGATCACCACACCCTATCGGCACCCACGTCACTTTAAGGAGGAGATTGAGAAGACAATCAAAGAGCTTCTTAGTATGGGACATACAAGGCCCAGTTCGAGCCCATTTGCCTCATTGGTAGTGCTAGTTAAGAAGAAAGATGGGATGATGCACATGTGTATAGATTATAGGGCATTGAATAAGAAGACTATAAAAAACAGATATCCCATACCCAGGATCGATGAGTTGATCAATGAACTAAATAGGGCCGTGTACTTCTCCAAAATAGATCTGCGCTCTGGTTATCATTAGATACGTGTCAGAGAAGAGGACATTCACAAAACTGCCTTCCGTTGTCATTACGGGCATTTTGAGTTCCTGGTCATGCCCTTTGGACTCACAAATGCACTGGCAACATTTCAGTCTTGTATGAATCATGTGTTTTGGAAGCAGCTGAGGAAATTTGTTTTGGTCTTCTTCGATGACATCTTGATTTACAACAGAACTTGGAATGACCATTTGCATCATTTGGACGTGGTATTGGGTATTATGGAGGTACAATCACTTAATGCAAAAGCCTCTAAATGTGAATTTGGGATGACAGAGATCTTGTATCTGGGACATATCATTGGTGTTGATGGTGTGAAAGCGCATCAAGAAAAGATTCAGGCAATCTTAGACTAGTCACCACCTAAAAACATATCTGAGTTGAGAGGTTTCTTGGGGCTGTGTTCATATTACAGAAGGTTTGTGCGAGGGTTCTCACAGTTAGCTTCTCCACTGACCGACTTTACTAAGAAGGGTGCATTCTCATGGTCAGAAAGTGCACATTTAGCTTTTGACAAGCTTAAGGATGCTATGAGTTTGTGTCCAGTGTTGGCATTACCGGATTTCACACAACCATTTGTTTTGAAGTGTGATGCATCGGAGCAGGGAATTGGTGCAGTGCTAATGCAGAACCGACATCCGATCGCTTATGAGAGAAGAAATTTGAGGGACAATGAGAGACTTTATTCTACATATGATAAGGAGATGCTAGCAATCATGCATGCGCTAGCTAAGTTTAGGCAGTTCTGGTTGGGACTCGTTTCATAGTGCATATAGATCATAACAGTCTCAAGTATTTCCTAGAGCAGAAGGATTTGAATGAGCGACAACAATAATGGGTAAGCAAGATTCAAGCTTACGATTTTGATGTGGAATATGTAAAAGGAAAGAAAAATGTTGTTGTAGATGCTCTCTCTAGGAAACCCACTCTTTGTTCCCTCACTCAAATTGCAACTGACTGGAAAACTCAGTTATTGGTTGAGTATTCAAATAATCCTTTTGCTTGTGATCTTATTGATGGTAAGGTGCAAGATGACAGATATGCAGTGATGAATGACATTATCTATTTTAAAAACAGAATCTATCTTGTACCTGGTTCCAAATTGAAGAAGAAAATGTTGGAGGCACTACATGATTCACCTGTGACAGGACACCCAGGTTTCTTCAAGACCTATCGCCAAACTCGTAAGAGGTTTACCTGTAAGGGATTGAAGGATGATGTGCTCCAGCATGTTAGAGAATGTGTGACTTGACAACAAAACAAGTCAAAACACACATTTCCTACAGGTCTTCTACAACCTTTGTCGATTCTTGAGCAGAAATGGGACGGGATATCAATGGATTTTATCACAGGGCTACCTCGTGTGCAGGGGAAAGATTGTATCTTTGTGGTAGTGGACTAGCTTACTAAATATGCACACTTCCTTGCTGTTCCTACCGACTCCTCAGCATTGCAGATTACGGAATTATTTTTCAGGGAAATCTTCAGATTGCACGGATTTCCCAAAACGATTGTGAGTGATAGAGATAGCAGATTTATGAGTATGTTCTGGCAAGAGTTGTTCAGATTGGTAGGAACTGAATTGACACCCAGCACCAGTTACCATCCTCAAACGGATGGGCAGATAGAAATAGTTAACAAGTGGATTGAAGGCTATTTGCGAAACTATGTTTCGGGAAAATAGCGTGCTTGGGTGAGGTGGCTCTATCTTGGTGAGTATTGCTACAATACCACCTATCACATGTCCATTGGCATGTCACCTTTCAGAGCTTTGTATGGATATGAGGCTTTATCATTCATGGATTTAGCATTTGATGACAGTAAGGTTCCACAGGCTAGAGAGATTGTGCAGAGCTACCAGGACATTCTCAAATCACTCAGAGAAAACATACAACATGCTCAGAACCAACAAAAGATATATGCTGATAGGCATCAAGTTGAGCAGTCTTTTGAAGTGGGAGACTTAGTGTTGCTACGTTTGCAGCCATATAGATAGACCACATTGAAGATGAGTGAGGCAGAAAAGCTGAAACCACGTTTTTATGGACCCTACAAGATTTTGAAGAGAATAGGAGAGGTTGCATATGAATTGGAGTTACCTAAGGGCAGCAAAATACACAATGTCTTTCATGTCTCGTCTTAAAAAGGTTCTAGGCCAACATACAGTTGCTTCTCCTTAATTGCCTCCACTAGATGAAGAGGGGAAGTTGGTTTTAGTTCTTGAAGGCATTGCAGATTGGAGAGAGAGGAAACTGAGGAGCAAAGTGGTACGGGAGTATTTAATTAAATGGAAGAATTTGCCACTTGAGGACGCAACTTGGGAAGGAGAAGAGATATTGCAGCATCCTAGCTTGAAATTGCTGGAGGACCAGCAATTCCAGGAAGGGAGGACTATAATGTCCCCATCTTTTTGACAGGCATTTGGTTGTCAAACTCTAGCCTATTCTATTCCTTGGGTTAGATGAAATAATTTAAGGGAATATGTGAGTGTGGGCCGATAAAAAAACTCTTATGACAAAATTATTATTAAGGCTCACTTAATCATTAAAGAGGGGGACCTAATAAATTATAATGTTATTGTGCCTAGGCGGCTTTTCATGGGGTCTAATAAACATTTAATGTTATCTTCATAAGCTTGTCTCCAACGTGAATCTGGAACCTTCAAGACAATTCGATGGCTTTTTGGATGAAAAGGATTTATAAGGTCAATTGATGCTGAGGAAAGGATTATTCAGCTTGTTCATTTTTTTTTATTCTTCCATTGAGCTTAATAGTGCTCTCTAGGACGAGACCCCTGGTTTGTGTGTTGGGACGAAATCCCCAGCATATGTTCGATTCAATCTTTAGTGTTGCACAAAGGAATCAATATTATCAGCGGCTCATCATCCTAGTGAAATCGCAGTCTATGCCTCTCAATAATATCGCTTCATGGAAGTAAATGGGCGGCTTTTTGTGTGATGCATGGCCGACATTTGTAGGGCCTGAAGAAGATATTCCAGAGCCAATGAATCCTACAGTGATCTGTTTCAGGTGCAAGGCAGACTGACAATCAGAGTTGCAGCTGTGAGAAACCAGTCCCGAGTAAAGGCTATTAGCAGTAATGACAGACTCTCAATTTGATTAGCAATTGGGTTGATCTGGGTATGAAATAAATCCCTTAGTCCATACATGTGCTCAGCAATATGGTTAATTTGTATCGAATATGAGATGAATGAGTTCAATAAATGTAATTGAATTTAGTTTGTGCCTGTCCTAAGTCATTTGATTTTTGAATAAACATAGAGTGCATGTTCAATTGAATAAAAAAAATTGATAAAAGGAAACCAAGCTTGATAGGAAAATAAAGTTAGAATATTTCATTTTGGCCATCCTTTTAGGGTGTATCGTCTAATCTCCAATTTTCCACATTGTCACCATTCATGTCTTCATCTATGCTGAAACTGCCCTCAGGAAATGGGAAATTAAGCCCTGCTTTGTTACGATGTTTCTTGAATTTAATGAAAAAGATATCGTAGTAAAATTCTTTAGAGAACTCAAATTTTTGAGAATAAAGAAGAAATAGCCATCAATCCTCCCCTTTTGGGTATACACATAAATCAGCTGGGGCTTTGTCTCGACAGGCATTATATTCATATGAAAGAATAGGATTAATGAAAAACATGACTGGGTCGAAATTTTGAATTATACTTCAATTGGCTAGAGCAAAAAGTACCAATGGATTTATGATGACAAGAAAAAAAGCTTCTAATAGGAGACAATGCCATTTGAAACAAGAAACCTAAGTTTTCAAAACTTAGTGCAATCTCATCTATATTGCAATTTGGACAATTATTTTCGATTTCAATGTCATAATCATATTGCCTATTCCCCTAGCCATACCTATGTTGATAATTTCTACTATTTCAATGTCTATCAACTGGCAGTTGCCTGTATCCATTACCATTATCTCATCAGTATCTAAATTTTTTAGTTAAAAACAAATAAAAATCAAATAAGGTAAGTGCTTCTGGAATTATTCTGATAATATGGTCCATGTTAGAGTTCTCTTACCTCCCTCTGCTGTGAGGAAATGGAGATGGTTTGTTATCATGATAAAGGTCAAGAAAATTAGAAGCGTCATTGTTTTCAGATGTCTATCTAAACTAAATTATCAATAGTTTAGAAACGATTGATATAACTGGCATGGGCTAAAGCCCACTTGTGGATAGCGCAAGATCTCCGGCAGATCATCATTTATGTTGATCATGCTAGCCTCCCAAAAGTCATTATTTTCTTTGAAGTTCCAGCTTTGGTTACAATAGTTTTAGGTGAAACTGGGACATCATTATTGTGGTTGTGGTTGATTTGAAGACTAACATTTTATGACTTAAATGTAAAAATACTCAAATACAAACCTGTAAAAATACAAATTTAATGTATATCACATACAGAGTAAATATTACTACAGATGTATCTATAGAGAAGAGTTTATTGATAAGTCTCAAAACTATAAACAGTATGTATTGTGAAGCAATATTTATACCTACCTAATGTAGAACTATTTTGTTTGGTTGTAATAGGAACAGCTTTCATCTATATCAATACCCCTGTTACATTGCCAAACTACTTGACACTTCAATAAACACCTGAAATACAGATGGTTTATAATTTTAATTGATTTCCTTGTACAAGAATTCATCGTCTTTTTTTCGCAAAATTGATTTGTTAAACTGTATAAAAACTTTATCTTCTGATCTATGGAAATGGTTCTGATATTTAATTTGGCTTTTATTATGTAGATACAGAGGTTTATGTCATGGTCTTCAGATTCTTTTTATCTGCCAGGGTTGTTGGAAGGTTACTATGGCTAATGCTCCATTTTATTTGACAAAATTGCTTGAGAAAAATTTATAATATCACTTGCTTAAAAACAGAGCATAAACAAGTTATGTGAACTGTTTAGCAGAATGTTTGTTTAAATCTGAATCCTACTTGTGAAAACATTATTCCAGTCTGATTCAAGATAGGAATATTTGAACTCATATTGTCCTTTCTATAAATCTTTATTTTAAAGTCGTTCTGGTTTTTTTGTTGATTTGTTTATAGTTCCATTGATCAATTTTATTTTTAATAGCTAAATCTGTTCTAATTTCATTTGAAGTCATTACAGTGCCGCACAATATTGGACCAATAAATCATATGCCTAGGTATTTTTGTATTTGTCATATTAATGTACACTATTTTACTTAAACCTTACATTTATTTTACACGCGCCTCATGCTAGCAGATCATGGAGAATTAGGAGGACATGAAGACGTGATCACCATTCCAAGTAGCTCCTTTGAAGATTCATCAACGCCCTCAGAGCCGAATCATACAACTATTTCATCAATGGGCTCAATGTCCATTAATTGGCTCGCACAGCTATGTCATCAACTGGCTCAGTGTCCGTTGATTGGCTCATACGACTATGCCATTAACAGGCTCAGTGTTTGTTGATTGGCCCGGCTGCTACCAAAGCAATACTGAGCTCCTCTCAAACAATGTTTTAACGAATTGCCAGGATACCGTCAGACAACTTAAACACGTATGTGAACATACATGCCGCATGGAAAATTCTGAAATTAAAATATTTCAAGACATCAAGTGAACATTCCACACAACATGTAGTGTATTAGAGGCCTTCTATGATATGTTGCGAGATTTACGATACGATGAGCTTTATGAAGTGGATAGTTCTGCTGATTTGAAATGTTCATTCTACAGCTTCTTGGACGATGTTTGGTACACACACCCTAACTAAGTGAAGGGGTGCATGTTAAGCTGTTTTTTTTATGCCACAAAAAATAGTAATACGATCAGCTCCAACTCTATTTTGGTGGCCGAACAAGACTAATAAAACAAGCACTCTTGTAACAAATGAGCGTTGTGCTACACTGCATCAAAAATGGCACAGCTTGGCTGTTGCTTACTATATACTCACAGCATTCTGAGTGTACATATTGTTTTTTATCAAATATATATAACAAAAGTTGGCACTATTAGTACCATTGAATTCTCAGTGTACATATTTTCAGCACAGCTACTTCATGTACATAAACCATTGCAAGCTACACAGCAACCTCCTCCTACTGCCAACATCAAGGAACAGTTGGGTAATTACAACTACTTTATTACATTGTTTGTACACTAAATTCATCTGTTAACATTCATGTTTTCAAACACGACATTCTATATGTGGCTAACTTCGCTTGGTATGCTCTTAACTACAGATACGCAGAGCCTCAAGTTGACACAGATCACATCTTTTCTCTATGAAGACCATCAACTGTACAATCATCACAATCACTGTACTAATCAATACAAAAGTGTGCAGACTGAAAATCTTATAATTGTTGACATTTTCACTATAAGATTTTGGCTGCTGGAATTAAGTTGTCTTTGTGCTTAACAAAACTCTGATTCAGCTCAATTGAACTCAACTATGATGGATTTCAATCCAGAAATCTTTTTATGGAAGGCTCTGAAATCTGTGTTGAAAACTGGCTGCTATAATTAACTTGATTAATGTTAGTAATGTAAGGCACTGACTTCTGTGTTGAAATTGGCTGCTATAATTAGCTTCTCTTTGTGCTTAACAAAACTCTGATTACTGTTAGCAAATGCATTTAGTGATTGTAGTTGTATTTTTGGTATCCAAAAACAGTTACATAATATCATCACAAGCACTGTACTCATCATTGTCAGCTGTTCACTGCAGATACAAACCTTTCAGAGAATTTCCAGAATTCCACGAATGCATATTCAGATTACCTCGTAAGCGTAACAAATTTATTTGACAATGCACCAGTCTATGATATTTAGTTACCAAGATACAAAGTTACTAAAAGTAAATTGTTCACAGCAACAGTTCATACCCTGTTAACTACAGATACATGGAGCTTCTAGTTGAAATAGACCATATCTTTGATCATGAAGACCTTAATCTGTATGGCTCGCTCATGAAGACCTTCAAT